>NC_068276.1:50718035-51043902 GCF_025860055.1 Xyrauchen texanus
TCCAGAAGATGTTTCCTCACAGAGAGAGAGAAAAGCCAGCTGCAGCTCTGGTGCACTCATGTTCAACATGTCCCACCAGGGAGCTGCATAAGGCACAGAACACATGTTTTGTACACCCTCAGAGGGATTGGGGTCCTCGTACTTTCCCACCATAATGGGCACATCCACAGAGGCATTTGGATTTTGGCCCGGCCCCTTTTAAATGGGAAGCGATCCTGATGGACTTGTGGTGAAACAAAGGGTGAGACCCCATTCAGTGAAAAAAGTGGACCATACAAACTTAGCAGTTTTTCTCCTCTTTGCCATTCGGACATTATCAGGATGAGTTTGCCATTGTACATGCCTGGTATACCCGACAGCCAAAATATGGTCCATGACCAAAGGTCTTGAGACATGCATAACAGAATTCGATGTTCCTCAAGTATACACAAAACGCACATTGAACATAAGCACCACACATTATCCCCCCATAAAGAATGCTGGGGGCCGTAGTTAGACACCATGTTCTACAGCCATTCCACCACCACTGTTGAGCATGGTTAGCTAACATTGGCTAGAAATCTGTGCATATATCGTGCAGTGGCAAACCATGCACAATTGAAAATGCCACTGGACCGTTCCTCAACAACCATTCAGCCCAGTGGTGGAAAAGTGTCTGCATTACATTACATTTTACATTTATGCATTTGGCAGATGCTTTTATCCAAAGCAACTTACAGTGCAATTATTACAGGGACAATCCCCCTGGAACAACCTGGAGTTAAGTGCCTTGCTCAAGGGCACAATTGTGGTGGCCGTGGGGTTCAAACCAACAACCTTCTGATTAACAGCCCTGTGCTTTAGCCACTACGCCACCACCACTCTTGTCTAAAAGAGCAATGTGTGATAGCACCACAAAGCCACAGTGCTTACACTTCAGGAAGTCAACCTACAAATAACATATAATTCAGTCTGACAATTAACTGCAATTCAATGTTTAAAATAAATGGTTTGGAGTCAGGGTCAGCTGATGGAGGCAACCCTTATTTTGGATCATGCAATAATGCGCAAGCCACCAGAATTTTGCAAACCCTTGTGGGACACTACCATCCAACAAGGCCAAAGATTGCTTTCAACATGCAAAACACTCTTTATATCATCAACCATACTGTATGTGTAAATGCTTGTTGCTATGATACCCCTCTCACTGTCAGAAACAAATTGCAAAAACTTTACCTTTAGAGGGTACAGCAGCTCATCACTGGGGCAGTACGCACAAAGGTACAAACACTGTACCTTTTTACACCATAAGGTTCTCATATGAACCCTTCAAAGACAGATAAGACACTTAGGGAACTAACATGTACCCCTTCGAGACAGTTAAGGTACAAATACGTTCTGATTTACATATAAAGGGCACAGTGGGTGTACCTTTCATGGTACTGCCCCAGTGACAATCTGTTGTACCCCTAAAGGTACAATTTTTAAAGGTAACATTTTTTTCTGACAGTGGTCTGGTTGTTGGTAATTGTTATGAGCAAACAGGCTCTGAATGTGTTCCTGCTGTCACCTGTGACTTGAATGAGGCAAAATGATATACTGTTACAGTTGAAAATGCATCACATATTACCCCAAGCTTTCCCTCTATGAGGCCAACCACAATGCACAGCTTAATCTTGATGCCATTACTATTAAATAAAATGTAGGACTCACAAACTGAAATAACTCACTTCACAAGAGTACCACTGTTGCTGTTGTAGACTTTCTTAACACTTACCTGGTCCTCACCTACTTTTAATTATATTTTGTGTATTAAAAACACAAAAACAACAAGAAACACCATTTTACTTCTTCAGTCTATGCTTTATGCTTATCCAAATCTTCTCCTCATGCACACACAGGCATACACAAGCTCATTACCGTCTGAAAGTCCATTCCTTTCTGATACCACCTGTCATCCTGGACAAACTACACACAGTGTTCCACGAGTACATATTGAAAAACAAAACTGGCTGTTCTATCATGTTCCTTTGCCTTGAAAATCAGCTGTGACAAATGTTTGAAAAAAAAAATATATAAATAATAACATAATAACAACACTATTTTAAAGGGATAGTTAAATAAAAAAAATTAAATTCACTTTCATTGCATCTTCTATACATACAATGGCAGTGAATTGTGACTGAGGCTAATATTCTGCCCAACATCTCCATTAGTGTCCCACAGTGGGGAAAAAAATGGATCTGGAACAAAATTATTACAGAATTTAAATTTTTGGTTGAACTATCCCTTTTCAGACATTTCTGCAGGCCTAAAAGCAGTAATACCAATAGTGAAGATTCACACAAAAAAAAACAGGGGGGATACAAAACAGACTTACATAGTCTCGTCATTTTGGAACTCCAGTTTTCCAGACACTTCCTCATAGTCATCCCCTCCACAAGCAGTTCCATCCACTGTGTGGTACGGTACCGCCACCAGGCCACGTGCTCCAGATGTCCTCTGGACCTTCACCTGCATGATTCCAATGCTTTCGCTAACCCGCATTGATTCACTCTCGAATGTAAAGATTCCTGCATGATCGTCATCGTAGATGGTCACAGTCGCTGTGTGAGCCTCACCGAGGGCTGCGATTGGGGGAGGTGCTCCGGTCTCCAAAGCAATAGGATGTCCATCAGCCCAACCGACTATGCGGGGATTGCTCAGGCGGACATAGAAGTATTCATCTTCCTCAAAGATGTCATCATCAATAATACCAACAGTTACCTCTTTAAGGTTCTCGCCAGGTTTGAAGACCAATGTTCCCTCAGCAAATTCGTAGTCAGAGCCAGCATTAGCGGTGCCATCTTCTGTGTGGTAGTCAACCTAGAGTGATACATCAATACAAAGTTTTTAGTTTTCTTAGTTTTGTTTAGAAGTTAGTTATGGATTAACACTTGACTAACAAACTCACCTTGACAGTACATCCAGCATCACCTCCATGCCTTTGCACAGTCAGTTTTAAAGACCCACAATTCTCAAAGCACTGGTAGAGCGCCGGTTCAAACTCAATTTGTGTAATGTGTGGTTCGTACATCTGCTCTCGTGTTTCCCCACTGCTGACCACCTTACGGGCCTGATCTGCTGCATGTTTTTTTAAGATATTCCCAGCACCAATCATCATTCTGGTCGCCTGAATGCGGTAGAAAGCTCTGCTCTTTTGCTGCTGTACCAAGACCTGCAAAGGTGAGGTAGAGGAATGTTAACTGAAAGTACTTTGTAACCTGCAGTTTAGATGCAAGCTGTAAAATAATTATTTGAAATTAACTGGCTTGAAAATAATGGAACTTCAAGCAATTTAAGGTTAAATCTCCTGAGCAGATTTGAGTTTAATTGAGCTTTTAAACAAAGTTTCAACATCCTGGTAAAATCTACACCAAAAAAAAAAAAACATTTTACAGCAGGGTTTTTCAAACTTTATGATGCCAAGGACCTGCAAACATGACAATCCCTGTGCAAGGGGAGCTATATTTAGACCCATCTATAATGTGTGAGTAAAATCGTTTTTTTCTGATAAAGACAATTGATCTGATAAAGACAATAAGTTGAAAATATTTTGTGTTAATTTGACAGTATTTTCCCCCCACCCACTATTGGAGTAATGTTAGATGTTTAAAACTGAAGAGAAACATTTTTCAATTCAATTCAATGAATAAGAAATTATAAAGAGAGTTTTTGGTCAGGTTTGGGCTTAAAATGTGACAGTACCAGTTGGGTCGGGTCATGTTACACAGTCTCAGGTGTGGGTTGGGTTCAACTTTAAATGAATGCTTGTGCAGAACTCTACCCCCTGATCTACACAATAATTATAAACCCAGATATACACAAATGGTAATCCTCCACATACCCACATCACAATTATCCCTATAATCTCATGTTGTTTTGTGAAATGTTAAAACATATCTGTAGATCGTCTTTATGTACCTGATAATTGGCCATTTCTATGAGCTGCTCCATGTCCTTGTCAGGATGTCTCTGCTTCAGTTCCTTCAGAGTTCTTGCCATTTCTCTCCTGGCCTCCTCTTCTTGGTCCCGTCCACCATGACCACCTTCCACGCCATGGACTCCATTCAGATGTGTCGCCATTACATCAATTTCCAGCATGTCCATCTTCGTAAATCCCTCGTCTTTGCCAAGCTCCTCCGCGGCCTCGGAAACAATGATTCCACGACCCTTATCGGCTCTGTAACGTTTGCGGACATACTTGTAAATAAGCAAACGACGGTCAGCTATCCAGGCCTGGACCACGCAGAGAGGGAAGAAGAGGAATGTCAACACTGCCTCCCACACTTCCACCTCACCAGGTGAAAACACAGCGAGGATGAGATAGAGCCAGATGTAAGCGAATATGCTCCACGCCGCCGTCACGAAAAAAACTCGAAGATGTTTGACCTTGCGTGTTTCACCCTCAGGTACAACATAGACACAGATGGCAATGATAACAAACATGTTGAAGGCAGCACTGCCCACGATGGTGCTGGGACCAAGAGATCCAGCTTCAAACTGATGTCCACAGACCTCTATGACTGAAAGCAAGATCTCAGGTGCCGAGGAACCCAAAGCCATGAGGGTTAGATTGGAGACAGTCTCGTTCCAAATACGCACTGTAGTTGTGAACGTTTCCCCATTTGGTCTCTTTGTAATGATCTCCTTTTCTTGAGAAGTTATAACTTCAATAGCAGTCATGAAGCGGTCAGCAATGATCGACATGCCTAAGAACATGTAGACAAGTGCCACCAGGTACACAATGGCACGGGCTACTTTGTCAGCAACTGAAGGATTCTGGGGATTCCAAACAGGCAAAAGGATCCCATCTGCACAAACTTCACTTTGGGAACAGTTGGAGGGGATTTGGGGTGCATCATCAGCTTCAGAAGGGATGGAGAAAGAAAGGAGGAGGACAAGTGGGAGGAACAGGTGAATGAAGGAAATGGGGGAAAGGTGGGATAGACTAAAGGATAAAGGCATGGCCGGTCTCTGATGATTTGTGCTAGTCTTGTTGAACTACACACCACCTGAGGAGAAGCAGAGAGAGATGGAGAGAGACTGAGTCAGAGAAGAAGAGAAACATTTCTCAGCTTTCCACTAGCTTGCATTTTATTTATATGAAGAGTCTGAAAATACAATGAGAAGGTTAAAGCGAAAAAGGCTAAAATAATATGCCTGATCCACTATAGAAAACTCCTATGAAGTTACAAGTTGAGGATCTAACATTTGACCATTCTAAAATGGTCTTTGGTGCAGCCTTAATCGCAAGTGTTAAAGGTTTTTTTAATTTTTTTTTTATTTAGTCAACGAAAATGAGATGAAAAAGATACATCATGTCGATAATCAAATGGTTTTAATTCTTACTGTTGATGAAAACATGACAAGAAAAACTTATAGGCCTCCTACAAGATATTAAAAATCCACTAGCAATTTTTTGCTAGGTTTAGCTCTTTAACAATATGTGCTAATGTGCTGAGGCGATCAAAGCAAATGGTAAACGCCCCCGACTGTGCCTTAAAAACAAAGTTCGTTCACTTTTCTGCACGTTTAAAAGACAGCACGATACACAAGTGAGAAAACTCCTGGATAGAGTTAAAATGTTCCTCAGAAGAAGAGCGGGACTAAATGACGAGTAAGTCATTTAGTTTTCATTAGTTGACATGCTATTTTATATAAACATTTACATATTTTACTACTGGGACTGTTTCCAGACTTGCCAGCCAGGATTCAGATTATTGAAATTTGAAATATGTCCTAATAAGCAAGTTTTAGTTACATGTAAATGCTGTTTCGGCTAAAGCAGGTATTTAAATTGTATGCTGTATGATATAAATATGATATGTAATATGATATAAAAATAATATGAATGTTTAGATTATATTTTAACTAGTGTTTATGCTGCCTCATTATCATCAACAAAGCTTGTGGTTGCAAATATGTGTTCATGTTAAATGAGTCAAATGCACTTTAAATATGCCCATATTAGAAAATCAGCATCTTATAATGATTTCTGAAGGATCATGTGACACTGAAGACTGCAGTAATGATGCTGAAAATTCAGCTTTGATCACAAATTGCATTTTACAATATATTAAAATAGAAAACTGTTCTTTTAAATTGTAAAATGAGTTCACACAATGTTTTTTACTTTGGATCAAATAAATACAGTCTTGGTGAGCAGAAGAGACTTCTTTTAAACGGTAGTGTAGGTCTAAAATTATGTTAAGTCTTTATGTAAAGAAAATGTATAGTCAGATTACTTCTTTTAACTTAAAACTTGATTTGGATCATTAAGTCTCCTCACATTCATTCTCGTTCTGTCACATTCCTTATTGATAGACCCAGGGGATGGGTCTTTTTTCTCCTGAGGTGAATTTCTAACACTAAAGGTGTCTTACAAAAGTTAAAGTACTATATTGTTTTCAATAAATAAATGTGATCAGGATGGTTTTCACATCATTTTGTAGCAAAAACTATATGCTACAAGATCCAGTTCTCAAAAGGCTTGTGGACAAATGTTTAGTATGTGTTATATGGCTTTATTTCAATGACTTAAACATTTAGTTTTTTCAAAAACCATGAATAAACGTTATTTTTCAAAAATACAAACATGTACACACATGTTCCTCACATATTATTGTAGCCCAGTTTGTGCTGAATACAGTGTTATCAGACTTTAGACATTAATGTTTTTTTTAAGCAACTGAAAAAAGCACAAATGTCAAGGCATGTCAAAACTTCTCAAGGGCCCAAAACACCCTCACACCCCAGAGGGTTAATACATAATTGTCTTCAATATGCATTGGTAGAAATAAATGTCATAACAGATATGACTTCACAGAACAACCACAATTTTAAACAGCATTAGTAGAGAATGTGCTATGCCAGAATTCAGGGTCAGAACTATCCTATTTACAACAGGAAATAAATTATGTCGTAACATGTGAATAAAACTATATGTGGATTATAAAACAATACTAGCATAATCAATGAATATATTCTATGACATCTACACATCCACACATATACACAGACATGTGCTGCTAGATCAGCAATGATGTCATCAGTGCATTGTGATCACTGTGTTATTAATCTAATGGACTGGCTATTCTGTGTCTGTGTCTGTGTGTGTGTGTGTGTGTGTGTGTGTGTGTGTGTGTGTGTGTGTGTGTGTGTGTGTGTGTGTGTGTGTGTGTGTGTGTGTGTGTGCGTGTTTTTGTGATTTACAAGGACAATTTTTTAGGTTAAAAAACTGGTAATTACAAGGTTATTATGCTATAAATGTGATTTATGAGGACATTTATAGTGTCCCCATAATTCAAATCGCTTAAAAATCATACTAAACAATGTTTTATTGAAAATGTAAAAATGCAGAAGGTTTTCTGTGAGGGTTAGGTTTAGGGGTTGTGTTAGGTTTAGAGGATAGAATCTATAGTTTATACAGTATAAAAGTCATTATGTCTATGGAAAGTCCTCATAATGATAGGTAGACCAACATGTGTGTGTGTGTGTGTGTGTGTGTGTGTGTGTGTGTGTGTGTGTGTGTGTGTGTGTGTGTGTGTGTGTGTGTGTGTGTGTGTGTGTGTGGAGGTGGAGATGTCTTATCGTGTTTATGGGCTTGTAGACTCAAGTCACACTGTGTGAGCAAGAGATATGATTTGAATAGAGAGCACTGCTATTCCTGAGCATTCCAATGCTGATAGCATAATGATGCTGACTCAGGAAACACACACATGTACACACACACTAACACCAGAGATCAATTAAAGAGGTCTTGCAGGCTTTGTACTTGGAAGAAAAGTAAATAGAGCCTTATAGATGACTCGGGTTCACCAAAAATGATTGATATAATTATGTTAATATTGATAAAGTCCAACCATGCTGTACATGCAACTTTTGTTCTTCTCAGCATGAAGTCTTTTATTGATTCTACTTCTGTCATCAATAATCACCTACAGCACTGTAGTTTAGTACCATACTTTAGCTGTACATACATGAGCACAAACACACATAAATTCACTACTCTAGCTGCGATCAAACATCACTAACAGAACAAATGTGATAAACTACAGTTCTCTGACCTATAACAGATGTAACATAAATCATGTCATATTCTATTCCGTTTTGTCTGGGTCAAAAACATGCCCACCATTGATACTGCCAGAGTCTCTAAGCACCCAGGTTCAGTGTCTCCTTCAACGTGTTTGATTTATTCCCTGTGTTTCCACTGTGGAGTCTCTTGTATGCTAACAATGACTTTACATTCAACATTACACATGGCCCTTGAGAGACTCGCATGTATTCCATAAAGCACTGTGTATGCAATATTTGATGTATTGAACATTCAGATTTGTGTATAAGGGAGTATGTAGCTAGAATTGCAAAAATAAATGTGTGCTTATGTGTTAATACAATGTGATGGATATTGTTACATGATATGACCATGTGTCTCTGGTTGATATGTGTATGTCTGTAATAATGTTTCACTCCCAGAATCAGCTAGATGAAGTGTGTGTGGTCACGCTCAATGTGTGAGCAATACATCATAACTCACTTGCACAGTGAACAGTCATAGCACTTTAAACAAAATGTTTCCATTTCTTCAGAAAATGGGAGAAGTACTTGCCAGTATAAAACTATAAAACACAATTTCTTTTTCTTTTTAAGGCCAGGCAAAAATTGTAAGTCCAATCATTGAGAAAAGCAATAAAGTGCCTCTCCTCCAAAAAAGGCCACACACAATTTGGGGTATAATTCATCTTCATAGTGTAAACATTGGAAGACTTGTGCATTGAAGTTTAATACTAAGGTTAAGGGGATTGGAACAAACTCGTACAATGAGTATGAGCAATAATAATATTAATACTTAGGTAAAGTGAATCCTTGGGTCATTGTAAGGTTTAGAAGTACTAAATGTGTAGCATCATCATTCTCTCTCACAAAACCATTGATTTTGACATTTGTCCACATCAATCAATTTTTTACAAAATGGTAAAAACTGCAGCAGAATTTATATCTTCTGTTTGTATGCAAATCCATGGACATGTAATTTGTGTTCCTGCAGTTGTGTGTGTGTGTTTGAATACCGCATGCTTCTGTGCACCTCACTATCAAAGGGTTGACATCTTCTTAAAGGTATGCCTCATTACCACCCACCCCAACACATGTCTGCCCTTGACACACACACACATGGCTGTTTGGGGGGGCATGTACGCAGATTTACCTCTTTACTAAAAACATTAGGGAGTTGAACACACTTTTAATTTCTCAATCTTTAAAAAAAAATATCTTCACAGACACAGTATGTAAATGCAGTCAGTGCTGACATATTTCTCTATCTTTCTAGAAAATTAAGTATACATTACTAGCTGCTGTCCGAGGAGGCCAAATATAGCACCCAGTGTTTTCAATGTTTGCTCAGCCAGAGCCTGGCCTTTGATTCACATTTATGATATTCCAAGCCTGTCCATGGGTGTTCTGCATTCTATCCCATAGCAATATTTAGATCCTACTGCTGTTTTTGGTTCAGAGTTCTCCAATGGAGAGGCTGAGGTTTAACTCAAAGAGGGAGGCACATGCTGGATAGTTTTTATGTAATGATGAGGACAGATGGGTGGAGTGTGGATTATAATACAGAGCAAAGTATAAGACTTGCCTGACCCTGCTGAAAAACAGCATAGCTGGAAAGCATGTGTTTTGTTTTGATTGCTGGTCCACAACATGGGATGTTGGTGTGCTGGTGTTCCAACAAGTCTTTTTGACTAGCCAGACTTCCTTATCTAGCATTATCAAAAGTGTATAATGCAGTGCATTTCCCAGAAGCATAGTTAGCGAACTATGGTCGCTAGTTCCATCGTTAACAAAATACTGTGTATTTCAAAGATTTGGTGTTTCCTGAAACCGTACAGCTCTATACCAGTGGTTAGAAGCATAGTTATGTACTTGTTAGTTTGCTGCATGTGTTCACTGAGGCTTCTGTGTCTTTTATTCCACATACTGTATATATTTCATTCTGTTAAGACCTTGACTATGTTTACATGCACTTAAGAATACAGCTAACTCCGGGATTTTGCTGAAAGCGGTGTTCTGAAACCTCATGTAAATGCAATTTAAGGGATTAATGGCTGTTCAGAGAAAGTGCTTTAACACATACTTATTTTTCCATGCAAATGCATAAGTGACATTCTTATCACTCTGGACCCCACTCACCCAGCCCACTACCTTTTTGAACTGTTGCCTTTTGGCAGGCTCTACAGAGCACTGAGCACCAGAACCGTCAGGCACAGGAACAGTTTGTGTGTGTGTGTGTGTGTGTGTGTGTGTGTGTGTGTGTGTGTGTGTGTGTGAGCGTGTATTTATCACTTTGTGGGGACCAAATGTCCCCATAAGGATAGTAAAACCCGAAATTTTTGACCTTGTGGGGACATTTTGTCGGTCCCCATGAGGAAAACAGCTTATAAATCATACTAAATTATGTTTTTTGAAAATGTAAAAATGCAGAAAGTTTTCTGTGAGGGTTAGGTTTAGGGGTAGGGTTAGGTTTAGGGGATAGAATATAAAGTTTGTACAGTATAAAAACCATTATGTCTATGGAAAGTCCCCATAAAACATGGAAACACAACATGTGTGTGTGTGTGTGTGTGTGTGTGTGTGTGTGTGTGTGTGTGTGTGTGTGTGTGTGTGTGTGTGTGTGTGTGTGTGTGTTGTCCTATTGTGTATTCCTATGTATACTTTATTTTCTATTCACTTTTTATTTTTATTCTATTTTTATTATTATCTTAAATGTTTTGCTGTATTGTTTGTGCACTGGAAGCTTCTGTTACCAAGACAAGTTCCTTGTATGTGTAAGCATACTTGGCAATAAAGCTCATTCTGATTCTGATTCTTATATGTTTTTGAAGAATACACATGTGCGTTTGTGCTCAAGTGCATTGGGGAAACCAGAAGTCTAATGTAGTGGGGAAACCTATCGCATTAAATCTGTCGCATTACACAGTGCATGCCATTTTGTGTCTTCAGAAGCATTCGGGCACCAAACAGCTTTCTGGTGTACGTGTAAATGAGCTATTATAATTTAAAATCCACAGAAGTTATTACTCCACTCCTGTATAACATCATTAACAACAGCTCTATCTTGTTGAACCAACATGGTTCGAATGATGGATGTACGACATAAATACAATGATTTTGGGAAACAATCGTGACTACCTAATTTTCCAATGATGCATCGTATTATGGTAATTAAGCAGTGAGTTATATCGTTGTACTGAAGAACTGCATGCTGGTTAAGATGGTTTTTCAGCACGGAGATTCCATTCCAACTATTTTTTTTAGTTTATGAGGGAAATATGCACTCATTGAGAGATCTGTTTGATTCACTGCTAAATGCATTATATAATGTAATGAGGGTATAACATTTACAGTGATTTGCCTGGTATTTACTGGAATTGAGAAACTAATAACATTAAAGGGCTTTTCATGACATACTTTCTTCCCTGGAACACAATAGGAGATTTTAATAGGCAGACTGTTAGTCTTAGTTATGATTCATTTTCATTGTAAGGGCAAATACAGATCCAATGACAGTGAAAAGTGACTAATATTCTGCCTAACATCTCCTTTTGTGTTTCACAAAAGAAAGAAAGTCATACTTGAAACAACATGAGGGTGAGTAAATTATGACAGACTATTTATTAGGGAACTATCTCTTTAAAACGTCCTGGTTACTTTTGTAACCTCCATTCCCTGATGTAAGGAATGAGATGTTGTGTCGATGTAGTGACACTAGGGGTCGCCCTTGGGAGGCCAATGGGAATGCAGTGGGTGGGGCCTCACAGCGGAGCAGAGTCTGAGGCGCCACTGGTGGCTGTCCTGAGTTCGGGGACATTGAAGCACTTACCTGGCTCCATATACCCACCATAGGAGCGGTCTGGGATGGGAGAGGAGGCAATTGCCCTCACGGCCTGTCGCGACTATCCTGTCGTGGGCTTGATTGTGCCACAGTGGGGTGCGCGGGAGACCCACCTCCACAGTGCTGTACCTGACATAAAGGAATGGTGTCCGGCGGTCATGATAACAACGGCTGTAGACACCGAATGTGTGACCCAGGAAGTGAGGAAACCAAAATTTGGGTACCAACATGAACCACGAAATCCATGGCCCTCCACCAGGGAATGGAGTTGTCGGCTTACCAGCTCCTATGCAGCGGGATCCTGGCTCCCTGGGTCGCCCGTCTCAGGGGCGCTTTGAAGCCTTTCTTGGGTTCTTGGCAACCGGCCGTGAGACGGGTGGCGTCTGCTTTCTGCAGGTGGCTCCACACCGGGGCCAGCCTACTGGGGCGGGCTGTGGCGGAGCCGGTGTTGCGACAAGCAGACGGGATGCAGGACCTTGATTCGCACCGGGGCAGGATGTGTTGTATGGCTGATCTGTTTTATTATTTTACCCATCATGTCTGCCCTCTGAGATCTCCTTTCTCCTCAACCTGCATTTCCTGCATTTTCCTCCATAAAAGCCTGACAACTGTCAGAGGCTGCTGAGGTCACACGTGTCCTACACCATCACAGTTTGCGCTGAACCAGGAACAGCCTCTGACAGTACACTCAGTTAAACCTGCCTCTCACCAGCTGGCTCACATTCACATCCAGGATCTGCCGGCTAGCCAGTGCACCTTTTCTAAACTGTCCAACTGTTGGACAGTTTCTCAGTGAGACACTGAGAAACACTACGTAAAAATGTCAAAACGAAATATTGTGTACGAAAGGCAATTGTTTGTGTTAACTGAAATGTATTGTGTTGTCAAGCTCACTACTGTAATATATTCATATTTGTTGACATTATTGGAATTATGTCTGATAGGTAGTGCTGAAGTATATTATTTCTACAAGCTGTTTATCATTTGTTTTCAAATATAATAAACAAAAAATAATTTACCTTTTGCTTTGCACAGTCTCTTCAGTGTAAGCAACGCTCAAATTCACACCCAAGGGTTATCAGAAAACATCAGCTATATAAAATAACAAAGGAGCCAAACATTACTCAAATGTATACTGTTTTTTATTTGCCTCTGAAAAGCATCAAAGACCAGCTTAGACAACCATGAATTTCTAATTTGGTTCAAGCTGGTTAGTGCTGGTTTGGTGCTGGTCTAGATGGTAGGTCAGCATAGTCATGTTATTCACCAGTGAAAAAGGCTGGTCAACCATCATGGTCTTTGTGAAGAAGCTGGTTGACCAAAAAAGCTTTACTGGCTTAAAAGGTACACTCAGTAATATTTAGCTAATTGCTAAACTTTTAAAATGAAAGAAATAGTAATATTATAATAGTATTTAAAAAAATTTGTTTATGTACATAAAATAATGTACACTTCTTAAATGAAGACTCCAGTCATATCAGTCTAGGAGAATGTCGCCATATTGAGATAATGTGAGCAGCTGAATATTACTCACTTTATCTAAAAAATCCACACGTTTTCACACACAGAATAAATTAATCATAAGCATTTTTTTACAATGCACTTTTTACAGTGACATCAGAATCTAAGAACTTGTTCTTCAGAGAATTTTCAGATAAGTTTACTTACTTTGCCACACCCCCTTCGGGCTGCGGTACCCACATTCTCAATAAAAGAGCAATTCCCTTTGTCACTGGGTCACCTGACCCGCAAAGGTCGTTCTCACGGCACTCTGCCGCTACACCTCAACCCCCGGCTGGCCGGTTCTGACAAGTGTAGTGGACGCCTCCGTAGGACCTCCTCCTCAGACACTAACCTGCCCCCCGCCGGGTATGCGGAGCAAGGTAAGTGCTTCGAGCCTTCTCTCAGCACCAGAGCCTCAGGACGCATTTTTGCCTCCCGACGCCACATTTACCTACTCCGCCCCGCTGCGAAGCCCCGCCGGGTACGTCAAAAATAATCGTCCCCTTAGTGCCCCTGGCACAGAGCTTGGACGCATGGCTCTTGCTTCCCAATTCATCACACTGGCTGGCAAGGACCATTCGACTCGGTTATGCAATTCAGTTTGGTGCTGTGCAAGGTCAGGGAGGACGGGAAACAAGTAATTCTAGTGGCTCCCTATTGGCCCACTTTCGAGCGGACCCGCGTCTCCCTTGGGCAGTCCTCATGGACCACCTGTCACCGTGTTTGTGGCAACTCCTCTCTCCCAATGAGGTAGGATCTACCACCACGCCATTCTCCACATGTGACCTAAAAGCCAATGTGATGTATTTCACCACTCTTTACCTCCCCCAGTCTGGGCAGGTGTGGTCTCCGCAGGGTCTTTCCCCCTGAAAGAATAGGAAAACTGGGAAAGATCGCCTTCCCTGAGTGCGTATGATAGCGTTAAGATGGTCCCAGCCACTTTAACTCAATGCAAGAAAAATATATAGAGAAAAGGCGTGGCCTGCTCCCATGCTTGCACGTCGCCTTGTTCCCCCTGTCGATTTGACGATTTTATGGGGCGTTGGGGAAGGGTACATGCAGCCTGGCACAGCTGGTCGCTTTGGCACGTAAAATACCTGCCCGCTCCTGTGTCAGCAGTACATGTACACGGCTCAAAGCATGCCGTGATTTATATTGGACCCCTAGTGTTGCTTCTTCGACACAACGTCGAGGTGAGCGACAGACGGGGAACGTCTAGGTTACGGATGTAACCTCCGTTCCCTGATGGAGGGAATGAGACATTGTGTCCTCCCGACCCTGTCGCTGAACCGAGCCATTGTTGTGGCCGAACCTCATTGTCGGCCTCTCAGAAAAATCCTGAATGCAACAGATGCATTTCCCTCCCTTTATACCCGTATGTCTGGGGGCGGGACATGCAAATTCTGTCTGCCAATTTCTCATTGGCCTTTTCTCATAGATCAGAGATGCAAAAGGCTCTCAAGAGAGATCCCTAGTGTCGCTTCTTCGACACAACGTCTCGTTTCCTCCATCAGGGAACGGAGGTTACATCCATAACCTAGACGTTTAGAATTCCAAGATATTTGTTCCTTGTGCGTAAATGGTGCTTGTTTAACAAAACCAGAGCAGACAGTTTTAGCGGTTGTTGTTCATACGTCATATATTCGGAACACGAGACAATGCCCACGTCCCAGGATGAAGTATGTCAGAAATCTATTCATACTACTCTATTCATACATGCATACCTAAAAGAACATACTGTTTTGCCGGCAGATAAGTGCGTACTTCATCAAATACAGTACACAGTTTCGGATGTAGGGGAGATGTCTTGTCTCGTTCAGTGACCACCTAGTTCAGTGAAGGGGTGTATTCATTCAGTGGGTCAAACCAATGATATGCACCTTCACAGCCTGCTGTTAAATGCTATTGGCTCACACTAAAGTTAGTCTTTAAAAGCAGGACAAAGCAACATAAATGGAATTTGAATGTCTACAAATGTACGAAGGCACTATATCCATTTTCGCCACAAATTACAAGAAAGCATATACAATATTGTGAAATGCTAGGCTTCACTTTTATCAAGAAAAGCACAACATTTCCATTCGAAATTAATGCCGTTTCAACTGTATGGTCTTCAATCCTATTTACACACTCTAAATTTGGGATTATGTTTTGCATTTCACCACTCTCTCTCTTTACTGAATGCAACTGACTCACATGACGAACTGACCGAACGACATGCCTCCTCTTGTAAGTCAGTCAACAGATGACTGTGATTCATTCATCTTGTTCGTTAATGGCGAGTATACCAGTACATTCATTCTTTCATAAATGAGACATCTCAGACAACTAATGATATTCCATGAACAAAACATCACTAGTGGGGACATTACCACAACAGCATCCAAAACACAACATACAGTACACTGATGTCCAGTTTCTGACTGTGATCCCTGCTGACGTCTAGACAAACTCAATTGGGCAGAGAGAAATACATCCATAATAGAGATTTATGGGAGACAGAGATCAAATGTAACCAATCTGTAGCTTGTTGTGTACCCCTCTAAAACTCACGATGGAAGAATCACCCCATCATTCACGCAGCCAGATGCACTAAGAGACACCAGGCTATTATATTTCATAATTAGCTAATTGCATGCCTGGCAGCCAATGATGATGGTGAATGATTGTCTTGTGCTGGTGTTGTGGCCATGCATGTTAATTAGATGAAAATGCTTGCTGTTAATTGTTGTGGGAACTGCAACAATTACACTTAAGACTGGACAAGAGATAAATGCCTATTTGGTCATGACTTTCATTCTCACTGTAAATGAGTGATAAAAAATTGCAGATATAACGGTGAATGGAACTGTGTGCATATTTGTGTTTGTGTGCATACACCTGTGTGTGTTATGCTGACGAAGCCCTCAGAGCATGTCAGCTCATGGATGAGCATGGATGACTGCACTGCAGTGCAAACTAGATCAACCTACATGAAAATACAGCGTGAGACAGATAGCGAGAGAAAGACTGTGAAAAGGGCAAGAGAAGGAAAAAGGTCACCCTGGGATATGAAACAAGGTTGAAATGTATATACAGAGAACAAGAGCATGCAGAAAAAAGAATTGTGATGAAAATGAAAAACAGAAAGTGTGAATGAAAAGGAAGAGACAGATAGATCCAAAAATTAAAAGAAAGATACAATGATGAGCAATGATCGATTATAACAAAACAATAATTGATTGACTTAAATACCTTTCACACTGACTGAAATGCTGTAACAACACCAAAAACTGTTTAGTTTTTTAAATTTCACCTCTGTTGGTCCTTACAATGCAAGTGAATAGTGAACAGTAATCCATACAACTCCAGTGGTTAAATCCATATCGTCTGAAGCGATATGATAGGTGAGGGAAAGAATCAGATAAATATTTAAGTCCTTTTTTACTGTAAATCTACACTATCACTTTCACATTCCGCCACGTGGAGATTTATAGTAAAAAAAAATGACTTAAATATTGAATTGTTTCTCCACCACACTTATCATATATCTTCTGAAGACATGGATTTAACCACTGGGGTCTTCTGGATTACTTTTATACTGCCTTTATGAGTTTAGGACCTTCTGAGTTCTGGTCACCATTCACTAGCATTGTATGGACCTACAGAGCTGAGATATTATTCTAAAAATCTTTGTCCCACATCTGAGATGGAATCAGGGTGGGAAAATGATGAGAGAATTCTTATAGTTGGAACTATCGCTTTAATAAGACGGACTATTTTTTTTTCCTTTTGTGTTTCTCATATAAAAAAGGTCAAACAGGTTTTAGAAAGAAGTAAATGATGCAACATTTAAATGTTTAGGTGAACTATTCCTTTCAAAATGCAACACAAATGAAGCGAGACCCTGAAAATTGTGAGACATGATGCAATGGCCAAAGATGTCCATCTGACATGTGTCCATAGAAACCCAATAAAAAACTAGTGCAAAATTGATTTAGACAGCATACAGTGATTTGGTTCTCCTGCACATTTCAGCAGTGAACATATCAGCAGTAGGAGCGGGTCAAGCTTTTTTACCTCGACCCAGACTGATGCAAGAAGAGTGAATATTGTGAATTTCACCATGGTGACCTTCAGCGGTAGCTGAATTGTAAGTCTGTTTAGACAGGAACAGCAAGCTCAGAACCATGCAGCTCGCTACTCACAAAACAAGCAGCTGGCTGCTCAGCAGGAGAGAGTATTTGTGTGGGTGAGAGAGAGTCAGTATGTATGTGCCCTTGTCATTGGAAACCAATTGTTACATCAAAAACCTCAGTGTATTAGCTAATATTACATCAGCAGCCTTTCATCTAGAACTCAAAAACTTGCCTGAAAGTGCATTTAGAATGCCTCAAACTGTCAACAAATTAAAAAAATATATACAGTATACATAATCCAATCCACACTTTCTCACAAGATTTGTCGTACAGATTTGTTTCTGATTTTATTTTTACACAAAATAAAAAATAAAAAACATATATACAAATATATTCACCAACAGCATATCTTTATGATACTGGCCATGATTTACTAATATCCCAAATAACGGATACTAATTTGCTTCTGCAATCTATCAAACTGCATATGCCCATTGTGGGTCTAACTTTCATTTTTATTAATTTGCTCTGGCAGTATTTATTTCTGAAAAGACTTTTAGGCTTGATAAACAGAGCACTTAAATCATATATCCTATAAGGAACATTGAATATTAATCAGTTACAAAAACAGTGTCAAAACCCTGCCAGGACTTTTTGCTAAACTTCTTCTTTTGTGTTTCATATAAGAAAGAAAACAATGCCAGTTTAGAATGGCATAAGCGTAAGTAAATGAAGACAGAATTTGAATTGATTTTACAGATTGCATTGGGACTAATCATCAAGTGAATGGTTCAATCACTTCTGCTGCAAGCTCATTATTCCTGCAGCAACCTGCAATATTCACGGCCGATAAGATAATTTATCTGTCCCAGTCTTAAGGCTCTAGCTAATGGGAGATGCAGCCCTGAAGGCATTTTACTAGATTGATTAACCATTGTGCTTATAAATTTCAACATACAGCATCACTAATAGAGAATTGCAGACTTGGTGAGAAAGATCTAAGAAAAAGTTTCAAGAATTGCATTATGAGACAGGTGGAAAGAGGGCGCCATGAGCTAAGAGTGGTGAGATAACAGCAATAGTGTAAAAAAAAAAAAAAAAAAGTGAGAGAGTGAGAGCTAAAAAAGAGACTTGGGGTGTAAAAATGTAAGTGATGGGGAGAATAGGTGCCAAATGTAGCTAAGGTAAACCTGCCCAATCTCATTATAATTCAGTACAACTCAAAGAGTTCAAATCCTAGGTCAACAAAACAGTTTCTACCTCCGGATCAGTGGTTCTCAACTTTTTTTGTCAGTTGATCCTCTGTGATCTAAATTATTTATTATAAAATTATTTCATATTAAAAATTATATTTACTCATTTTTATGTCCTAAATTATTTATAAGTGCCCTCTTGGACTTTATGTAATGTTCTAACCTTAAAATAAATATAATGAATTATATACTATTCGCTATTTTAATTACATGTACATTCAATGACTCGTTTAAAGGGGTCATGTTATGAGGAATCAAATATTCCTTGTTATTTTGATATATAAGTGGTATTTTTACTATAAAAACCTACTGTAAATTTCAGACCTCAAAACATAATCCCCAATGCAATAAAAGCATTTACAGTATTGAAACCAAACGGCCAAAACACCTCGTTCTCTACTTCCGTAATATTGTGATGTCACAAATGGTACTCACTAATTCATGACTGCCTCTACAGCAACAACATCAACACCTACATTACATTATCGCATCCTTGGCTCAGTTTGTAAACACAGATAGCCCTTTTCCACCGAAATTGCAATGGTTCTCGTGCCGAGCCTGTGCTCTGCTGGTTCACGTTCGGAGCAATCGTAAACAGGCCGTGCTTTTCCACTGACCTGACTGCCAAACGGTGACGTAACGGATTACTGTCTGCATGGTAGTTTCACGTGACTACCTCAAACATAAACAAACATGGAGCATCACAGTGTATTTGTATACAGCTTTTACTCTTGTTTTTGAGGACTTATTTAAACATGCAGATTAATGCAATCCAACGTTATTACATTGCTCTACAAGATTGTCAGAGATGACATCTACACTAAAGATGACAGGTAATGTAATTACATTATATTGTATGAACTATGGCTTAACTTGCTAAATTCTGTAATCTGTTACAGTGGAATCATGATTAACATTGGTGTAGCAGATGGTTGTATTTGGATTGTTGCCACAGCAAATAATATTATTGATTGAGAATCCCACTGTTTTACTTAACAGATTCTTCAAACTTAGTGAGTTTACAGAACAAAACAATGCACAAAATAAGATGACAACTGAATAAGAAAAGCTAACAAAGTTGGCTGCAGAGGGCACCGGCAATTCACTGTTTATCACGAGTGTTACATTTACATTTTACGCATTTGGCAGATGCTTTTATCCAAAGTGACTTACAGTGCACTTATTACAGGGACAATCCCCCCGGAGCAAACTGGAGTTAAGTGCCTTGCTCAAGGACACAATGGTGGTGGCGGATCGAATCAGCAACCTGCTGAATAACAGTTATGTGCTTTAGCCCACTATGCCACCACCACTCCAGTGTTACTGAGTGTTACTGGCTGACTTCAATGCCCCGGTTAGTTAGCAGGCTGGTCGGAGTCCGAGTCCAAAATATCATTGCGCCGTCCACTTGCCCCAGTTAGTTAGCAAGCTGGCCGGCGTCCGAGTCCAAAACATCATTGCTCAGTCCACTGTTGCTTTTGCTTATGTCCTTCTTATGGTCCCTTATGGTCAATTTGTTTATGATTTGGTCAATTTTCCAATTGAAGGTGGCGTGCATCATTTCGTGCTGTATCTTAATTCTCTTAAGAGTATCAATGTGCTTTGGAGTATGAATGTGCATCATGAGGATGTGTCTTCAGTGTGTTTTAGTGTTCGATAGATTGTGAATCAGTCATAAAATGATTCAAGCTTAGCAAAGGAATTGTTATTGAAGGATATGGGGCAGTTAAATACACTATTTTTTTATAAACACAAACTTTCTAAACCATTTATTTGTGTTATTGTTGGCAGTAGCTGCGCCAGCACGTGCAGCGCAAACTGGAACGGGAGATCAGTTTACCGTTTACTGCAACGGATGCTTCCATTGTTGACAGCTTCATTGATTATAATGGGTTATAATGGGTGAAAAACAATACATTTTAATGGTTTAATACAGACTGACCTACATATATACACTTAGTCCACAATGGATGGTATGTTTGAATTATTTTGAATGAATTATTTTGAATTAAAACGGGTCTGATGGTCTACGACACCATTTTACTCGCTTTTGGCACCCCCAACTGAACATTTCACTGGAAACCTGCAGCTAAATGTGTTATTTAGTGCTGCATTCGAAATATGTTGGCACACAGGAGATCACTGATGGCAAAACTTCCACACAGATACATCTCATCAATTAACAGCAGGAGGGTGCCTGACAGCTCCGAGATGCCAGGGTTTAAAGCCTTTGTAGGTTTCCCTGAATAATTTGCTATGGAAAGGCAAAGGTTAAGGCTGCACATTGCCCTTCAAATAAGCATACACTCTCTCCCTCTGTCCCAAAACACCTCTTCACATCCTCACCTAAATGTTTCTGCAAATGAACAGAAAGGGCAAGTTACCAAAAATGAAATGACTAGCTCAGTGACCTAACATAGTAAATAATTCGCACAACAGCAATCACAAAGCACAGCTTAATGACCTGCTCTCATTCAATCATTATTTTAATAGAAATCCCACTGATATTTTGAAAAGCTCCAGGGGGAGTTAAAGGCAACAAGCTGTTACTCTGTTTCCACATAAGTATTTTTTGCCTCTGAGACAATTATCACATGAGTTCTTCAACTGATACTCCAGATTTTATTTATTTTAGCATCAATATTTGATAGGCTGATCTCCAACTTGTTCTAACATAACATATGGTTGTTCATGTCATCGTCATTACATCCTTTTATATTATTACCAGCGTAACAAATCCAATACATTTAGAGCCGTGTTTTTCAGTCAGAGCATATGAGGACATACATTATTTTATTCATGTCAGAGTCTCATTGATGTGTCTGTTGTGTGATGTAAATAAACTGTTTCTGTGTAAGTGGCAGAACTATATATAGCAAGAAATTATTTTTACCCATTGTGCTTGAATCTGTAATCAAGGTCCTCCCTGGGAAAACCCTTAATACACTCATTCTCTCTCTCTCTCTCTCTCTCTCTACACACACACACACACACACACACACACACACACACACACACACACACACACACACACACACTATAGCTAACTAAAGCTAACTATAATTACAATAAACTAACCCTAATCCACACCCTAAACCTAACCCTAGAACATTTTCAGAATTATTTAATTTGTTTTTCCAAAAGAGGACATTCCAGAATGTTCCCAAAGGGACATTTTGTCCAATTTTACTCACTTCTGTTTATCAATTTGTCCCCAAACTATAGCTAAGTCTATACACACAAACACACATTCTGTAAACATACACACAGCAAATGTATTTACCAAAATAATATAGATGCAAATGAAGCACACAAACACTTTTACACGTTTTCTACATAGATATGTGCATAAGGGATCAAAAGTCGAAGACCACTAACTAAAAGTTTATTTATTTATTTATTTATTTTTTATAACATTACAAACTACCACAGTACTTTCCTAAACACCTGTTTGTCACTGTGAACTGCAACATTACCTTCTTCCATGAGATCATTGCATGTAATGTCTAAAGGTTGATTTTGAGGCAATTTAATCTACTATTTAATATATTTAAATGTTGTAAATTTATGTAGCTAATAAATATTGTGGAAATTATCACATTTATTTTGAAACAAAATACTTATTCGTCATTTTCAATTTTGTTCAAGGTGATTTGACTTGAGTTATTAAAAAAATGCTAAATGTGTTTGAAATGAACAAGTTATTGTGCACCCTTTTCTGAAGTGGTTATTTTGAATAAGCATTATCTTAATTTGTTACAAAAAACAAAGCATCTTGGTGTCTCAAAAGTATTTCAATAAGTTAACAAATTGTGCCCTATATCTATTGCACCTATTGGTATCTACACTATAATAATATTACCCCCCTGGGAGCCTTCTACCCAAAGCTCCCTTGACACCTTTTAAAAAAATATTCAAAACAATCTTCTGTTGTAATTTCTTTTAACACAAATTATGTTGATCCATCAATGTTCAATAAAAATACTGTAAATGTATTCCTTGAATCTTGAGACACTTTGTGACCTGAAAAAAAGCTAATTTTCCTTAAGGTGTTTCTTTAGCCTTGTTGTACCCTACAACACTTTGAGTGAATAATATAGATACATTTCAGAATGCAGTATTTGTTATGTACCCAAGCTGGAATAGACAAATTTGTGCAAAACCTGATGATCCATATTATCCCTGCATAATTTAAGAACGTTCCAAAGAGCATCTTATTTGCTTAGTGGAAGCTAGGAAATCTGACCTTTTGTATAAAGTCGTATATTTGACCTTTCACGGTCAATGTCACAAAGTGGTGTCACAATTATATAGAGTAGCGACTTAGAAATAGCACAGAATTTTAAATATTTCTAATTCAGTTTACATTGTACATTACATTGTTTTACATTTTTCGGAATCCTGAGACTGTTTTATTTTCATGTTTAGATCAGATTTTAAATCCCAGATTTTTAACATATGCACTGAATCACATTTTGACCCAATGAGATTTCACAGGAGTCTAAAAGGAGTGCACACACTTGAATAAGTTAAAACATTCTTATGTACACACATAATGACTGCCAAGCAGAAAGAAATAACACATACAGTGCATGTCCACTACAGCATGTGTTTACATAACAACAGATTTACATAACCTCTGACACCATAATGCCCAAGACAGACACTGAACACTGTACAAGTGTAAAACACAAGCACGCTGATATACAGAGATGAATCTAATTTCCAAGCCTAAATAATATATCCTCTGTGCTACTAATTGACAGCTGTATCAACACATCTTCTGAGAAGACAGACGGAAATAAAGAATAATGAATAAAGACTAAAATATCCTTCTGTAGGCTTGCATTAAAAGTGCATACTGTTCATTATAGGTAGAGATTGTTCATTTCAGTTTTAGCACCTTATATTTAAACAGGTGAACAGGTAAAAACAGACATCTGATTTATGCATCCTGTATATTGACTTACCTTTGCATGCTTCTACCAAGTGAAAGAGGAATTTGTGCCAAAACACCATAGTTTGATGTACAGCCTTTGATGTCAACAACAAAATATATTAAGAAAAGCATTGTTTTGTACTTTTGATTAGCCTATTATTTATTTTCATGTCCTAACTACGCAAGATTATATGGTATCAAGCATTTTATTATTTGCATTCAGAATTGTTTTTCCCTGCATGCTGTCTGCAACCCTATCAGAACAGACATGCGACCCATTTTTGGATTTTAACCTACCAGTTGTGAACAACTGGTTAATATTAATAAATAATGAGAATGTTTTCATGAAACAAATGTGAGAGCTACTAATAAAATCTAAAACATATTAATGAGCTCATTCAGAAACCATCAGGGAAGGAGATGGCAGCTTCAGCTTCAAAACTCTGTCACTTCAGATCAACATTTTAAAAACTAGCGAGTAGTCCTCTCAGGGGCTTGAGAGTTCTTTAAGTCAAATTGTTGGACCTGCCGTCACTACTAGATGGTTCCTGGAAGGTTCCTGCAGCACTGAGGCAGAGTAGCCCTGTGGCATGCTGAGCATTGTCAGCTGCACAGTCTGCGTGACATTAGCAAACAGTAGTTGGGTATACATCACTCACACTAACACACATATACACATCCTCACACATGCAGGTTGCAAAATGGCATCTAACCATAAGAAATGTTCATCCTTGCAGTCTCACATGGCTGTCTGCGTGTTGGGTTAGAAGCTCAGTCACAGCTTGCTAGTGTCAAATGAAAATGTCCTCAAGGGGACAGTGGCTGCAAATCCCATAATACACCTGAAATACCTTTTTTAATATTTCTTTTACTAACCTCTCTCCCTCTGAATTTTATAAATTGAGAAGCTGTTTCTACCATATAGCATCTGGATTCACTTTGGCAAAGGCCTGTGAACATCTTGTTTCATTATGATAAATAAGAGGACATCTGGCAGTTAGGAAGGGCTGTTAAGATGAGTTTTTATAAAGTAATACAAAGCTGGAAATGGTAGGAGTTACGTGAAAATGTTCTAAAGCATTGTTCATTGAAATATTCAGAGCAAAAAATCAACACAAACTGCAACACAAATAAAAATATGCAACAATCGCCATTGGCGAATATTTGTGTTGGAAGCTTCATATGTCCGATTCACACATTTACAAAAACTCACTATTTTGTTAAAAAGTCTACCAACTGACATACTTACTGAACCGCAAGTGCTTTTTGGTCATATCCAAAAGAAACAAAGAATCGTTACTGTGATGTGTAGTTTAGGTTTGTGAGACTTACATTCACTGTACTGTATATTGGCCTTGGATAACTCGGTGGTGATAAATTGCCATATTTCACTTTATATTTTCTTTTTTCTTTTACAGTACTTATATGTACTGTAAAAATAGCACTTGAATCGCACTTAAAATGGTAACTTCTGGCAATTTGTCAACTAAAGCAATGTTTGGATGGGATTAGTTTTATATGGGGACATGGGTTAATGTAATAATTACCAGGGCTTCTCTGAGATATTAATCCTGTGCAAATTGACTTTTTCCAGACAGCTTTCTATTCTGCAGCATCTCCCAATACATAAATAAGCTATAATGCTAATAATTAATAACCAGATTTTTGCAAAAGTATTCCATTTCAATATTATGACAATGAGTACATTTCTACAGACATTGCTTATCCCCTGTAAACTGACAGTAAACATTACCAGACTTATCTCATAGTGAAATCGGAAACAGTAACCTGGTTTCCATCCACTTTTTGGGCTGTTTTGTTATCGACAAAGTGACAATGCATAACAAAATGTTTGCGAAATTTGCGATCTTCTGCCTGTTCATTTATGGCCATTTATCAATAAAAATGGTGTGCGTGATGATGTCATGCTTAAAAAAACACTTTGCCACATACATTTTGGTTTATCGCAAAATAAATCTATCCTTAAGCTGTTTCCATACAGTAATGTGTGTATATTGCTAACTGTCCACCTTTCGCCTCCCAGTATCCCTAATTTTAGCATCATAATGCAATTTACATTTTCTGAAGAAGCTCAGCAAATGTGATCCGAGGTAAAGAGAGTTAGATTTAAAATATTTAAAAGTTTTAAAATGTTCAAAAGCTAGTTTTCTGAAAGTAAACTCAGCATTGGACAAAAAGTAAAAAATTAAATTGTAGAACATTCTGAGAATGTAATTCAGCCGACTTTTTTCATCTGCAGAACAGGGTAAAGCTAATTTAAATTTGTGTAAGAAAAGGCAATTATATAGGCCTAACAATATTGTTTTTTCATTTGGTCATTTATTTTATTTAATTTAATTGAATGCTTTATTAATTTGTTCTTTTTTTGACAGCATTTTTTCAAAAGTAAGCTTAACACAAATTTTATTGAATTGGGCTAGTGTTAGTGTTCCAAACATTTTAGTGTTATAAAAAAGCACACTTATTCTTTTCAACAAGTAGTATGTATTTATTTTTAATTTAAAACATCTTTGTGCATAGAAATTATATTTTATTCCTATTGTGGGCTTATTCCATGACTGCGCTGGATGGCTAGCGCAATTAAATAGGAGTGGTGGTGGTGGCGGTGGCGTAGTGGTCTAAAGCACATAACTGTTAATCAGAAGGTTGCTGGTTTGATCCCCACAGCCACCACCATTGTGTCCTTGAGTAAGGCACTTAACTCCAGGTTGCTCCGGGGGGAGTGTCCCTGTAATAAATGCACTGTAAGTCGCTTTGGATAAAAGCGTCTGCCAAATGCATAAATGTAAATGTTAATTAATCGCAAAGAGTGGCCATTCATTTGTTCTCCATGCACTTGTTGATGACAGGTGCATGATACGAGATATTTGTGTTGGCACTCCTGGAAGTGTCATGACACATGTGTTTGCAACATTGGATCTTTGCAAGGTACGCCGTTAAGACCGATCCATAAGCCTCAGAGAGGGGATAAAGGCCGACTGGAGACTGCAGTGGGAGAGAGAGAGATTTACAGGCAGCTATCCGACACCTTTGTGTGTTTGTCTTTTGGTTTAGTTCTTCATTAAACTATTATTTATTTTATTTTAGGATGTTGGAACTCTCGCAAACAACATGCCGACTTCCCTTGTTGAACATTATATATGTCCCCAGTTATAATGATGTAACAGGCATATGTCTGGAAAAATAATCCCATCCAAATAGGGCTTAAGAAAAGTAATTTGCCTCCGTTTTGCTTTAGGAGTCGGTTCCCCAGTCAATATTTTAGTCTGGAGCCCAGACTGTCAGTGAGATGTAGGTCCTCAATTCAAAAGATTTTCCCCTTAGAAGCGCCTGAAAGCGGTATCTAACATCAAGAGCCTGTGGGAGAAATCTGACCTAAAAAAAGCCCCTCCTAAAAAAATATGTTCCAAACACACCCTCAAAAAGATTTCTTTATAACACCACACATTCTCAATCTTCTATGCTACTCTCATGTTCTCGCAGTCTCTCCATTTTCCGGCAGATGTTTCTCTGCACTTTTTTTATCAGCTAACATGTGAGGGATCTTCTCCCTCATCATATAATGAAAGATCATCCCTCAATTCTTCTTGCACCCCTCCTCCATCCATCACCACCTCTTTAATACCCCTACACATGAGGCAGACATGAATGATCTAAAGAGACCACTGCACCCATCATCTATAATCAGTAATGTTAATCTACTCTATATTCCACAGGAGGGAGGGCTGATTACAGGGCTGGGGTATTAATTGGACAAGCAATAGTAATTCAGTGAGTGATTTAGTCCAGAATGAAGCCTAATCTACTCTGCAAAACTGTAACTCTTACCTCTGAAAGGGTCTGTATATCATTAAATCCCTTTGAATACTTTCAGATATCGATTGTACGTGCGTTCATTTACATTTATGCATTTGGCAGACGCTTTTATCCAAACAACTTACAGTGCCCTTATTACAGGGACAATTCCCCCGGAGCAACCTGGAGTTAAGTGCCTTGTTCAAGGACACAATGGTGGTGGCTGTGGGGATCAAACCAGCGACCTTCTGATTAACATTTATGTGCTTTAGCCCACTACGCCACCACTCTGCATTCGAGCTAACGCAGCTCTGCTTTTCCTTGTTTGTTTGACTTGTTAGAATAATTGATTTGAACTAGAAAGGAGACCCCATTTAGATGGTTTTAAGATATGACATTTCCACCTAACAAGAGTCAGAGAGAGCTGAGCATTTTATAAAATTTGATCACCACCTTGAATAAACTTGAGAGCTCCTGTTGCCATTCTAAACATAAAATTCAACTGTTGCTATTCTAAACATAAAATTGAACAACACTGTCATCGTTGCCAACACATATAACCTGCTGGTGGCTTTTCTTGCTTGAACTGGAATGACAAAAGTCAGCATCGGTTTTAACAGGTGATTCCGTAACATTAACCTTTCTTAGCCAATCTCAATTTTCTCTACCCATCTATTTTAGTTACCTCTTCTCTTTGCTCACTCCAACCACCAATCCCACAGGTCAAATAAGACACATTTCCTGGCAGGGCCCTAAAAAACTTGCCCACACTCAAATATCTAGCAGAGTGGCTTGAGAACTTTTCAACCCTTGTTCATTTGGAAAATACCATATGCAAAAAGGCCTGATTTTACTTCTTTTTCCAAGTTCAAGTGTTATAGGGTTGAATTTTAATTGTTCAGTATTTGTTTACCACATGCATTAGATAGATTAATGAACCCGTGAAATGGTTTGCCAAGCACATTTTCTTTCCTCTGTTTACATATTTTCTATTAAAACTGGACGTTAGGAGGGCTTGTCCCTTTTGTTAAATAGCCAATAGCCTACATTACACCCCAGCAAAAGCACACTTGACAGCTTGTACAATGACCTAAAATGCTTTCAATATGAATACATACAGGGAAAAAAGAATTCAGAAAGCGTTTTGCCACACTGAAAGTAACTTTGGGCTATCAAGCTCCAAAAATGACAATAAAATGGCACAATAACCGTAAAATTGGACTTGTTGAATATATACCAAGTCTTCTGAGGCAGACATGGAGTAAAAGCCTCAAATTATGGTAACTCTAATTATGATTTTGTGGGGTCTTTAAGATGGTATAGAATGACACTTGCATACATTCAAGCTTGTGAAATTGCTAAAGGCTCATTTAAGACAAACAACAGTCAAAAGGACATACAGTATATCATTGCTTATCAAAACTCTCTGCCTGTTTGGGTGTGTTGGTAATTTGTTTTGGTTAATGATTGTTCATTATTGGCAGTGCGCTGTATGGATATATATAAAAAACAAAATATCTAGCATGACTGGAAAACGTTCTATGACTAATGACATTCCTGGGTGAAACACACACAAAAAGATGATGCAGAGCAATTATTCACTCAATAAGAGCAACAACAACACAAATCGGTAGCTGACAACAACATAAAATGCAGAAGAACTACACAAGCCTACATTTTTTCCCATTCCTCTATAATCTATGTCACTTAATTTCAGAGAGATTTGCCCTGCTTACACACTCAGGTTGTGTATGTCTAACTACATCATGTCCAGCGTTACCAATTGCGTAACGCAGGTTCAATTGTGCACTGGATTACAGGAGAATAATCTCAGCGAGAGAAGTTGTAGTGTAGTAGGATTGAGGGACGGAGCGATTGCATTGTAAAGCACTATTGCATCTAGATTACTAGATATCCAAAACACCCAAGTACTTCCATATCTAATGCGCCCAATGCGCAAAGTTGTAGCCTACAGTGTTGAGCAAAATTCAAATAAATAAATCAGATGAACATTTTGGAGACATAAGGCATGTTTCTAGCAATCATGTTATCTTGTTTGTAATCTCTCAATAAAGTTAAGCGTTTACCGGTTGGTCCGCGCGACTTTATTACTATGCTGGGAACAGGTGGTCGCTCGCAGAGATTGGTGCGTTAATCGGCAGGCGTATGATGTTGATTGTGTTAGTCGCTCATGTCTGGTATCTATTCCGAAACGGGTCCGGGAGTTTCCAATCAAACAGCGAGCATTTCATTATAATGAGAGCTGGTGATGGAATGTTATCCCGCTGAAACCACTGCAAGGAAAATAAACAACTTAATCACCTTAACATCTTGATCGATTCGATACGTTTGTGTTGGGAAAAGTTCAGACCGATATCGTTAACAAAAAAGGCAAATATAACCGCAAGCAGGTGTCTCGAGACGCATTTATAAAAGTTGACTTTCTTATTAAAACGCGACGATCCAAACGCGTCCGCCTAGCGAATGTTTACCCAGAAAAGCAATAGAAAAATAGCGCGTTCGGTGTGAACGGCCCCTTTCGCGCCTATATATTAATGAGAGTCACCACGCGCGTTTAACATATTCTCATCTTTCCATTAATCCTTGTGAATTTGGTTTTGTATTTCAGGCTACTATAGCTATAAAAGAAGAACAACTTGCAATCATGGCTGCATTTAACACATTCACACGTTCTTCATCCACATTTTAACTATTAAAGCAACAAAATGTCATGACATTCGTGTTTGCCATCATGAATAACTTAATTGTGCCGTTTCTTTGTGAAGAAGGTTTCACGCGTCTCTGTGCAATGCCCCTAAAATATAGGCTACCCTTTTAAAATGATCATAAATCAACATGGACCAGACTTACACACGTGGCAACCAACCTTCCAAATGGGTTCTGTCTTGGTGATGGTGACTGATGGACATCCAAGTCTTGTAATAAAGGTTTCTCCCACCCGTTGTTAGTGTATAGACATTAATCTCTAAATAAAATCGTCTTCAACCACCTCTGCTCCCTCACCGATCGGTTTCCAACTCGTCCCCTTTGGCACTGATTTGAGCTGGTAGGACTGTTAATGAATAGAAATCGTTCTCGCTTCCTCCGAAGACTCGAAACCACTGGGATGCGTCCTCTAATCAAACTGGTAATGTGCACGTCCCGTCTCCTCTGCTGATCACCGGCTTTTTACCAAATCCCTCTCGTGAGTGTTTGTGGTCTTGTCATCTCGCCACTGGCAACAACGAGACGAGATGTCACTTTGCTGTTTTAACACGCTTCTCAAAGTTCAACACGGAGAATAAGAAGAGCGGATGACACTGTCGCTGCTCAGGATGTGAGAGTCAGAATGGACAGTAGGCTACTCGCATCAGCATCAACCCTGCTGTGTGTGTGTGTGTGTGTGTGTGTGTGTGTGTGTGTGTGTGTGTGTGTGTGGAGAGGGTGGGGAGAGAGTGCTACATGCATGACTGGGTCTACTGCATTCTCAAAGCAAGTTGGCCAAAGTCATGTGCGCTTCTAGCGAACATGGGCCCGTGAAACAATTAAGGTGTTAATCACTTGTATAAGGGTGTGGGTTTGTTTTTCTGTTAATAATCAAAATAAGACTCTCATCATATTGATTGGAGTGTAAGCTGTTAATTTGTTCTATAGAAGTGAGCTGGTTTTATGGCATGTCGCTGCTCTTTATCGATGTACACATTTCGCTTTAGCTCACAGAATGACTCATAATGTTACTCCAAGGTGCAATCTAAAGCTTCCATATAGCCTATGTTCATATGCCTACTGTAGTATGAAAAAAAAGGCATTTGTTTTAGGCCTACTGTAGATATCTAAATGAAAAGAATAGTCCGGGTTCAATACAACTTAAGCTTACGCTGTAAAAAAAATGTCAGTAATTTTAACAGTAAAATACTGTAAAAATGCTACAGAATTTTTTTTTAAATTGATTACAAAATATTAACTGTAAAATATACATTAAAATGTTTTAATATATTTAAAAAAAAAAATACAGTAGTTTTACAATAAAATTATGTAATTATTTAAATGTAAAAAGTAAGATTTTCCTGTATAATTAATGGTAAAAAGAACAAGAGAGTAAATGTACTTTTTACAGTAAATTAATGTTAAAATTACAGTAAAAATAATCAGGCGTTCCCACAATTTCCTGCATGACCCATTACATTTCATTATATTTAATGTGAATAGTTATGTTTCATCATATTTTTAATATCAGTTACGTACACTGGGGTGTTCTGTGTTATATTTGATGTAATTTAGTTAATGTTTACTGCATTATTTAGATCTCACATGTGTTACCCTGATGGTTGTTAGTGTTTGTGTGAGTGATACTGAGCACTGTCTCTATGTTTAATGGTTAACACTCATGGATGAGCCACTACTGATGAACTTCATGTCATCATGTGCCCTTCTGTAGTTACTACGGTGATTAACAAATACTTTATAAAGTAAACAACAGATTTTTACAGTTTCAGCAGGAATGTTTATGAATTTTTGTGACTGTAAATTTAACAGAATTGTTTTTTTTTTTTAAAGTGCCAGCATGTAAATTACAAACATTTTAAACTGTAAAATGTACAGGTTGTTCTGTAAAGTGGTTTACATTTTAACTGTATTTTTTACATAAATATTCTGGCAACCACAGCCTTTTTTTACAGTGTAGTCGATAGCATTTGTGGCATAATGTTGCCCAAAGCAAAAACCAGGTTACTTTGAGGCACTTGCAATGGAGGTGAATGGGGCCAATTTTTTCTTCTATTAAAACTCATGCATTATTTGAGATGTAATGTTGTTTAAATCATCTATATGTATGGTCATTTTTAGCAGTGGTTCTCATCCAGGGGGCCGGGACTCACTAGGGGGCCTCTATGGGATCAAAATCCAGTCAAAAGTATTGAAGTCCATGGATCCAAAAATAATTAGCGGGAATCAAAATAATAAGCACAGATAAAAAATAATAAGCCAAAAAATAAATAAAAAGTGATGATCAAAATAATAAGCGCAGATCAAAAAATGACAAGCACGAATCAAAAATATGTCAACACATTTCAAATATGCTGCAAAAAAAAATGAAACCAAAATAATTTGAATAGTTGTTTTTTGTGGTCTCTGACAATTTTGCTCATATTTTCAGTTTTTTACTTATGCTGTATTTTTCTTTGCTTTTGTTTCCAAGTTCTGCGCTTGGTGAGTGAAGTTGTAAATCTGGGGACGTTTTCTGTCCTCATTGGTCCACAAGTTCTTGATCAACAACTCCTCCTCTAGCCAATCATTTGAAGAGGGGAGGTGACGTCACTCCAATGAGACTCCAATGGCTGCTGCTCAATTGCACACTGGTTAATGAAGCTGGATAACCATCAGTTGGCAAATCCTGGACAATCGCAGAAAATTGAATATAACTATTATTTGTGGTTGATAGATATGCTGCTTGTGTCTGTTTTGAGTATTTTCTGGCAGCTCTAGGAAACAATGTGTTGTCCGAGTAGGCCATTATCTTAGTCCGTTAACACATGTATCGAGTCAGCTGAATTTAGTTAATCTTTAGTTTAGGCATTATTTAAGACTCCCTTGTTTGTAGGTTATTGGCTGCATTTCTAAAAAAAAAAAAACAAGGTTGGGTTGGTGTGAATGTTTGATCATATTTCTTCTAGCTGTAGCCTACCAATGTAGTCATGAGTTCAGATCCCAACTTGATATGCTTTTCCATGTTGCAGAATGTGCCGTTATGTACTGCCAGACACATCATCGGAGGTGAGCTTCCCTCCCTCTATAACAGGCAGTGTGTGAAAAAAAAGCTTGGAGGATCATCAGAGACTCCAGCCACCCGAGTCATGTGCTGTTCTCACTGCTACCATCAGGCAGGCAGTATCGCTGCATCAGGACCTGCACCAGCCGACTACATGACAGCTTCTTCCCCCAAGCAATCAGACTTTTGAACACTTGATCTCTCACGATCAATAATTAGCACTGCACTTTATTCATCTATAATCTCACACTGCACTGTCAACATATTCTCCTCAATTCAACTACTTATATATATTTCATATACTCCCACTTATTGTATATTGTGTATTCTATATTGTGTGTATTGTTTACTGTGCATTGTATATAATTATTGTGTTGTGTAAGTATGTGTACATTTGATATGTAAATTGTGTTGTGTAAGTATGTTGTTTATTGTAATTGGTATATGTCTCATCACTGTCATGAATGCTATGTTGCTTGGAACGGCACACAAGAATTTCACCTACTGTTGTACTTGTGTACATGGTAGTGTGACAATAAAGTGAATTGATTTGAATACTTGTTTGGATGTAGCTTTGCAGGCCCTTTGTGCCTCACCCAAACAAGAGTAGCCTATTAAATTTAGACAAAGATACATCAACTTAATTTCTATTATATTCGATTTGCCAAATATAAAAATAGTTATAAAAATACAGCATAAGCATCCACATTTTTTTTAAATATGAACAAAATTTTCAGAGAGCACAAAAAACAATAATATAACATAGGAAAACATGATTTTGTTTGCAAGTCTGATAAGTTAAATTTTTCTGTCGTTTTTGGTTTTTTGCAACATATTTTAAATGTGTTGATATATTTTTGATTCATGTTTGTTATTTTTTTGATCTGCACTTTTTATTTATTTTTGTGCTTCTTGTTTTTTTATCTGCGCTTATTATTTTTTTGATTCATGCTTTTTTTTGATTCATGCTTATTATTTTTGGATCCATGATCAAAATGCTTTTGACAGGATTTTGATCCCATTGGCCTCAGCACACTTCCAAGGGGGCCTCAAGTTGACTTAAAATTTATTTAAAATAGTGGAAATATTAAAATAATTCAACTTAATTAAAATGCTAAAATATACTTTAAGATGTCTAAATTATAAACAGACTCTTTCTGAATCTTCTAGAATCAAAAATGATCTAGTTGTCTAGTTTTAGGGCAAGGGGGCCTTCAAATAGTCTTGGACAGTGTGGGGTCTTGGAGTCAAAAAGGCTGAGAACCACTGGTTTTTAGAGTTTATGGCATTACATTGTCATGGCAACAAATAGAGTTTATAAGAAATGAATTTGTGTAATTTTTAACTAAATTAAATTAATAACTTACAAATATTTAGCTTTTTTCATTTTATTTGTTAAAGATTACTCGATTCAATTTGATGGAATTTTGTAATGAAAATGAAATGCGTACGTCTTAAAATTATTACTTTACATATATATATATATATATATATATATATATATATATATATATATATATATATATATGACTTTCTTCTGTGGAACATAAGAGGATAAATTTTGAAGAATGCAGACAGAGCTTTTATTTTCCATTAAAATAAACTTGTATGTTCCATGTAAGAAAGAAAGTTTGAGTATACAGTATGAGGGTGAGTATAGTGATGAGAGAATTTTAACAGTAGAAGGTTTTTCTTTTTTCCTTGCTAATTTTGACGGTTTCAGTTTAAGCTGTCCTGGCTTTATTTTTCACAACTGACTTTGACATAATAACAACCCTTGGAAAATGGATCACCTTTGTCAAAACATTTTTAAAATACTGTTAGCTACAATACATTGCATCTCTCTTTTTCTTTCATTCCCTCTCACATATACAAACACACACATTGTGCGGTTGAAGGATTAATGCAGAAAAGATTTCAGGGCAAACACTCCCAAAACTGAAAGCGAGACAGCATTGATTAGGTTGTGATGGATTGGCTTTTTAATTGGGGAGTGCAATGTTAATCTTCGCATCAATGTCTCGCCTAGTGCTACACATGCACAACACTTTTGGTGGCCATGGAATTGCCTTTGTATGTAATTTTAGGACACTATAGGAATTGGGAAAGGTTTGAAGGGTAGACAGAAACCTACATTATGGTACACGCACATACAGTAAATTAAATATTTATAGCCCTATCAACTGATTTGGTCTGTAATGCCTGATCTTGGATCCATATCCCTAGAATGCACTTTAAATGGATAGTTCATTATTTCACTCACTTCGTGCAAATCGCCACCTACTGGGCAGAAAGGAGAATTTATTGTATATAAAAAAAACAAAGGACTTTAATATTGAGTTGTTTCACACCCACACCTCTCATATTGATTCTGAAGACATGATCTTAACCACTGGAGTCTTATGGAATATTTTTATGCTGCATTTATATGCTTTCTTAGCTTCAAAGTTTTGGGCCCTTGCATTGTATGGATGTGCAGAGATGATAAATTCTTCTAAAAATCTTTGTTGGTGTTTAGATAAAGAAAGAAAGTCAAACACACCTGGGAAGGCATGAGGTTGAGTAAATGATGAGTTTCATTTCGGGTGAACAATTCCTTTAAGTCACCATTCACTTTCATTGTATGCAAAAGAACAGTATCTGAACATTCTTCAAAATGTGTCCTTATGTGTTCCATGGAAGAAAGAAAGTAAAGTAGGTTTAAAATGACAGATTTTTCATTTTTTGGAGCAACTAATGTTTTAATGTCTCTGCAGATGCATGAACTCAATAACCATCCATCTCAGTGTGTCTTGTTTCACCTTTACATTCCAGATCCCAGTATTCCTAGAGTGGAACTGTATGATTAGCCCATCCTTATCTTATTCATCCATAGCAGCATTTCTGAAATTGTCAGAATTATCTAATCCACATAACGCTTGAAGCTTGGTGGTCCATATAACAGATTGAAGAGGAGATAGGGAAAAGTTTGCTTGTGCCAAAAGTCACTAGTAACCCCCATTCATCACTGCTGTTTGCGAATAAATCCTGAACTCTATCACACAGAGGACACATGTGGAGTGCCTTGAACAAATTAAAGAGTGAAGGAGGAGAAATGGTGAGACTGGAAATAGAGGGCTGATAATGACAGAGGGATTGACAGGGATTGAGAGCAGAGGCAGAAGGGGGGGTGCCTGAGATTTTGTTCAAATTGTAAAGGTTCTGGCTCTGGAGCAAGACAGGTAATGCACAAATGGGTGGTTCAACTGCCATAGATGCTAGAAATATCACAGTTAAAAGGTAAGGCCATAAGGGCGAGGCAGTGTGCATATATAAAAACATCTGATAATTACATGTGTCTAAAAAAAGGGACCCTGAGAGCTTCAATTTCAACCACAGACTGCAGGAACATCACAGAGGGAAGCATACGCCCTCATCATCCAGAACCACTTGCAAACCACGACAGCCTAAGCCTGTAGTTACACTGGATAAAAACAATTACAAGCATACAGTTACAGACATCTTAAATATACAGAGAGGCACCCAGTGCATAAACCAGGTCATGCTGAACATGGTGTATATGCATGTGTGTATCTATTTGTTTGGGTGTATTTGAAACACTGTGATGTATACAGTATCTTGGCTGTTTGCAAAGCAGCACTTGTTGCTTTAAAGGGATAGTTCACCCAAATATGTGAAAATTCTCATGCCATCCCAGGTGTGTATAACTTTCTTTCTTCTGCTGAACACAAACAAAGATCTATACACTCAATTCATGTGAATGTTGCCCAGAACTCTAAAGGTCAAAAAAGCACATAAAGGCAGCATAAAAGTAATCCATACAACTCCAGTGGTTAAATTAATATCTTCAGAAGTGATACCATAGGTGTGGGTAACAAACAGATCAATATGTATGTCCTTTTTTCCTAAAAAAAAAAAAAAGGGGTCCCTGAACAGTAGGCGGTAACATGCACAAAGAATGTGAATCACCAAAAACAAAAGAAGAAGTATCTGAAATTGGAGATTTATAGAATTTTTTTTTTTTTTATCTGTTTATCTCCCACACCTATAATATTTCTTGTGAAGATGTGGATTTAACTTCTGGAGTTGTATGGATTACTTTTATGCTGCCTTTTGTGCTTTTTGGACCTTTAGAGTTCTGGGCACCATTTACTTGAACTGTATGGACCAACAGATTAGAGATATAAAATAAAATGAAAAAAAAAAAAAAATGACTTTGTGTTCCTCAGAAGAATGAAAGATGCACACATCAGGGATGACATGAGGGTGAGTAAATGATGTGAGAATTGTCATTTTTGGGTGAATGATCCCTTTAATTTGCCCTTCATCTTATTGTTCATCTGAAGGATAATCTCTCTGTGGTTCAGCCTAAAGATTAGGTTAAAACTGAAATAATAACAGCTTACATGAGAAGAATAAGAGACAAAGAAGGATGAAATGAGGGAGGTTCCAGAGAAAGACAGATAGATCTATAGCCTACTACAGTAAAAGATGTTCACCACCTCATTCACATCACCATCAATCCAGATTGTATAGTGGGTTTATGGGTACATAGTTTAGTTTGCTGTACTTTAAATCAGTTTGGCATGACGTTTTAGTAAAATATATTAAAGAAGTGTATGAAGCTGTGAAAAAAACGTTTTTGAATACGTAGGCCTACAAGAAAATTACAATAGTTTCACCATTTACAGGCACTTCCACTTTAGAATTATATCTCGGGTTGCAAAAGTACATTTAACGTTCATATTGCATATTCCTCATTTTAGTATTGCGTGTTCCTTATTTCATTTCATTTTATTTAGTATTTATTTTTTGATTGCTAACTGCGATTTCATACGGTGGCCTTAACTTAGTTCATTTGTTTGCTTGTGGTTGTTTAGTAGTCGTGCATGCAATTATTATATACAATTGTGTGTGTATTGTGTAGCCCACATATATATACTTTAAATAATCGATAATATCTAATTAAAAGCGCGTCAAAGCAAACGTTTACTTTTTTGGAAGTCATTAAATATATAATAAGAGCGCCCTCTACTGCCCATCATCGGTGTACAACAAAAGACGCGTCTTGTGTTCTAGAGCGTTCCAGAGTCAGACGCTTCATGTTGACGTCATTCCACCGGCGCGGTCCTCCTCTATTCTGCAAACATGATGGTGAGTGTTGTTTCTTGTGTCTTACCATCAAATCCATCATCATCTGACCGTTTAACCTCGTTACTAGTGCCAGAAGATAAACAATGAGAAAGAATAAAGCATAAACAACATATATGAGAGATTATTTCCCGTTAAATGTCATAAACTTCCAAAGGTTTTTGTTTGATGCTGGTTAGCTTGGTGGCTACCGATTCATTCTTTCTGAGATTGACGGGAAGCACTCAGAGATTAGCATTGCAAAGCGACTTTGAATACGTCTGTACATATTATAGATTTGATTTCACTAGGATTTAGCTGTTCTATTTGTTCAAAATAGTTGTTGAAGTATACTGAGTGTTTCAGTTTAGCATCTCTTTTACGGTGGTTGTTAGCCGCCGGTTAACACCTTGTATTGCTCTGTTGAATTGAAGTTACTGGGACGGGAGCAGTCTTGTATATTTTGGTCTACTTACACAGGCCCTTCGTTTGAATGAGCATATACTTATGCTGAGTACGATCCATTCACCCTTACTTTATTCAAGTAATTTTTACAGTCATTATGATATCGATGCAAACAGCTCCATATAATTCTTGACTCTCTCCCTTCAGCCCACACCAGTCATCCTCCTGAAGGAGGGCACAGACTCCTCTCAGGGGATCCCGCAGCTGATCAGCAACATCAATGCCTGCCAGGTCGTGGCAGAGGCAGTGCGGACCACCCTTGGCCCCCGCGGCATGGACAAGCTTGTGGTGGACAACAGAGGTAAGTCTGCGTTGGGGACAGTGGCAGGTAGCTGATTCCACATTTCGTTTAACCCGATGCTCCGCCCATCCTAAATGATGTGATTGAGTGTGATGTGTTCTTTCAGGTAAAGCCACTATCTCTAATGATGGAGCCACCATTCTGAAACTTTTGGATGTTGTGCACCCTGCAGCCAAGACTCTGGTTGACATTGCCAGGTCTCAAGATGCAGAAGTGAGATGAATGCTAAATGAACTTTTTTTCTGTCTGCACCCTCATCTTTTGTATATTTAGAGTTCCTGTAGCTCAGGGTTGTGGGTTTGATTCTCAGGGTAAATATATACTGGTATAATGTCTTGAATGCATTTTAAATGGATAAGGATAAAATCATCTCTGTAATGCATAAAATGTAACAGCTTGCAAAGATTATAAATGTGAATAAGCAATGGTCTTTAACTAAATACAATAGCAGTCATGAAAGTGGTCCAGAATGTTGTATTTCATTCTGTGTCTGCTATGTTCAGGTTGGAGATGGCACCACCTCAGTGACTCTGCTCGCTGCTGAGTTTCTGAAGCAGTTGAAGACGTACGTGGAGGAGGGGCTTCACCCCCAGACCATCATCAGAGCATTCCGCATGGCTACCCTGCTTGCTGTTAAAAAGATCAAAGAAATTGCTGTTACGATCAAGAAGGATGACAAGCAGTGAGTCTAGACCCCTTATATTATTTCACAATCATGCATTAGTATCACTTAAATATCACCGATGTAATCATTTGTCCTCTTCTCTCCCACCCCAGGGAACAGAGGATGCTATTGGAGAAGTGTGCGGCAACAGCTCTGAACTCAAAGCTGATTGCGGGGCAGAAAGAGTTCTTCTCCAAGATGGTGGTGGATGCAGTGATGATGTTGGATGATCTGCTGCCTCTGAAGATGATTGGAGTGAAGAAGGTGCAGGGTGGAGCTCTGGAGGTAAGAGGGAAAATTCTGAATTTCTTAATTCATGGGCTTTTTGGCTTTCTAAGAGGGAATTTTAAGTCCATAAGTCCAGTGCAAACTCTACACGGGCGGGCGCACACTACAGGACTGATCGCAGAGTGGGTGTATCAACTACACGACCATTTGTCCCTGACTGAGACCCTTTGTACACCTTGTATTAAGATGCGTTTTGGATCACAAGTGTACAACAAGCAAGACACATCACCGTTACACCTGGCTGTCTGTCTTGACCACTTATGTTGGGATTGCAAGGGGAGAGTCTCTGATTTCATTACATCTGTGCAATACTGAATAATAATAAAGTGCAAAAAGAAAAAAACGCTTAAAACCAGCGCTCCGTTTGTCTAATTATACATTTAATAAAAGCGCAAACGTTCCGTTAAGAAAATAATTCTGAGTTATCAAAGCTTCTAATATGCGTGCTTCTCGTATACAGTTCTGAGAATTCCTTCATCAAAATGGTGTCTAATCAAATAAATTCTTAAAATGTATTAACGTTTAACAAGCTAAAGTAAAACAATTACTTTTCAACACACCATTGCTTTTTTTTTAGCAAATCTTTCAGTACAAAAGCACTCTGTTGTAAAATATTGTTTAATTATTATTCACTCATCTCACAATTTGGTTAGGTTCACAATACTGAATTCCCGTTTTGGTTCACAATTCCTTAAACTAAGTCTGAATCGAGATAAATTATGTTGGAAATGTTTTTTTTTTTGTATGTTTGTTTTTTATTTAAACACATATGCAAAACAGTTCCTTTCCTTTAAAAATGTAGCTAAAACTACTCTTCTTGAAAATACTAAATGATCCATCAGAGATGAACTGGGGCTTAAAATGAGCCCAGAAGAGGGCAATGGTGACTTCAGTGGGAAATATTGGCTAATAATTGTGCTTTGCTGAATGCAATTTTAATGGAAGTACATGTTTATACAGTTAAATAATAATAATAATAATGATGAAATCAAATCAGACATGACATTTAACATTAGTATTATATTTCTCCATGGCGTTATTATGTATAATATTCAACATTATATGTAATAGATTAATATGACATGATCATTAAACTGCTGTAAATTTACAGTTTCTCTCACGCAGTCAAAGAGGATCATGCTTGCACATAAAACAAACATTCGATACATCCTAAAAAGGCACATGGGTGAAGCAGCATATCAAACAACAGAGTGAATGGGCACTTTAGAGTGTTTGAGTAGATTTGATTCCTTTTGTAGACTAATTGACCCTTCGCTAAGCTCCAACACCCTTGGCTACCGTTGATCGCTCTGACAAGCTTTAAGGAGATTGTTGTGAATGCAGTGATTTTTGGAATAAAATTCTCATAAAAAGAATTTATAATATTCTTACAGGTGCTGGAGTCAAGAGTGACATTTTAAAGCATATTTATCTGATGTTTTTTTGTAAAAGAAATCCTTAAATTACACTGTGATTTAAAACTGGAGACAATGAATCAGAATCGAGGCAAACGATGCCTCGATGTGACTTTAAAAGATAAAATGTTTGTTGATGGTGATTACACACTTGATAACATTAAGTGTAAGTGAACAGAACTGCTCATAACATCTCATAATGCATTCATTATGATGCTGTGAACTAGGGATGCACCGAAATTCCGCCCGCCCGATAAAGGAAATGTTGACCAGAAATCTAAACAAAAACTTTTATATCAAAATCAAGTAATGGAGACACTGACATGAAGAAAATGTAGCATTTTATGTGAAAATATGTCAACATCAGCTAATGTTTAAATATACAGTGGGTACGGAAAATATTCAGACCCCCTTAAATTTTTCACTCTGTTATATTGCAGCCATTTGCTAAAATCATTTAAGTTCATTTTTTTCCTCATTATTGTACACACAGCACCCCATATTGACAGAAAAACACAGAATTGTTGACATTCTTGCTTATTTATTAAAAAAGAAAAACTGAAATATCACATGGTCCTAAGTATTCAGACCCTTTGTTCAGTATTTAGTAGAAGCACCCTTTTGATCTAATACAGCCATGAGTCTTTTTGGGAAAGATGCAACAAGTTTTTCACATCTGGATTTGGGTATCCTCTACCATTCCTCCTTGCAGATCCTCTCCAGTTCTGTCAGGTTGGATGGTAAACGTTGGCGGACAGCCATTTTCAGGTCTCTCCAGAGATGCTCAATTGGGTTTAAGTCAGGGCTCTTGCTGGGCCATTCAAGAACAGTCACGGAGTTGTTGTGAAGCCACGCCTTCATTATTTTAGCGGTGTGCTTAGGGTCATTGTCTTGTTGGAAGGTGAACCTTCGGCCCAGTCTGAGGTCCAGAGCACTCTGGAGAAGGTTTTCATCCAGGATATCCCTGTACTTGGCCGCATTCATCTTTCCCTTGATTGCAACCAGTCGTCCTGTCCCTGCAGCTGTAAAACACCCCCACAGCATGATGCTGCCACCACCATGCTTCACTGTTGAGACTGTATTGGACCTGGTGATGAGCAGTGCCTGGTTTTCTCCACACATACCGCTTAGAATTAAGACCAAAAAGTTCTATCTTGGTCTCATCAGACCAGAGAATCTTATTTATCACCATCTTGGAGTCCTTCAGGTGTTTTTTTTAGCAAACTCCATGCAGGCTTTCATGTGTCTTGCACTGAGGAGAGGCTTCCGTCGGGCCACTCTGCCATAAAGCCCCGACTGGTGGATGGCTGCAGTGATGGTTGACTTACTACAACTTTCTCCCATCTCCCGAGTGCATCTCTGGAGCTCAGCCACAGTGATCTTTGGGTTCTTCTTTACCTCTCTCACCAAGGCTCTTCTCCCCCGATAGGAAGGGTTCTGGTCGTCCCAAACGTCTTCCATTTAAGGATTATGGAGGCCACTGTGCTCTTATGAACCTTAAGGGCAGCAGACATTTTTTTGTAACCTTGGCCAGATCTGTGCCTTGCCACAATTCTGTTTCTGAGCTCTTCAGGCAGTTCCTTTGACCTCATGATTCTCATTTGCTCTGACATGCACTGTGAGCTGTAAGGTCTTATATAGACAGGTGTGTGGCTTTCCTAATCAAGTCCAATCAGTATAATCAAACACAGCTGGACTCAATTGAAGGTGTAGAACCATCTCAAGGATGATCAGAAGAAATGGACAGCACCTGAGTTAAATATATGAGTGTCAGAGCAAAGGGTCTGAATACTTAGGACCATGTGATATTTCAGTTTTTCTTTTTTAATAAATGTGCAAAAATGTCAACAATTCTGTGTTTTTCTGTCAATATGGGGTGCTGTGTGTACAATAATGAGGAAAATTGATTTTGACTTAAATGATTTTAGCAAATGGCTGCAATATAACAAAGAGTGAAAAATGTAAGGGGGTCTGAATACTTTCCGTACCCACTGTATATTGATGGCAACAATTTTGTGCTTCTAATTGAGATGCGCATCTGTGCAGTATGTGTGTCCACGAATGAGTGCAACAGCACAAAAACACTCAATGGAGTTTATGGATGCACACTTGTGAAATTTACATTTACTGTTAGTATTTGCATTACCTAGTTTCCTATTAAAGTGTTCATTACCAAAAGTAATGTCACTCTCTTGAATATCAGCTCATTAAAGGGGTCATGTCTATTTTGACATAAGAGGTCTTTCTACTATAAAAACATGCAGCATATTTCAGTACTCAAAACTTAATCCCCAATGCAATAAAATCATTTATTGAAACCTAACTGCAGGATTCCCATGATCATGGAAAACCTGGAAATATCAGGGAATTTTTAAAATGTGATTTTAAAATGAGTGTTACGTTACACTGGATTAAAAACACTTAGTGAAGAGTTTAAAATATATCATATTATATAGAATATTTGACCCAGGGCTCAACAATAAGGACTGCCTGATGTCCCGCACATTCCACGGTTCACACAGTTTACATCCCCACTACATTTAATGAATGCTAGACAATGTTCAAGATAATGCAAAAAGCTCCATTAGTGTAACGTAACTTGGTTATACAGAAAATATATACAATCTATTATTATAAAACTATAGCGCATCGATATATCAAAATGACATCTGTGTTGGAATCACATCAATACTGAATTGTGTCAACATATTTGTGTACAATCTATTTTAGAAACACCTACTGTCATCCACCAAATTTAGCTAACAGCTATTGATAAAGCTGGCTACCTAGCTAATGCCAACATAGGATATTGTATAAATGCAGCCAATGTATCGTGCAAAGAAAAGTGATTCTTAAAACTACAGTCTTGCATAGACGTATATCCACACATTGTTTTAGCCCTGTTCCAGCACTGGAGAGTCAAATATAATATGCAGTCTCAAAGTTTGTAGTAGGGCTGGGACGGTTACCGCAATACCGCGGTCACGTGATACCGCGTCGTCACCGCAAAAAAACAAAAACAAAAAAAAACATTGGCCTGCACATGTGTGCACGTTGTGTCTAACGACATAGATTCATTGATTCTAATGATATGGATTATGTCTAATGATATTAGCCTACATGGATTCAAGGTTTTCTAAACAAAACTTATCAAAATATGGAGCAAATCCGACCTTTCGCGAGTTGGGGAGCGCAATGTTCCATGACACATAATAACATTCCATTTGTATTAGAGATGCTGCGGATGGGCTATTATTATTTAATCCACAACCGCATCACAAAACTCATCTGTCCGCACCAACGTTTTTTGATAAATTTTCAAAACCGCATCCATGGCGCTGACTGTTTTAAGGTCTGAGCGATGCAAGAGCTGCTGCCGTGAGGCTAGAAAGCTCTTGGCTGTTCTAGAAAGGAGACTGATCCAATGCAGCAAAGATATTTTAAAGGCTAAAGTCCCTAGTAGGCTATAGCCTATTGGCTATGTTGTATCCCCAGAATATCAGCAGTGAAGTCCGTTTCGATTGGCGCACAGGGATAAAAATAAATAAATAAATAGTAACGCACATCGGCAAACCTGACTACTAGGCTACTGTAGCCTAAAATTTTATCATTTTGTTTTGAATTTTGTTTAAAATGCATTTTAAGATTTCTATTTATTTCTCATGTCTGTGAGGCAGTAGGCCTAGCCGCCGAGTTTCGGTTCATTTATGAGAGAGCTCACGCGCAAGAGATCGCATCGGCGCTTCCACGTCCTGCTGCTGATTATATGTCTGCTATATTTGCTGCTTATTTATTAATTCCAGGCAATTAGTTAATGAAACAGTGATTAAAATTAAGATACAATTTATACAAAACGAAATTTTAAGTTAAAGAAAGGCTTTCTACAAAACAAAACTTAATAAAGTGGTCAAAATCATGTCTGACCCATCTTCAATGCGAATGTATCTGAGAATAATCTTAAATAAGGAAATCTATACAGTGATTAGTTCATGCCAAATTACTGCTTGATGAAAATTTGACTATTTAAAATTGTGCTCGTTTTTTTTTCTTCGGATGTAGGTGACAATATTTAAAGTCTGTCTATCAAAAGCGACTTCTGATGTGTGCGCCAAAGTCTGTCGGGGGACTTCTCTGATCCAATGTAATGTATTTAATGCGGTTTACCGCTATACCGCGGGAATATCTTGCTTTTCAACCGCGGTTAGAAAAAATCCATACCGCCCCAGCCCTAGTTTGTAGTAAAAGAATCATAACTGTGTAATTTGAATTATGCTACCTCATCTGTCAGTGTGATGCCGGTGAATCAATTTCAGCCTTTTTGTAGGTTACATCATTGTTTTGGTCTATGCTCGCTCGCATCCCTATAGAGTGTGTGCACGAGCGCGATCACGAGCAAAAGGTAGTTGACTGCAGTTCACAAAAGGGTTTCTGAATCTTACATGCTGCACCTTTAGTATTTATCCTAAAACAAAAATCACTTCAGGTGCATTTTTTTAAAGCCATGATGGTAAAAACAGCCATTTTTTATTTTTGTGTTGTAAATTTTGGCAGGGTAAGTAAAAAATCAGAACCATTGGCCCAATCGGGTCAGTAGAAAAAATCCTTAGCATTGAGTGCTGCCTGACCAATTAGACAATGATGTGCTGCTAATCCCCACTCATTTTAGGATCCATGCAATATGTTAGTATGGTTTAAATAAAAAAAATATATATATATATAAATTTGTTGTTTTTTTCCCAGTTTAACCTGTTTATACTGTTTGGTGCATAACTACTGTGAAATATTATTTATTATCACCTTTACAAACACCTGAATCAATACGTAAATGAATTACTGTCATCAGCTTTAATTTACCTTGAAGCAAATATAGGTGTTCTTGCTGACGTTTTCCGTTCATTTCGGAATGTTGACTGACACCGTTTAATCCTTTTGCCTGCTTTTCTCAAGGTGATTTAAAAAAATGAAAGAAAAAACACTGTATTCTCTCTAGAAACCGGGTCTCACTATTACAAGTGTCCAGCAACAGGACTTTTTACATTTTGTGTATAATTTCTTTAAAATTCTGCTTAAAACTAAAACACACTATGTAAAAAAATAATTTGGCGATAATTGCCTTAAAAAATATTGCGATATCGAATTGCACTTTGATTTAATCACTTTTGTTTCTTTAAAACAAATTATATATATATATATATATAGGATAATCTCATGTAAACTTTCTGAATCCACTCTTACATATGTACTTGAACGACCAAAGTTGTAATTAATGTATGTGATTGGTATTTGCTCTTCCAAATAAAAAGAGAAATAAAAAAAACTAAGATATATTGCTGAACCTGCAGATTTGAGTTCACAATGCATGCCAACTGTGGAAATAAATCTAACCAAGCTCAGAGCACCTCCTGAGATGACCAGAGATAATTTTAACCATTCTCATAGACTACATTTTACTTGCAATCTGTTTTCAGATGAACGAAACAGAAATAAGAGTGAAAACTGTTTACGTGTGCTTGTTCCATGAGACGGGCTCGTGCTGCACACATCTGAACAAACAGCCAATCAGACACAAGCATTGACGGCTTTTCCTTTGTCTGTTCTTAAAAATATAATGGTGTGTTTCTACAAGCTTGTGTCTTTGACTAACAGCATTTCTTGTCATTTGTCACTCTGAGATGTTTTACAGTTTGCTCGCCTGTTGCGCGGGTAGTTGAGCAATATTACCATGAAATGCATTTGAACGAGGGGCTTGCGAACTGGATTCAGTCTCGTCTCATTTTGCGGGTGGTGGATGCTAGTTTCACAACCTGTCCACTGTTTGATTATATTTGGCAATGTCCCAGATCCATGGTTTTGCCATTTCCTGATTGTCAATCATCATCTGTTCGCAGTCGGCATCGGGATCTTTTTAAGACACAGTCTATATCTGATTACATTGTCATATCGCCCAGCTCTAAAACACATTTCTCCCAAAGACTCACTGGGGAAAAAAGCAAGTGCTTTTAAGATTAATGGCGCACGGCAACATTTGCTAAGATAGGATTGGTCCAAAATGCTTTTAAGGCGGGGTTTAGCGACGGTTCAAAGGCAAAAAAAGCATATGACATGTTCTTGAAAAATTTTACGTGAACGATCGAAAAGATGTAGGTAAATTTGAATCAGATTGCAAGAAACTCTATGTTGACTGATCTTAACTGACTGAACGGGAATTACCTGTCAGCTTCCAAAAGTAGGTGAAGCTCCAGGTGAGAAGTTTTCCTAAAAGTTGGCCTTTGTGAGCTGATATGAACCTCCGAAACACTCAAAACACCTTGTGGCCAAATTTTGTTCAAAATGGCCTCACATCCAGGGCTTGAATTTCGGTGCGGGAATGCGGGGATTGCGCATAATTTAAGCCATTCCCGCAATGTTAGCTTTTGTGGTGCGAGAAATTCCCGCACAAATAAATTTGCTTCATCTCAGAGCAAATGATAAAAAATAAATTCACAGATGCGAGAAAAAAGATGTCAAACTGTATTTTATTTTCGAATTTAATACCTCAATCAGCGCTGGACCGGCATTCTCTTCCGCTGAGCCCTGGCTGTTAGAGACAGATCACGGTTCACGCTGTCAATGCAGTGGTCTGTGTTGCGCTGATCTTATCCACACTGTCGAGTGTAGGTGCAGCATTCTAACATTGAGTCATAATGAGCTGTTTGTGAAGAAATTATCCGCTTCCAAATAATGTCATTTTAATCACGCAATTGAAACATTAAAAACCATTTTGCTTTTTATGGTGTGCGAGTGATAGAGCGCGGCAGCAACGAACCAACTGATCAGCTTACAGCGTAACAACATTGAATTCTCGGCCGAACAGCTGATCATGATAGCTGTACAGAGCTCTTATTATTCATCTCCATAAATATATCTAGTAGTAAAGCAAGGGCTAGAAATCAATTAATCTTTTGCTGATACTTCCTTGTCATCATGGAGAGCGCAGTTCATGGTTGCATAGCAACGACAGACGCCACGGAGAGCACGCGCTTGTGGAAAGGAGACAGCGCCGCGCCAGCGCTTTCCACTTGTATTTACACATCTAGAGCGATTGTTGTTGATTGATTGAGCATGTGACTGCGCGTTTCTCCTTGTTTTCTTGTGTTATGCGCAGCATATTTCCCTGCACGCACAAACACGGCCACAGACAATGAATTGTCCTTTCAGCAGTTTGCAGAGACTGTGTTAAGTGAACATAGTCATGTTTTCACTGAAATGGAGAAACTCATTCAGACAGCCATGGTCATACCAGTTGCGAGTGTGTCGTGTGAACGTGGATTCAGCACACAAAACAGGATCAAAACCAAATTCAGAAATTCACTGAATAATACGAGTCTCACAAATCTAATGATCATTTCAGAGCTTGGACCTTCCCTTGAGCAGTTTGACTTCAACAGAGCCATCATCAAATGGAAAGAGATGAAGAGGAGACAGATGAGAAACTTAGAATAAGTCCCATGAAAAAAGTAACAAGAAATGGAAAAAAGTGACTGAAATTGAACTGAAATACATTAAAAAGACTCTGAAACTGATAGACATAAATACATATAGTTTAAACTGTTTAAACTGAGTTCTTAATATCAATTTGAAGGAGAGCATGGCGTATTTTGTATGAAGTTTAAAAAAAAAAAGCAAAGAATTGAACTGAACTGAAACACATGAACGACACTGAAATAGACAGACATTAATATATAGCCCTAGGCCTAGTTTAAACTGAGGTCTTAATGTCAATTTGAAGAAGAGCATGGTGTATTTTGTATAAAGTTTTTTTGTTGTTGTTATTAACCGTTTTGAGAACTGGAAATGCACAATTAATGCATACAAATCTGTATATATTAATAAATGAAGATGATGAAATTAGCAATGCATCAAAAGTTACCCCCCCCCCCCATAATCTTTAGATCCCCCCCCATGTGACCCATGTAAGGGGGGAATTCCCCCCCAGTTTAAAAAACGAAATTCAGGCCCTGCTCACATCCATTAATTATTTTCAAATGATGTGTGCACAGGCCTTGATGCTGTTATTTGAGAATCTTTTTATTTTCAAGATCGCATCAATTGTAGATTTTGACCTTTTCCTATTTGTTCTTCAGGAATCTCAGCTGGTGGCTGGTGTGGCTTTTAAGAAGACCTTCTCCTATGCTGGCTTTGAGATGCAGCCCAAGCGCTACGTGAACCCAAAGATTGCTCTGCTCAATATTGAGCTGGAGTTGAAGGCAGAGAAGGACAATGCAGAGGTCCGCGTCAATTCTGTGGAGGTCAGTACTGCTCTTCACAATCACAAGTTATCAAACTCAATTCTGCCCATAATCCTGAAAGAGCCTATGTTATGTCTTGATTAGTGCAAGTTTTCTTTATTGGTTTTAATGTATTTCTTTTTTTAAACAGGAATTTGGGGTGGAACTTTTTTTTCCCCCTCCGCAATACTAATCTTGATTTGTTAGTTGCTATTGCTAGTCAGAGTCAGGTCGTATTGGGGGAGGGACATTTCTCAGTCTAGAGGGCATTTTATTGGACAAAAATGTGTACACAGCCCTGAGTTAAAAGTGAAATCATCAGTTATTTTTTATGTTTTCCAGGTGGAGAAAGACTCATTTTTAGACCCATGTATCTTGTAGAAATTAATTTGGTCAACTTATATAACACTAGCATAAAGATGGCCTCAAGCTAGTGACTGGTTGCCCACTAAAGCTAAGCAGGTTTGAGCCTGGCCAGTACCTGGATGGGGAAAACCAAGGTTGCTGCTGGAAGTGGTATTAGGGAGGCCAGCAGGGGGTGCTCACCCTACGGTCTGTGTGGGTCCTAATGCCCCAGTATAGTGACGGGGACACTATACTGTAAAAAAAAAAAAGCACCGTCTTTCGGATGGGACGTTAAACCGAGGTCCTGACTCTCTGGTCATTAAAAATCCCTAGGGCACTTCTCGTAAAGAGTAGGGGTGTAACCCCCGTGTCCTAGCCAAATTCCGCCCATTGGCCCCTATCTATCATGGCCTCCTAATAATCTCCATCCCTGAATTGGCTACATCACTCTACCATCTCCTCTCCACCAATAGCTAGTGTGTGGTAGGCGTTCTGGCGCACTATGGCTGCTGTCGCATCATCCAGGTGGATGCTGCACACTGGTGGTGGTTGAGGAGATTCCCCCTATACAATGTAAAGCGCTTTGAGTGCCTAGAAAAGTGCTATATAAATGTAAGGATTTTTTTTTTTTTAATTATTATTAAATGACTAAAAGCCACAAACCCCATTTTGATCTCTTGGGGTCCTGAAGTCATGCCTGTAGATTTTAATGGCCAAAGGATGAAAGATCCTTTTCTAGAAGTCATTTCTGTTACTGTAACATACATACTTTAACAGCTGTAGGATGAATATAATTTTCTCTAGCTGTGTAAGGGTCTGTTGTATATCAGATGCAATTGAGTTAATGGTGCACGCAGTAATTTTTTCCCCATTAAATACGTTTTACTCAAATGGGATAGGGACTCTAGTCATATAAGTTACTTTATAAAAGCTGTTTATTCTACATGGGGCAGGGGCGCTCTCATGGGGGCTGCCATTTTAGAATCACATGACCAGCTGAACACCACTTGTTTAATCTCAGTAACCGTGTTGTTATTGAGTACTTTCATTTTTGGATTAAATTAATCATGGCTGATTGTGAATCATGAATTTAAACTATTGATTTTGAATTATGCTGCATCCACACCACTAGATATCACGAAGTCCAAGATGACATGATCAAAGATTTACAGCGTGTACCTTTGTTAAATTGGTTTTATGTAGTCTCTGCGACATAACCAGTGGAACTTGGCAGAACAAGTTATTTTTGTGATCTTTCAATTAATCTTTATGAATGGACACTTAAGTTTTCAGGAACATATAAAATTCCTGCATCAGTTAACTGAAGTGTTTTCTTTCTAATGTCTCATGTTTGCCTGTAGGACTATCAAGCCATTGTGGATGCTGAATGGAATATCCTTTACGATAAACTGGAGAAGATCTACAAATCTGGTGCTAAAGTAGTGCTGTCCAAGCTGCCCATCGGAGATGTGGCCACCCAATACTTTGCAGACAGAGATCTGTTCTGTGCCGGTCGTGTTGTAGAGGAAGATCTCAAGAGAACTATGATGGTATGACAGCATGTTATTCTTTGGTTTGCCTTGCCATTAGTTTTGACTGTGTATTAATACTTCTACCTCTCATAGTTCAGTACTTAAATCAGGGCTGCTCAACTTTGGAAAGGTCAAGGGCCTTCATGCAATCCTAGATCATTTACTCTCCTTTATGCCTTCCCAGAGGTGTATAACTTCTGCTGAACATAAATAATTAAGTCCTTGGCTTTTTTACTGTAAATCTCTAAGTGAAAGTAAACCGGCAGCAAAAGTGACTTACAGATGTGAGAGAAAGTGGAGTTTTAAAGTTCTGGCCAACATTCACATGCACTGTATGGACCAACAGAGCTGAAATGTTCTTCTAAAAATCTTTTAATTTTTGGGTGAACTATCCCTTTTAGTAATTATTTTAAACATTAGGGGTGTAACCGTTTGAGTTTCTGATATAGATCAGTTCTTTTGTCACTGTGATTGTCAACTAACAAACACCATGAGTGTTTAACATCACATATATCAGAGATGTGTTCAAAAACAAGAGGTGTATATCCAATATTAGCACAAACTCAAGAGATTTTACAGATTTGCGCCATTTTGAGTTACTCAAGTGAGTTTGCGAGAATGCGTGTATGTTTGAGCGCACGTGTACTGTGTATGAATCCGCTCAGACCGAATGCCGCTCATGACATCAGCCATGCTCCGATATTATTTGTTTTATTTATTTGTAACATCCTCTTGCAGTTGAATTCTCTCTAACTTGATTCAGCAATGTAGAGAACTATCTTAAATTCTCATGAAAATGATCACCTCATAATTCATACAGATTTGATAGGCTGCAGATAAATATATTTCTGATGATGATATCATGGCGCAGGCCGCATGTGGCCCGTGGTCAACGTGTTGAGGAGTGCCGACTTAATTGTTATTCAGGTGTTATTACTTAAAGTTTATTCAGGGAAGCATTTAGTTAATTCTGGATTATTTTGTAGTGCTTTGAGTAATTAATGTTAATGCCTGCTGTTTGTACATCATGCCCATACCTGTAATATGCCTTTTAATAATGTCTTGAGTGATTTGAATATTTGAATACATGAAGTGTTCTAAGCAGCTGTAATGTGTTCTTCAGGCCTGTGGTGGCTCTATTCAGACCAGTGTTGGTGCCCTGACTGATGATGTGCTTGGACAGTGTGAGCTCTTTGAAGAAGTGCAGGTTGGAGGAGAGAGGTATGACTTTCCTACTCAAGATGTAATTGTGCCCAAAAAACATAATTTTAGTCTGTTAAAATATTGTGAATGCGTTCTCTACATAGATACAACTTCTTTAAAGGCTGCCCGAAGGCAAAGACCTGCACCATCATACTAAGAGGCGGTGCCGAGCAGTTCATGGAGGAGACGGAGCGCTCGTTGCACGATGGAATCATGATTGTACGCAGGGCTATCAAGGTGGGTTAAATTTCATCTGACTGTACTACAGTACACTTTTTATTGTTTGCATGCAGTTGTTTCACAAGGTATTGAATTAAACGGGTCATGTATTTGTTGCACATTCTGGAATTAACTTCTTTTTTTTTTTCTCCAATACAGAATGACTCCATTGTTGCTGGAGGTGGAGCTATAGAGATGGAACTGTCGAAGTATCTGAGGGATTACTCTAGAACAATTCCAGGGAAGCAGCAGTTACTTATTGGAGCCTATGCCAAAGCCCTGGAGATCATTCCCAGACAGCTGTGCGACAACGCAGGCTTTGATGCGACCAATATTCTAAACAAACTGAGGGCCAAGCATGCACAGGTAGATGTACACACACACACACAATACACCTGACAAATTTGATCTTGGCTGTGAAAGGCTGTAAAAAAAAAAAAAAGATTATACTTTTTGTATTTTAACATTAAATTATGCTTATTCCCATTTTATCACTGCTTTAAATAAAATAATGGTTTTAAAGAGGCAGTGGGCATAAAATCACACTCTTTTCCCCTCTTAGGGTGGTATGTGGTATGGTGTAGATGTGAATAATGAAGACATAGCTGACAACTTCCAGGCGTGTGTATGGGAGCCCTCTGTTGTGCGCATCAATGCGCTGACCGCTGCCTCTGAGGCTGCGTGCCTCATCCTGTCAGTGGATGAGACCATCAAGAACCCTCGCTCCGGTGGTGATGCTCCAGCGGGGCCTGCAGGCAGAGGCAGAGGTCGTGGTAGACCACATGCCCACTAGACAACATCTTCAACAGGGTCTTGGGCAGAGCTTCTGGACTTTCAGGAGGGCAAAGCAAATGCTGGCTTTGACTTGCCTCCTTGACCTGTTTTGTTACTCCATGGTCCCACTAATTCCAAGCCATTCTGTGTGTTTGTAAAGGCTAAACCAGAATAAAATGTCATCTTTTTTTTGTTAATTATGCCAGATCAATGGAGGTTGATGGATCTGTTGGATATTTTAATATTGTTTTGTGATAGTCTGAGAACACAAACATTTACAAAGAATGATGATGGGTTTGTAGATCTGTATTAGCACTGATATGCAAGCACTCTGCTGTTATACGTTCCTGTGTTGTTCATTCGTGGAACTATTTATTGGACCATTAAAATCAGTACTTTTGCTCTTCAATTCTGTGTGCAGTATTGTTTTCTGTCCAACATTGTAATTTTACTTTTCGTTAGTCTCAAGTGGCTCTTGACTGCAAATGCGAGGTAAGGGAAACAGTTTTAAGAAAAATCACTTTTCTTTTTCTCAGCTATGAGGATTAGTATACATGTACAAATATTTTCTGGGTATGCAAGTATTACAGTAAGAATTGTAGGAGTAAAAACCTCCAACATTGTGCCTGCCATAATTCCAAGATGATCATGTCATTTACCCCTATCTTGCTTCACAAATGTCAGAATAAACTTCCTTGAAGTAACTGCTTTGGTTTTCTTTGTTCCTGGATAGGTGGGAATCCAACAACTGCTAAAAGGCTATTTGGGTCAAATGTGAATTGTCAATGGTAAACATTTTCATTTAATATAGTTAGTTGATCATAAGATATCAGACATGAATCCAGAAAAGAACCCTGTGTACAGAGTTGTTGCCAAATGTGTAAAGGTGAATAATTTAAACTTGCAGTGCTGTGCAAAGTATTTGCCCCTTTCCTGATTTGTTTTATTTTTGTGCATTTTATACCGAATTATTTTGGTTCTTCAAACGAGATTACATAAAACAAACGCAACCTGAGTAAACACAAAATACAGTTTTCAGTTATAATTTTTTTTTTTTAAGCAAAAGTTATCCAAAACATACAGCCATGCCCAAAAGTATTGGCAGTGTCATTAATTTTGTGTTTTGCAAAGCTTGCTGCTTAGTATTTGTAGGTTATTTTTTCACATGTTTCTATGGTATACGGAAAACCATTTTACAGGCTTTTATTTGCAAAAATAATCAATATATGCAAAGAGTCAATATTTCCAGTGTTGACCCATGTTCTTCATAACCTCTGCAATTTGCTCTGGCATGCTGGATATCAGCTTCTGGGCCAAATCCTGACTGATGGCAATCCATTCTTTCCTTAGTGCTCTTGAGTTGATCACAATTTGGGGGCTTCTGCTTGTCCACTCGCCTTTTGAGGATTGACCACAGGTTCTCTATGGGGTTAAGATCCAGGGAGTTGCCTGGCCATGGATCCAAAACTTCAATGTAATGATCTCCGAGCCACTTCATTATCACTCTTGCCTTGTGACATGGTGCGCCATCATGCTGAAAAATGCACGGATCATCACATAATTGCTCCTGGATCGTTGGGGGAAGTTGCTCTTGCAGGATGTTTTGATACCATTCTTTATTCATGGCAGTGTGTTTGGGCAGAATTGTGAGAGAGCCCACTCCCTTGGATGAAAAGCAACCCCACACATGGATGGTCTCAGGATGCTTCACTGTTGGCACGACACAGGATTCATGGTAGCATTCACCTTTTCTTTTCCAGTCAGAAGGGGGCTTCATCAGAGAAAATAACTTTGCACCAGTCTTCTGTCCAATCCTTGTACTTCCTGCAGAATTTCAGTCTGTCCTTGATGTTTTCCTTGGAGAGATGTGGCTTCTTTTCTGCGCTTCTTCGACACCAGGCCATTGTCCAAAAGTATTCACCTCGCTGTGCGTGCAGATGCACTCGCACCAACCTGCTGCCAATATTGAGCAAGCTCTGTTCTGGTGGTGACACGATTCCATAGCTGACTCCTCAGGAGGAGATGGTCCTGGCACTTGCTGGACACTCTGGGATGTCCTGAAGCCTTCACTGCAGTTGAACCTCTCTCCTTGAAGTTCTTGATGATCCGGTAAATGGTTCTTTCAGGTACAATATTCTTTGCAGCAAATTCCTTGCAAGTGAGGCCATTTTGATGCAAAGCGTTGATGGCTGCACGTCTTTCTTTAGACGTAACCATTGCGAACAAGAACACAATGTTTGACCGCACTTCTTCCGTCCTTTTATAGCAATTGGTCTACTCTTATAATCCAATCAGAATGATAGCGATTTCAATCTGACTAGTACTCGTTCACGCTTTCCCAGGTGCTGCTGATATGATTAGTGAAATTATGTTAGCTGCTCTTTTTTTTTTTTTTTTGGCCAATGAAGCTTTTTTGCAATTATTTAAAATGCATCTGATCACTCTGCACAATAATCTAGAAACAATATGAATCAACAACACAACAGAAAACTTTGCGAAACAACATTAGTCACTGCCATTACTTTTGGCCACGGCTCTATATCACCCATGTGAAAACTAACTGCCACCATAAACCTAATAGCTGGCTCTGCCACCTTTTAACAACTGCAACTAAATACTTCCAATAACGAAGTCAATAAAATCAGTCTTTCACAATGCTGTGGTGGAATTTTATCACACTCCTGTTTGCAGAACTGCTTTAGTTCAGCCACATTGGAGGGTTTGAGCATGAACAGCCCATTTAATATCCTGCCACAGCATCTCAATCGGGTTCAAGTCTGGACATTGATTATGCCAAACCAAATATTTCATGTTGCCTCTTTTGAGCCATTTAGAGGTGGATTTACTCCTATGCTTTGGATCATGGTCTTGGTGCATAATCCAGTTACGCTTGAGCTTCAACTCATGGAGAGCAGAATTCAGGTTTCCCTCAATTATTGCAAGTCACCCTGACCCTGAAACAGCAAAACATTCCCACAACATCACACTACCACCATGCTTGATCGTAGGTATGATGTTCTTTCTGTGGAATTCAGTGTTTGATGTATGCCAGTAACGGGACCCATCTTCCAAACAGTTCCACTTTCAACTGATCAGTCCACAGAACATTCTCCCAAAAGGTTTGAGGATCATCAAAAATTTAGAAGAGCCTTAATGTTCTTCTTGGTTAGCAGTGGTTTTCGCCTTGCCACTGGCCAAAAATGGCATCCACGGAAAAGTGTCTTTCTGATAGTGGTGTCATGAACAGTGACCTTTATTGATGTGAGTGAGACCTGCAGTTCCTTGGATGTTGTCATTGGATTTTTTGTGACTTCCTGGATGAGTTATTGCTGTGCTCTTGGAGGCATTTTGGGAGGTCAGCAACTTCTGGGAAGGTTCACTACTATGCCAAGTTTCCTCCATTTGGAGATAATGGCTCTCACTGTGGTTCTTTGGAGTTCCAGAGCCTTTGAAATATCTTTGTAACTCTTCCCAGTCTGATGTATTACAGTCACCTATTTCCTCATCTTTTCTGGAATTTATTTTAATCTTGGCATAGTATGCTACTGGGTGAAACCTTTTAGCCAACTTCATGCTACTGAAAAAGTTCGATTTATGTGTTGATTTGATTGAACAGGGCTGGCAGTAATCAGGCCTGGGTGATTCTAATCTAGCTGAACCCCATGATGAATGCAGTTTCATAGATTTGGGGATTTAGTAACTAAGGGAAAAAGAATTTGCCCCACACATGCACAGTTGGTATTGGATAACGTTTTAGCTTTAATATATAACATTATCATTTTAAAAACTGTATGTGTTTACTCAGATTGCCTTTGTTTTATGATGGATTTAGTTTGAATGTTTGAAACAATAACACAAGATATACACAAAAACAGAAGAAATCCGGTTTGGGGCAAATACTTAATATTGTTTTCTCTTTTAATCGATTCATATAATTTTGTGTGACTGATTTAAGGGGGATGTGCCTGTATACTGGATTGGAAATCTCAAGGATTAATAGTGGTGTTTTCCTCATTACATCACGTGTTGTTCTGAAACCAAAAAGAAACAAATGAAACGCTGAATGTAGGCTTTCATCCACACAGCCTGACCGAAGCAAAGCGGGCGCGTTTACTTGCGCGATTAACACAAAGTGAAGCGCTGCCGAATTGTGAGCAATGAATGGCTTGCACGCGCTGCATGAGTCTGTTGGGTATACTGCAGTCTTGTCACATTTTAAGTTTTGTTTAGCCTCCCATTCAGCTCATGAAAACACACTGCATGATCAAGACGAAGGATTACACTAGTGTGCCAGTGATTACTTCATTGGCACTCTAGGTTGCCGACCCCTGACCTAGGGAAATCATGACATGAGGTAAAAGATTAGATATAGCTTTGCAAAATTAGTAAGTGGTTCAATGACACCATTGCAAACACATGGAAGTGTTCAGTAATGCTTTTTAAATTTAGTAGCATATTTAAAATTATAGCATATTTTGATTTATATATAATTTGTGGTGTTTGCCTGACTGCTAAACATCCATTACAAGTGCATGTAAACACATTTCCCATTCTTTCACACTGAGGGATGAATCCAAATGAATTGAATGTCTATGGTAGTTGACAGCATGCCATAGATACAGTAGAGATGTTTGTCTGAAAATAACTTTGAATATTTCTTCAGGGTTTACATCATATATAAACTATACACATGTATGGATGTCACAATTGGGATTTTCATAGCTAGTAATTTAGATTCTTATCCAATGCAACCTACAGTACACTAAATACAGAGACACCCTCATGGAGCAAGCTGGTGCCTAGCACAATAATGATGGGAATAAGGAATCCCAGTTATTTTCCATCTTATGTATCAGTCCTCCAGTTTTAACAATTGCAATCCTTGGGTTATTAATTCAGATGCTCAACTTAAAGATACTATTAAGATATCCATTGACAAGATCTGTTGGCATTAAATATCCATACACATTTCAGTTCAAAAACTGCAGGTTCAATTGGACAGGAAGTCAATTGACGCCTGTACAAGTTGTCCAGTCGCCACATCAACAGCTGTTACTTTGATCTCAGTGTCTCCAAACTGCATGGCAGTGCGAATCTCCCTGCGTTCAAATACTGAGCCTTTCCCATTATTACCAGCACTATCTGCTACTGCCCCTGACTCTAGCAGGTCTAAGGTAATGGCACCACACTTCCTCACACCAGAGTCGGTAATGTAGGTAATGTCATCTGTGTCGCTGCAGTAGATGTTGATGATAATCTTCCTTTGTCCCACTCTTGCTGGAGTGTAGCTCCTCCTCACCACCTCACCCAAAGCCACCGACTGATCAACACTTACAAAGCGGTCAAGGATGTCAGTGCACCACTCTCGCCCATCTTTAATGAGCAGCTTATCACGAGGGTGCCGACCTTCCACAAAGCGGTTCAAAACCCCAACACCATAGGTTAACGGACAACGGCGTACACGGACTACAGTGGGGTCAAGACCGAACAAGACTGCACCCTTCAGGATGGTAAGACCTACATCGTGTGGAATTATGATGCGGCAGTTCCGCCCTAAAGCATTCTGGGCAGCTCGCTGGAGCATGGGCGACTCTGCGAATCCACCGACAAGGAAGAGGAAACGAACACCTTTTACATCTTCCTTCTGCATCAGTTTCTCTGGTAGTAAGAAAAACTGACATCAGAGAACCATCAAACAATCCCTGGCTTTGTATTTATGTTAGAGAAGATATGCGTCTTACCAATATGTGTGATAATATTGTTGATGGTGGGCTGAAAGAGCTCATTCATTGCCTCTGCTGAGAGTTTCAGCATTCCTTGAGATGACCATTTTATGAAGTTCATGCTGACAGAGAGATAATACAAAGTTATTATACAAAGACGTATACTCATGCTTTTAAAGACATCTTTTAGAATCATCCAAAAAAATCAGCCATACTTGCTCTTGCGCAAGGCAGTCTCCACACTCTGCCCTCTGTGTTGCTTGTAGAAGTCAATGAAGGAGAAGGGCAGTGAGATGTTTAAGGAGTTGGCACGGCCAGGAGCCGCCGTGCGTTTGCGGGCTTCAAATGCAATGGTTAGGTCCACCCAAGCTGCTGGACGTTTTGCTTTAAAAGTCTCAATGAAGTCTGCTCCAAAGATCTGGCATAGCATAGCCTCAAAGGCAAGATCCACGCCAACTGCTCCATATGGACCCCCTGAATGAGATAAACATGTATACTTGCTTATCTTTAAGCAGGCTTAGAATACATTCCATTCTATTTACACTTCAGTTTGCCTCTGCTCCAAAATTAAACCTGTGACCATGATTTTGCCAATTGGGGCATACTCCTGGATCTTGTGTTGGTCCTGGAAGAGCATTACTGTCGAACAAACATTGTCCTTACCCTATGTTCCTAATCCCAACATTAACCATTAACTACCCCTAAAATTAGAGGGAATTAATAGGTTGATAAAAATGTTATTTCAAACCCCAACCCTGCATCCCTAAAAATAAAGGTTCATAAATTGTTCTTTGTTGGAATGAATGGTTTCATGAAGGACCATGAAATCTTCCCAATTGCACAAAAGGTTCTTTTGAAACGGTTTCAGTCAAAGGGTTAAAATGGTTCAAGTCAACACAAATAAAGGCAATCAAAACTTTGTGAACTGGAATGAATGATTCGTTCGCATAATCAGTCTCAACTGGTCTGAGCAGTTCTTGAGTTAATGAATGGAGAACAGTGTCAAGAACATGCCCATAAGCAGAGAACTGATGAGTGAGTTGATACCAAGGATTTAACTAAGGAGATGAAATATAAGTTTATTATAAAAAAAAGATTAAACTTTATTGTCATTGTGCAGAATACAGGTACAGAGCCAATAAAATGCAGTTGTTTTCGCATATCCCAACTAAGCTGGGGTCAGAGCGCAGGGTCAGCCATGAAACAGCGCCCCTGAAGCAGATAGGGTCAAGGACCTTGCTCAAGGGCCCAACAGTGGTATCTTGGTGGTGCTGGGGCTTGAACCCCCAACCTTTCAGTCAGTAACCCAGAGCCTTAACCCCTGAGCCACCACTGGCATAATAGCTGTTTGACAGTTTTATTAGCACAGATACAATTTGGTTTTATTTGCATAACATTTGATTAAATATATAAATATTTAAGTAAATAAATATGATTTTTTTAATTTATTGAACTGAACTTTTGGGAAGAGTTCTTTGCAGTAAGGTTCTTTATGGCACCAAGGCTACATCCACACTTATCTGGGCCATGTTTCCCAAAAGCATCATAAGGTTAGATCGTAGAAACCATTGGTGCCAGTAGTCTCTATGATTAACTTAAGCTTGCGATGCTTTTGGGAACTGCAGACCTGTTTAAGTTTGAAACTGACGTTTTCAGTTTCTTATTGTCACTGTTTTTTTTATTTTTTTTATTGTATTTATTTAAAAAAAAGAAATCAACGTGTACGGTAATGGAGAGTGTTCTTCTATGGCAGTTCCTTTTTGGTCCTTCATGGCACCTTTATTTTAAAGATGAACCTTAAGCCTACCCTTAAACCCAACCCCAAAATGTAGTTCCTGTAGTTTCTCCTATTTTAAGAATAACATTTACATCTTCCCCTAAAATATCATTGGTTTATTGGAATGTTGTTCCAGGACCAATAAAAGATTGGGATCAGGAACACAATCTACATGGCAAAATCATGGTCACCACCAAGGATGTAGCCAAATTTGTAAGATTAGGGGGACTAAATGTAAATGTTAAGAATCGGTCATTGTAAACCCCATGTTAATCGACCACTATTCTGAATATTGTGGAGGACATGTCTCCATCAATATCTGGAGTGGTGGTGGCGTAGTGGACTAAAGCACATAACTGGTAATCAGAAGGTTGATGGTTTGATCCCCACAGCCACCACCATTGTGTCCTTGATCAAGACACTTAATCCAAGTTGCTCTGGGGGGATTGTCCCTGTAATAAGTGCACTGTAAGTCACTTTGGATAAAAGTGTCTGCCAAATGCATAAAAAAAAAGTTACGGCTCTGGTCACCAATAATTGGAAGTGAAACTAGTCAATCATGATTGTTCACTTCAATCATGCTCTTTCATTTGACTACATTTCTGAAGAAGATCTGTGAGGCCAAAGGTCAGTTGGGTTGTAAGTGTGATGAAGTTGAGTTAGCTTTGGCTTTCAACTCACCTGAGGCTTTGTAAAGCTCCTTTAGAGTGCCCTGCGGCTGCTCAATCTGATGCACAGTCAGATCCACTGTCCCACCACCACAGTCTGCCACAATGTACCGATCACCTTTAAGAACAAATGCACAGTTGTTTAATCTTTACCTTAGATGGTCTCTTGTTATTTTCTAGTTAATTGAAACAAGATTTTTAAAACAATGGAACTTGTTTAAATAACACCCTCATCCCTCTCTCTCTGAATTTGGTCAGGAAGATTAGTTTTACCAAACAGCCCTAAGACATTTACAGTCCATTTTGAGATAAGAGTGGCTTAGCTTGGCAGGACTGACATTACTAAATGACTTTGGAGAGGAAAGTATGTCTTGTTTGTTTACTGTGGTGGAATATTTCAGTTTCACAGGAAATGTCCTCCTCTTTGTGTGTGTATATGTATTTGCACATGTGTCCCAATCACCATTCACTTTTATTGTATGGAAAAAAGATGCAATGAAAGTGACTGAGGCTGTCAGTCCCTAACATTATGCTTAGCGTCCCCTTTTGTGTTTCATAGAAGAAAGTCATTAGAGTTTGTAACAACATAATGGTGAGTAAATGATAACAGAATTTTACATTTTGGGTGAACTATCATTAAGAACCGCAATACTTTGAGAGAGGAGATCTGTATCTGTTCTCTCTCTCTCTCTCTTTTCTCTCTCTCTCGCTCTCTCTCTCTCTCGGAAACATCTGGAGCAAAAGATCTGATTATTTTGACCCTGCACCTTGTCGTCATGCAGTGTGCACTGCACGCACACATGCTGTAGCCATGCACTCAGCCTTTGCAGCCAGTGATGATAATATACTAGTGATTGCTCCATAATGAGAGTCTCTTGCACGTCATGCAAGCACAGCACAGCAATTAGAGTCATATATTCACTAATATGCACAAAAGGAATAAGAGAGAGAGGCAGCAGGAAATCGTGGTTCAAGCATATGCCTTGAAGCGTTTACCTTACTGAGACAATAAAAGGCAAGTATTATAACACACTGCAAATGAGTTTGTTTGGGTGGTTGGACATGATGGTAATGATTTGATTAGGATTTTTGGCTTTGTCTTGCATGTTTAAAATCTTGTAATATTGTTTGTTGGTCTCTGTGTGTGGTTACTTATATTAATATCACAAAATCACAATTGTCATTTGATCTTTCAGTTTTACACTGCTCTGCATTTGGCTTGCAACTTTGTAAACTTTGGCCAAACGTCCTTTGAGGATATCCTCAAGTGTAAAAATGATAGATAAGTAAAGTAAATAATGTTTTGCAAATGGAAAGAAAAGTTTTAGGGATATGATTAGGTTTTTTAGGGTTAGTTTGTGGGAATTCCATTTTTCTGTATATAATACAATAGTGAATATGTCCTCATTTAGCCATGTAAACGTGTGATTCCATCTCTTACCTGTCTGCATCTCTGACCACAGTTCTCCAGTACCACCCTCCACCAGAAAGGTCCTGCTATGCCTGGCTCTGCGGAGCTGCTCACGGGCTAAAACATACATATTGAATCCCTTAAATCTGACAATCACTACTACTAAAAGAGGGGGAGGGAATAATTGCAGATACCTGGAACAATAACAAAGAAGTTTCTAAACATACCCTGATTAAATGAACTTAAGCCTGTGTTTGTAAAACATGATCTTCTGGATGCAGGCATGCTTTACTTTAAGTCTTGTACTTAAACCTAATAAAACAATCTTGTTACATGGCTGTAGTTTTATAGAGGGTGGATTTTAGTGAATGATGATCTGTTAGACTAAGAATGATCTCTGCTTTAATTTTTGGGGTTACTACGGTTATACTGGATGTCATATTTCCCAAGGAACACTATTTAATTGTCTGGATTACACTTAAAACATTCCTTTTTGGTACAGTCTGTCTGAACAGAGGTTTTGGTCAGATGCAAACATGCTGCTGTAAATTCCCACCGCTTGCAACAAACACTAAGAAAGGAGAAACTTATACTGTGCATTAGGGACAGTCTGGAACCCACTGCGCTATGAGAAACAGAGAGCAAATACAACGAGTATAGGAAAAAAGAAAAAACACTGATTTTACCCTTTAATTACTTTCAATCCCATGTGATTTGATGAATAGACACTGTGATGAAGAATGTCTCCATGGTCTTAATATAGATGAGAGGACAGACAAAAATGACTCGATGTACAGTATGTATGCTGCTCTGTTTCTGTGCGTACACAAACCTGCATTCCTGCAAACATTGTCCGATTGTCAAACATGTTTTGCCTGCTAACAACAAACAAACAAGAACCAAAAAATAACAAAATAAAACATATAAATAAAACAAATATAAAAAGAGAAGGATGTAAATAAAGAGTAAGAAAGAAAAACAAACAAAAACAGAAAAAAGTCAAAAAGAAAAATAATTAGAAAGCGAACAAAAACAGAAAAAAGCAAACATGTAAAAGACAGAAAATCAAAATGAGCAAACAAATATGAAAGAAACCAAACAAAACACAAAACAAAAGCAGAAAATCGCAAACAAATATATAGAATGAAAAATATAGAAACAAAAGAACTAAACAAAAGCAGAAAAACACAAACAAATATGGAAAGAAAGAAACCAGAAAAAGCAAGCAAATATAAAATACATTTTAAAGAAAGACACAAAAACATAAAAGCAACCAAATCTAAAAGAAAGCAGAAAATGAAAAAGAAAACAAACAAAAACATAAACAATATATATAAATAAGCAAGCAAATATAAAAGAGAACAGAAAAAGTAATCAAATATGAAAGAAAGAAAGAAAGAAAGAAAGAAAGAAAAGAAAGAAAGAAATCATCCAGGGAAACTAGTGTAAACAGTCCAAAGGAGGGTGAGATCATGGTTCACCAGCACCTTGTTTCAATTATAATGTGAAATGTGTGTAAGAGTGTGAGGAAGTGTATTTTGTTTGAGTGAAAAATGAGAATGAATAATGAGCACCTATAGACCTCCTATTTTAGTTGTATAAATGTGAAGCGAGAGTGTTTGAAAGAGAGCCACATTTAATCCTTTGTTAAGCATCAATAGCAAACACACTGTCAATCCTTTAAAAAGGGTTTCTCAGCTTTTTGAACTCAGGGGACGCCCTAACTTTCAACAAATGTTATCTCTCTCTTTCTGTCTTACCAAAACCACATGCTTTCGTCCTCGCTAAAAAACCCCTTGGTTCTGTTTCTCAAAGCTCAAACCGAGCCTGATCTAACCATCTGCACATAAATCCACAGATACCCACACAAAACAAAAACAGCACTCCAATTTCAAGGCATGAAAGTCTATCCTTTATTCACCATGCTTTAAACATGGTTGCCATTCTTTGTTTTTTGTTTTCTCCCCAATTTGGAATGTCCAATTCCCAATGCTCTCCAAGTCCTCATGGTAGCATAGTGACTCGCCTGAATCCAGGTGGTGGAGGACAAATCTCAGTTGCCTTAGCATCTGAGGCCATAAATCTGTGCATCTTATCACTTGGCTTGTTGAGAGTGTTACCGCAGAGATGGTGGGGCGCATGTAGATGCTTCACGTAATTCTCTGCGGCACCCATGCACAACTCACCATGCGCTCCACCGAGAGCAAGAACCACATTATAGCTACCATGAGGAGGTTACCCCATGTGACTCTATCCTCCCTAGCAACCGGGCCAATTTGGTTGCTTAGGAGACCTGGCTGGAGTCACTCAGCACACCCTGAATTCGAATACACGACTCCAGGGGTGGTAGTCAGTGTCTTCGCTTAGCTACCCAGGCCCCCCCCAACATGGTTGCCATTTAATGTTCACTGAGAAATGTGACACACTCAAGGCAGGACATTTAGGCTCATTCCTAGGATCAATCTGTGAGTGAGTGGTGGTGGCGTAGTGGCTAAAGCACAGGGCTGTTAATCAGAAGGTCGCTGGTTCGAACCCCACGGCCACCACCATTGTGTCCTTGAGCAAGGCACTTAACTTCAGGTTGCTCCGGGGGGATTGTCCCTGTAATAATTGCACTGTAAGTCGCTTTGGATAAAAGTGTCTGCCAAATGTAAATGAGTGATCTTGTATAATGCTAATAGGTTTGAGAAAACATAACTTTTTTGGTTCATGTTTTTTGTTTTCTTACCTTGCCTGAAACTGGAATCGAAGGGGCGGGACCCATCCACATCTAGGCCATTGGTCATTGGTTTTTGGCTGAGATCAATGACCTGGTGTAAACGAAGCTTCCTGCAGTAGATGGAGGCCGCCTCTGGTTCAAGAGCTATGAGGAGCTGTTCAGGACACTCTGAAGTGACTAGACCTGCCTACAGGTCAGAGAAATAGAGAAACAGTTTGGGCATTAATCATGGGGGTTCAAGGGTGTTTTCGAAGCTCCTCTATGGTATAACCTACACATTGGACCCTTGGGAGAGGGGGCCCAAATATAAAAATGTTGTCCCGGACCGGTCTCCATAAATTTTAGTGCCGGCCCTAACCTAAAGTATTCAACTTTGGTGCTACAGACATAAATAATACAACAAATTGAGATAAGTGTTCTATTTATTTTCTTAGCAACCAGGCTTACAACAAAACAAAAAACCTAAGACCCAAGGCATGTAGGGATCAGAATATCAAAATCACTTGGGGGTGGGCTCTTTTGACTTGGGCCAGTAATCTAACACCCTAGCAACTGAATAGTAACACACTTAAAACAATAAGAACACCTTAGCAACCACTTAGCAACACCCTCAAACCCACCTGCATCACCCTACATAATGACTTTTGTAGGGGAAAGCACCACTCACGGTTTTCACGTTTTTCACGAATGTAAACATATAGTTTTGAGCACAATGTTACACCACATCAAAATATAAACAGCATGTACACTGTACAATAGGCACAACTGGTTTAAAGCACCAAGGAAACCAAAGTAACAGGACAAAATGTTTCAGGACATTGTGGAAAGTAACTGTAAGCTGCCTGAGATGGTCTGATAGAGTTATGGAGGGAGATGGTGGGGGACTGCCTCATTCCCCCTTTCTTACTTGGCTGGGACAGGCGTGGTTTCCTGTGTTTGTGTGCTGGTCTCTTACATAGTTTAACCTCTGTGACATTGCAAAGAGGAACTTAACCTCAACCTGCCTTACCTCTAGTTAGAGAGGTAGTGAAATGTGGGGCTACTAGAACAAATACAGTTGTGACCTGGTTTTTAATCTAGAGAGTTGGTAGACTGCACGGTCTGGGTCAAAAAAATTGTTTTTCAGTAGTTTTAGAGTCTGAGCAGACTGCGGTTGGTGGTGATCCAACTGAAAGAACATATTCTCTTATGTACTTGGTTTGTGGATTTAGGACCATAACCACCAGAACACACAATTCTGGTGGTTATATTGAGATTAGTGGTCAATCAAGTGTGGTTTTTCATTGAGTGATTCTTAAACTTGTTCATTCATTTGGTTTTCTCAATCCTGAATATTCATGTTTCATCCTTGTGTGGATTGTTGTATGCCATGTACTAAAATGGATGCCATAATGTAAGCTAAAATGATCTAGAGTTAATTTTTGAGTGTTTCGCTCGTTTTTATGGTCAGTTGCTAAAGTTCCAATGTTCATAGTGTTCATAGGAAAGATAAACATTGTTCAATATGTCTTTGTGTGACAAAATAATCTATGTTTTCTATTGTCAATTGCTATGGTTGATTTCTTTTTTCATTGCTCAAATGGAGGATTGTTTTTATTACAAAATAATTTATGGTTTAATTATTATTATTATTTTGCTTAAGGTTCCATGTTTGATTGCTAAAGCGGAGTTTTTTAGTGTTTGTAGTGCTCATAGGGAGGATTAAAACTGTCAAATGCATCTTTATTTGCCAAAATAGTCTATGGCAGGGGTCGGCAACCTTTTTGACATTGAGTGACATTTTTAATTTTCCTGGTCATTGGCTGATGTAATTCTACCTCATGATTACGCAGCATGTTTTCAACAGCTGAATGGGAGGCTAAATATTATTAAAGTGTGACTAGACTTGCGCTGCACATGTAAGCCATTCACGCATCACAAGCTGATCAACTATGCAGCCCTTTTTGGTGAATCACACCTGCAAAATCCTAAAACTTTATTTCCAGGTTTAATTTATATTTTGAATAGACTCATATTTTTGAACTCCATGATGTGGGCTAATAGTTTCTCTTTTAATTGTTTCATGTCATTTTGAGTGTGACTATGGTTTAAGGAGGGTGTCCCTGTATACTGGTTTGGAAATCTCATGGATTAATTGTGGTGTTTTTCTCATTACTTCACGTGTTGTTCTAAAAACAAAAATATTTTTTTTTAACGTGTAATACAGTAGACTGTCATCTGCACAGTCTGACGGAAGCAAAGTGGGCGCATATACTTGTGAGATTAACCGAAAGTGAAGAGCTTCCGGCTCGTGTTTGGGTATACTGCAGTCTCGTCACATTTTAACTTTTTGTTTAGCCTCCCATTCAGCTCATGAAAACACACTGTGTGATCATGAGGAAGGATTTCATCAATATGTAGATTGGAATGCAGGTGCAGAATTGAATTAAAATAAAATAGTCTACTTCTCTCTTACCATTGCTGGCGTGCTGATATTTATTATGAATATCAGGTTATAGTCACTTCTTTGGCACACTATCTACATATAAACATTGACTAGATTTTTACATTCCTTTTCATAGACTCACATTTCCTGAACTGCACTAGGAGGCTGCAGGCCATTACATCCACTATAGGGGAGCACATTTGTGTATGTATATGTGAACTGCATAAAAGAAAGAAAGAAAGAAAGAAAGAAAGATAAATAGATAGATAGATAGATAGATAGATAGATAGATAGATAGATAGATAGATAGATAGATAGATAGATAGATAGATAGATAGATAGATAGATAGATAGATAGATAGATAGACAGACATGAGCATGTGTGTGTTTAAGAGTAGAGTTCAGGTTTATTATGTTTGCAATCTCTGTGCTAATGAGTTTTGTTAAGCAGTTTATCAAACTGTGCTGTCATTTTTGGTTTATGCAGTGAAAACTGATTTCAGGTCAGTTATTTTACATTACCAAATATGCAGCTTCTCGCATGAACTGCTTGGCTGGCTGCCTCCACACTGCAGGAACAGTGATGACCCATCGGACTTCATTACCCTCCAGCACTGAGGAGGACTGGTCCTTCACCTCCTGAAAAACACACACAAACTTTTCTACTTTTCCTGCCCTTATCTACACAGCATTCCACAGATAACATTTGTATGTGTGTATTAGTTATTCACATCCTTTCATGCATTTCTTGCACATTTTGTCCTCCAAAATGTCCCATCAGAATGAAATGTCCCTAACTGTGTGTGTGAAATGCCGAACCCATGACCCTCAGGATGCATTGCAGGTGGTCTGGAAGAAATATCCATATAAGGCAAGGCAAGGCAAGGCAAGGCAAGTTTATTTATATAGCACATTTCATACACAATGGTAATTCAAAGTGCTTTACATAGAAGAGATTAAAATAAGAATAACAAAATAAGAATAATTGAAACAGTTTAGAATAAAATACAGTACAAACAGTCGGACACACAGTGGCACAGTGCTCATTCAGTAAATGCACAGCTAAACAGATGTGTTTTGAGTCTGGATTTGAATGTGACTACTGTAGGAGCACATCTGATCTCTTCTGGAAGCTGGTTCCAGCTGCGGCTGGCATAAAAGCTAAAAGCAGACTCTCCTTGCTTAGAGTGAACCCTTGGTATTTCTAGCTGATGTGATCCTAATGATCTGAGTGATCTGTTGGGTTTATATTCAGTGAGCATATCTGCAATATATTGAGGTCCTAGCCCATTGAGTGATTTATATACCAGTAATAATACTTTAAAATCAATCCTAAATGTAACTGGGAGCCAGTGTAAAGACCTGAGGACTGGTGTGATATGTTCATATTTTCTGGTTCTGCTCAGAATCCTGGCAGCAGCGTTCTGTATGAGCTGCAACTGTCTTATGGTCTTTTGGGAAGGCCAGTGAGGAGTCCATTACAATAATCCACCCTGCTGGTGATGAAAGCATGCACAAGTTTCTCTAGGTCTTGACTGGAAACAAAGCATCTAATTCTTGTAATATTTTTCAGATGATAGTATGCTGATTTAGTTATTGCTTTGACATGACTACTGAAACTAAGGTCTGACTGTAGAGACACACCAAGATTCCTGACTTGATTTTTAGTTGTTTGACCCCTAAGCGTCAAGGTATGCATTCACCTTGAGAACGTCATCTTTGTTTCCAAACACAATGACTTCAGTTTTGTCTTTGTTTAACTGAAGAAAGTTTTGGCACATCCAACTGTTAACTTCATCAATGCATTGGCACAGGGAGTTAATGGGGCTGTAATCGTTAGGTGATAGGGCTAAGTAGATCTGTGTGTCGTCTGCATAGCTGTGGTAAGCAATTTGGTTCTTTCTCATTATTTGGCTCATTGGGAGCATATACAGGTTGAACAGGAGTGGCGCAAGAATTGAGCCTTGAGGGACTCCGCATGTCATGGACGTCCACTCAGACTTATGGTCTCCTATACTCACATAATAACCTCTCCCTACTAAGTATGACTTGAACCATTTTAGGACCATCCCAGAAAGCCCCACCCAGTTTTCCAGCCTGTCAAGAAGTATGTTGTGATCAACAGTGTCAAATGCAGCACTGAGGTCGAGTAGTACCAGTACTGATAATTTGCCTGTATCAGTATTTAAGCGAATATCGTTTATTATCTTTATGAGCACTGTCTCTGTGCTGTGATGCGATCGGAAACCAGATTGAAAATTGTCAAAGTATCCATTTGAGTTCAAGAATTTGTTCAGCTGATTGAAGACAACTTTTTCAATGATCTTGCCTATGAAAGGAAGATTTGAGATCGGTCTATAGTTGCTTAATATGGTCTTATCCAGATTGCTCTTTTTCAAGAAGGGCTTGACAACTGCAGATTTCAGGGAGTTTGGAAAACTCCCAGAGAGAAGTGAAGAGTTTATCACTTCTAGGAGATCTGCTTCTAAACAGTTGAACACACTTTTGAAAAAAGATGTGGGAAGTGCATCAAGGGCGCAGGTTGATGTTTTAAGGTGCTGTACGGTTTCTTCCAAAATTTTGCCATCAATTTCTTTGAAATCAGACATAGTAACTACTTTCTCAGGTTGTGATTTGATTTGTCTGACCCCAGCACAACTCAAGGATGTGCTGATCACCTTTCTGATATTATTGATTTTTTCAGAGAAGAAAGAAGCAAACTCATTGCACTTGCTGTCTGAGAGCAATTCACTGGGAATCTGGCTTGGGGGTTTGTCAGTCTCTCTACAGTCGCAAAAAGAGTGCGTGTGTTGTTTAAGTTGCTGTTTATAATATTCGAGAAGAAAGTCTGTCTAGCTTTGCCTAGTTCCATATTAAAAGCATGGATGCTGTCTTTGTAATGTTATAATGGACTACAAGTTTTGTCTTCCGCCACATGCGCTCTGCTTTTCTGCATTGTCTTTTCATATTTTGCACTGCTGTTGAGTTTCTCCAAGGCGCTTTTTGTCTGCCACACTTCTTCCTGACTTTCACAGGAGCAATATCATCAATTACACTTTTAACTTTTGAGTTAAAAGAATCAAGGAGAAAATCAACAGAGTCAGCAGATATACTTGGTGTTAAAGATATAGCCTTCATAAATAGTACACTAGTGTTCTCATTTAAGCATCTCTTCTTGACAGACACAGATCTAGCTTCAATGGCAGGAGAGATCAATATATCAAAGAAAACACAGAAATGATCAGACAGTGCTACATCATTAATAACATTCGATGAAATTTTTAGACCCTTACTGATAAGTAAATCTAGAGTGTGTCCATGATTGTGTGTGGGTCCATGTACATGCTGAGTCAAATCAAAAGTTTTTAAAACAGTTATGATTTCTTTTGTCATATTGTTTTCTGCATTATCTATGTGAATGTTAAAGTCTCCAGCAATGGCAAAACAGTCAAACTCTGAGGTAATTGTTGATAACAGTTCTGTAAAGTCCTCAGCGAAGGCTGGAGAGTATTTTGGAGGCCTGTAAATAATGATAAGTAAAATGCGTGGAGCACCTTTTAACACACTACCCAGATATTCGAAAGATAGAAACATAAAATCCAGGTTGTATGTGATAATTAAGTCATTGACTAGAAGTGATTTATTTTTAAGTGAGCGGATGTTTAAAAGTGCTAACTTAACAGTTTTTGTCCCCACAGCAATCTTAGTTTGGCGTGTAATAGGCACCAGATTAAATGGGTTTGCTGTACGGCTTTTGAAGGCCTTAGACTTTCTATGATGTAATCGAACAGCAATAGAGATTGATACAGGCACACTGGGTTCCCGCTTGTTTTGTAAACATTTGAGAAAGTTACTGTTATCATAGCAGGGACCCAACACATATCACTGAGAGCTGGTATCAGTTGTTTTTGGTTCACCTCGAGCAGATGGAGGAGGGTGTGAGCCCTGGCGTTGTGGCAGAGGTCGAAGAGCTCTCACAGGAGGAGGGGAGGGCGAGCTGGGCCCGCAGGTGCTTGAGGGGCCTGACGTTTTTTGCTTGATATCTGGGGGCTTGCAGCAAAAGAGTGGGATAGTTTGGTTCCAGCATACACCAGTTCTTCCATTTTCTCTGAGAAACACAGATGTGGAGATGCTGGAGAGAGGGATAACGTGTCTGGTGAGAGGGGCTGTAATATGCTGTCCTGGTTTCCCTGGATGTTTTCCAGAAAGTCGTCCTTGGGTGCTGAATCTTGGAGCAGTTCTAATATGTCACAGTCTGTCTGTGGTGAACTTTGTGGGCATGGCTCATATAAGTGTTTTCCCACAAGCCTTTGGGGCTCCAGGAAACAGGAGGAAGAGGCTTTGGCTCTGGCCAAGACCGACTAAAGACTGGGCCAGAACCTCAAGCACCCCACCCCCACTTCTCACAGAGAGTGCATGAGTTCTTGTTCGAGTGAAGGAAAAGAGTTTGGACTAAAGCCACAGCACACTACTGTATCTTCACTTTGTTTGTCTGTTCCAGACTTCACAGAGGGGTTCATGTTCATTTCATCCCTGGATGAATTAAAAATCAAAGATGGCGCTAGTGTGAACAAGGTCTGTTTAAGTCCTTTTCACTACAATTGTTTACTTCAGTTCACTCTCCAATGCATGAACATGAGGGGAATCAGTTCACACTGCCTCTCGCATAATGTAAGTGTGTTGGCATGTTCACGCGAGAACTGGCGCAGTTAAAACTGGAAGTGTGGCTCGGTTTGATTACAAGAGAATGCTTTACACAAGCTTCTTTGGTTTGCTTTCATTTGAACATACCAGCATGTTTAAATACATGCGAAAGGCAGCATCAATTGAATCCCCTCATGGATGCTTATTGGACAGCAACTGGTAGTCAACAATTATAGTGACTTCGATATTGATCTGTTTCTCACCCAAAGCGATCATATCGCTTTATAAGACATTCATTTAACCACTAGAGACGAATAGATTACTTTTATTATGATTATCTGTGCTTTTTGGAGCTTGAAAATGCTGATCACCATCAACATGCATTGTATAGACCTACAGAGCTGAGATATTCCTCTAAAAGTCATACACATATGGGATGGCATGCGGGTGAGTAAATGATGAGAGAATTTTCATTTTTGGGTGAACTATCCCTTTAACATAAATAAAAAGCTACACACTTCAGCTTTGACTGTCTTTGTAATTCTTTACTTCTGTTTTGTGTGTAAAGTATATCATGTTTACCTTTAAAGCATGTTCCCTGAAGAACCTCAAGGCATGAGCAAAAACCTCAATGGCCCGAACCCTTCTCCTATTCACAGACTCCAGCTCCGTCTCCATTGTGAGATCCTGAAGAAAACCAAGATAATCTGCTGTAGAAATGCTCACAGATGTGACATACATAATACCCTGCCCTAATGTACCATTTCTACCAGAAAGTATAGATCTGAATTTTCTAGCCTGCAATTTACCCCCATAATTTGAACAGGTACTCTCTCCAAACAAAAATATAATTCCAAAAGTAAAACTCAGCATTCAATAATCAAAACAAAGTAATGCCATAATGGGTTCTCTATTTACACTGGTGCTGTGGATTTTCATTTTGAATTTGTCAAAATAAAGCCAATGCCTGGCTTCCTCGGGATCAAGGTCATGGTAGCTGTCTCGAGCTGCAAAGCCAAAACTGTGGAACCGCAGGTCAGGAGTCAGCAGCAGACAGGTTGGACTCTTTTGATTGGCTACGCCAGGATCCCCACCCTCCCATCGTCTGTTGGTAGAAATAAGGAGAGAAAACTTTATATGAGTTTGCATAGAGGGGGATGAAATAACTTCAAAGTAAGGTATGATGTTGTGTTAACATCATAAATACCTCATCATGTGAATGGTTTCAGGATCTTCTGTGAAACTGAAGGCGTAGCCACTGGAGGTAGTCCCAAAATCTATAGCAACCACCACAGAGAATGGATGAGCCACACAAGGTCTCACCTCAGTCCTCTACAGATAGAGGAATTAAAGGGGAGACAGACAGAAAATAAATCAGAAATCCAAAAAAGCTTTACAAAGTCTTTACAAAATGTTCCACCTAGTACAGAGAGTAACTGACTCCTCCTTCCTTCTCTTTTCTGTTTTTTCTTATCTCTTGATCATTTCCCTGACCTTGAGTATTACATCAACCAAATACCTCGAAGGGGAGTGTCTCCTTTAAATATTTTTAGCTTTTCAGGTTAAAGTTATTTGTGTAATCATTTCACGTTAATACAAAAATACCCATAAAAGAGAGTGATAAACAACTTTATGTTAAACAATATGTAAAGCAATGTATACATACAATAAAGTTAGCAATATTTTTTCTAAAAAAAATATTTTCTCCCAATTAGGAATTCCAAATTCCCACTACTTGGTAGGTCCTTGTGGTGGCATGGTTACTCGCCTAATTGGCGGAGGACAAGTCTCAGTTGCTCCGCTTCTGAGACAGTCAATCTGCGCATCTTATCACATGGCTTGTTGTGCATGACACCACGGAGACTCACAGCACGGGAAGCTCATGCTACTCTCCGCGATCCACGCACTACTTACCACGTGCCATACTGAGAGCGAGAACCACTAAAAGCGAGGAGGTTAACCAATGTGACTCAACCGTCCTGAGCAACCGGGCCAATTTGGTTACTTAGGAGACCTGGCTGGAGTCACTCAGCACACCCTGGATTCGATCTCGCAACTCCAAGGGTGGTAGTCAGCATCAATACTCGCTGAGATACCCAGGCCCCAAAGTTAGCAATATTAAAATCATGTTCTGTGAATTGATTTAAATTTTAAAATGAATCCATGTAATAAAAGCAGAAGATTAACCTCTTAAAAAATATCGTAGGCTCACTCCGGCCCCCTTTGAAAACATAGCAGAGTTACCTGGCCCTGGCAGAAAAAGTTTGGGGACCCCAGTTCTAAGGTGTGCAAATATTTTCCGGTAAACGCACGACTATGAAGTAGGTCCAGGTCTTGACCACATTACGGTTTCATATCATTTTCCCAAATAATTTCATTAATTTCAAAGTGCGTGCAGGCTACCGCATCAAAATAAACAATTAAAACAAAGACACTGCCAAAGTACATTGGATAAGTACGACAAACAATGTCTATAATATCCTACATTTATTTCAATTTGTGTTGAAATGCACCCTTGCACTCTCAATCTCTCTCTCTTTCGCTCTCGTCTCTCACCCACACTTACACTCACTGACAAAAATACATAAACACACACATATAGAGACTCAAGTCACGACCAACAAGCCTGATGGCCCCATGACTTGATCAATACAACAGTTTCTATATTATCTGAAATATCTGTGGAAAGAACCCTCGTGCTTCCCCACCCCATCTCTGTCGCTCTCTCACATACGGACACGGACACACACACACATACACACTACCTTGTTACTCCAGTAAAAGCAGCGCAATTCTCCATTACTAGTTCTAAACTGACATTTTGGAACTAGAAATGAAGGCTCAGGCTGTATCAAAACAAGATGCTGAATCCATGGCGGAAGAAATTAGTTCCACTCACAAGAGCGTTTTAGGGATGAAAACCAGAAAATATCTTGAGATTAAACCCTGAATGAGGTCTTAAGGTGGTAACCGTGATATAAGTGAAATAATTGACTCCTGCCCGTTGAATTATTGAAAATAATGCACTCCCAAGGTGTAACCTCCGCTGCGTGTCATGACAGTATTACCACCTCTAGGTATGGAATATTATCCAATAATACTCCGGTCCGTTGTAAATTATTCCTTAAAAAACTAATGGATTGGTACTTATTGCAAAGTGTCACCTATTGATCTGTTTCATATCCACACTTATCATATCACTTCTGAAGATTTGGATTTAACCAGTCGTATTGATTACTTTTATGCTGACTTTTTTTGCTACCCATTATTGCATTGTATGAACCTAAAGAGCTGAGATATTCTTCTAAAAATATTTGCTTGTGTTCTACAGAAGAAAGAAAGACATACACATATGGGATGGCAAGAAGGTGAATAAATGGTTAGAGAATTTTCATTTTTGGGTGAACTATCCCTTTAAAGTAAGCATTTGTATGTTGAATTCCCAAATGAAATGTGCTATGTGGTGCTTTCAGCATTCCTGTATTTGTTTAAGCAGTATGACATGTGAAGATCAGCTCAATCAATGGCATGAGTTTGGTGCAGGACTTTCTGTTTATCTGACAAAATTAAGGTTGGGGGAGTGTTCAGGAAACCTTTTAAAAACAGTCATAATTTTTGTTGTTATATTTGGTGACGCTGGTGGTACTGAAATTACACACATTTAGTAATACAGGAGCAAGTTGGCTTTAAAACAAAACATGTTTGGCCTGCCACAGATTGCAGTGTGTATGTTGACTAGAGGATTGGCTAATGATAGTTCTATTTTAAACCATCTGGCTGAGTGCTAAGTAAAGAAGCATAATTGTACACGTCTTGTGGTACCACATCCTCTTTCACCATTATTGAAGTTTGAAGCATCTGATTTTGTCATATAATCCAGATCTGAGGACAGTCTGGGCATTTATCGATTTATCTGAACCCCAAATGTAATGTTTTGGTACTTTTTTTTTTTAAATAAACATTATTGAAATACTTTCTTTATTATTACAATCTACTGTATTGCAAGTCTGTGTCTTCAACTACACATTATCATATGTGAAATGTGTTACTGATTTGAGTTTCACAAACCACAAAACTGTTCTTGCTTAATTTATAGTCAGAGTGCAGTGAATCAGATGTTGATTCACTTACTGCTCTGACAGATTCAGCAAGTTCATTCAGTGAAGTATTTGTAATACTAAACCGAAAATTTCTGAGCCGTTTGGAGTGATTTATTAAATGAACCTGCTCATTAGAGCCAAATCCTGATACAAAGCGATAACTCGTAAGTTAGTAATTTGTTTGGAGCGATTCATCAAAAGAGCCACTTTTCTGGGATTCGCACAGGATTAATCGAGCCATATGTTTGTATGAGAGCAGCTCGCAAATGCAAACACAACACTATAAAAAGATAAGTCGTTTTGGTGTTATTTTGTGACACGTGCTCTTTTTATCTCATAACATTGAATTCAGACTGTAAGCAACTCGAGTGAAATATTGAGATTCAGTGACCCCAGGAAACAGTATCACTGGGCTTATCTCTATGATAATCTTACCAGAGAGGGGGAGGGAGTGAGAGGTGTGATACTGCACTCATTTCTGGAAGGAGAGGGAGAACCAGATTGAGATGTGGAGGCTGATCTATCCTCACCTGAAAAAGACAGGATGAAAGAGAGAGAGTAATGGAAGGAGCACAAAAAAGACAATAAAATGGAAATGGCAACTCATTTTCTTCTTTATTTTCAGTGAAGGCATATTTACAATCTGATGGCCTGTCAACACCATACGACTGTCAGAGTAATTATGTTACTAGAACAGCTTTGGCTATACTAAACTAGTGCTAAACTAGTACTTAACTAATAAACAAGTTACCGCACTTAACACAGCTACTGTGTGTCCATAACAACACTGTAAAGAATAATTCTTAATAAAAGTAGAATGAATACAGCAGAACACTGCTGTCTGACCATTTCATACCAATTTTTCCAGGCATAGTGTTTATCCTCTTATATATATATATAACTTGGGGCTATGACTAGAGCTAGGGGTCTCGGCCCTCTCTTAGCACCCTTACGTTGAACACTGAAGATATGGAAAATTCTTTCCAGGCCTACACATCATCTGATGGCTGTTTTAAATCTTTAACAACCATAAGAGATTATATGACCACTCAGTGTTCTACTCAACACTGTCATCATGTGTCCTACAAGGCATTAACACCTTGATTATTGGTGTCTCATATCTGTAGTCACAATTGCAAGGAATTTCAGGAGCAGAATTTCAAGAATTCCTTCATTCCTATTGGGGTAAAACGGTATGACATTTTCCAGGACAAAATTAATACCATGGCATGTAGTGACCCTCTCCAGCAAGGCTGTCTTCAAACAAACTCCAGCATGGATGGAATTCACTCAAGAGTATGACAGGAATGTTATCGAAGTGTACAGATATTCTCAAGATTGCAGTGTGGAGATAAGAGAGGGTCACACCCCTGTCCAGTATTGTTGATGGAATAGACAGGAATTAAAGCAAAATTCCTCCTCACCAATGCTCAAGCATGGATGACAATTTCTATTTAACTAATCAAAATGTTAGGGAAGGAGATATTGCCCCAAGTGAAGGAGTTCAAGTACCTTGGGGTCTTGTTCACGAGTGAGGGGACAATGGAGCGGGAGGTTGGCCGGAGAATCGAGGCAGCGGGGGCGGTATTGCACTCGCCCTATCGCACCGTTGTCACGAAAAGAGAGCTGAGCCGAAAGGCAAAGCTCTCAATCTACCGGTCAGTTTCTGTTCCTACCCTCACCTATGGTCATGAAGGCTGGGTCATGACCGAAAGAACTAGGTCACGAGTACAAGCGGCCGAAATGGGCTTCCTCAGAAGGGTGGCGGCTTCTCCCTTAGAGATAGGGTGAGGAGCTCAGTCATCCATGAGGAGCTCGGAGTAGAGCCGCTGCTCCTTTGCGTCGAAAGGAGTCAGTTGAGGTGGTTTGGGCATCTGGTAAGGATGCCCCCTGGCCGCCTCCCTAGGGAGGTGTTTCAGGCATGTCCAGCTAGGAGGAGGCCTCGGGGAAGACCCAGGATTAGGTGGAGAGATTACATCTCCACACTGGCCTGGGAACGCCTCGGGGTCCCCCAGTCAGAGCTGGTTAATGTGGCTCGGGATAGGCAAGTTTGGGGCCCCCTGCTGGAGCAGCTGCCCCCGCGACCCGACTTCGGATAAGCGGTTGAAGATGGATGGATGGATGGATGGATAATAAAAATGTTGTTTCCAGCAAAAGCTTGCTTTTGGATTCTTTGCTCTCTTGGGTCTCATTATAACTCATAATGAAATATTACACTTAACAAGGTTGCTTATAAGTATACACCTAGGAATTTGTCATTATTGAAGTTTTAAATCCCAAATTATATGTTAAACAAAATGTTACCTGGGATTTGGAGACTGTTTGCACTGCAATGTAGGAGAGCATCCATGGTGGAGGTGACAGGGCTTTTGCAGCCTAAGCGGTAAAAAAACAAGAAGAATGAAATTAATCACACAGAACATTTGAACAAATCTCATAAGGACATCCCAGCTGCAACAACAAAGTCATGACATAAGTGATGAGTTTTAGTGGGTGTACTAGACACTTTGTCTAACTAGAGTTTAAATTTCCAAAAGATGTTATTAGGCTCAATTTTCTGAAACCGAATACAGACACAGTAAAGAAATAAATTACTGGAATATTCCATTTGAAGCACTGATTATCACACAAAAATATTTTGACTTTTAAAAAAAGCAAAAATCGAGGTTACAGTGAGCAGGGTTGGGAGGGTTACTTTTGAAATGTATTCCACAACATATTACAGAACACATGCTGTAAAATGTCATTTGTAACGTGTTCCGTTAGATTACTCAAGGTCAGTAACTTATTCTAAATACTTTGGATTGCGTCTTCAGCACTGGTAGATTTTTTCACTTGTTTTGACTATAAAAATTCTGCCAGTACAGTAAGACAAAATCCACGTGTTAAAAATACATTGTATGAAATATCTTATGCAGTGTTGTTTCTAAAACAAGATCAATCAAATTGATCTTGTTTTAAGGATTTTAAGATATTTTTATGGGAAAACAATACAAAAAGTATGATCAAGAATACATTTTTTCATAATATCAAAGGTCTTACTTGGAAAAAATGATGAGCTAACAAGAATTTTCTTGATAACAAAATATGATTGTGTCTGGTAACGTGTGAATGTAAAATGGCTAGAAATAGCATTTTAGCTTAGCATAAAGCTGACAATTTACTCGGTTTATTTCTATTTCTTCTGCTCCAAACTTACTTCAAACGTACTTCTCTGTCAGCTCGTATGAATGTAAAACATCATAAGAAAGTGTTTCACCGCTGTTCAAATGCACTTTGGATTGCATCATTTATATGCATAAATGTTTTCCATCTGAAAGGACTAAATATTAAATGAAACAAATGACAATAAATGCAAAGTAATCTCTTCAGTAATCAAAATATTTTTAATGTAACTGTATTCTAATTAACAATGATTTAAATTGTAACTGTAGTGGAATAATGTTACTTATATTTTGTATTTTAAATACGTAATCCTGTTACATTTATTCCATTACTCCCAAAACCTGACAGTGGGGCACTTACAATGGAAGTGAATGGGGCCAATTTTCATCAGACATTTTAAAAGCAGTAAAGTGAAGCTTAACTTTACACAAAAAAGGTAAGTGAGTTTATCACACTAAAATCATGTTAATACACATGTTGTTTACGTCCTGTGGTTATACTTTTATAACAGTGAGTAGTTTAACATTTACGTATTGGCCCAATTTGCTTCCACTGTAACTCAAATTTGTTTTTGTTTTTAAGAAAAGGAGAGACAAGTCGAAATACTTTTTTGTAGTAATCAATATTATGCCACAAACGCTGTCGATTAGGCCTAACTTGTATTAAATCCGGAATATTCCTGGAAGTGTTAAGTAAACATAGTTTATGCTAGTCTGACATCATACAAATACTATAGCCTCCAACAAAAACATAGGATTTGAGAGAGGGGAAAATGAATATGAGGCTTTTTCCCTCTTCCCTCTTCCTCTTGCCTGAATCTTTTCTTTGGACTTACTCCCATTTTCTCTTTCTTTCCAGTTAGTTCAAAACCCTCTCAGTGTGTAAGTGCATTTTGCTCAGGAGAAAGAAGGTTTATATTTAGAAAAAGAGAGAGAAAAGGTAGACAGAGTCTGATGGCCTCCCACTATGCTTGTTTAGTAAATGAAATCTGACTGAAATATACTCTCCAGATGCTCAAAATTTAGCTAGTTTTGTGCTAAAGGAATGAAGAACAGAATACCACATTAGGCATGAGAGAGTTGATACAGTAGATCAAACTTGTAAACTCTCTAACAAGTAGATTTTATAAAAAAGGTGGTTAACCATTTTCCACCATTTGTACCAGATATGTCCACACACATAAAATACCCATACTTTCAAATGATACAAGCCCATTGAAGCTTGATTACTTTCAGATGACAATGAATTTCACTGTCCAGACTCACTCTTTACAATACGAATGACATTTGTTTGAACAAAGTTTTTATGCTATTATGTTTTATGTGTTTTTGCACAACTTTTTATATACATATATTAATCCGAATCATTCACATGTTCCAATGTTGAATGTAAACTCTATTTTGCATCTAGGATTGAGTACATGTAATGCAGCTGAACGGAACCCTCTTCATATCCCACTTTCACGTTTCTCTCGCTATATTTATTTCTTTGTCATATAAGAGGGACGTTTACGTGCCGTTCTTTTGTTTTGTGTCATTCTGTTGAACTCGGCATCACTGAGCCACCACTGAGGTCAAACCAGCTCCGGAAGAGCACGTGAAGGGCTTTGATGCACACGCTGTCAGCAGACGCTCGTGCCAAACTCCCGCTTTGACTTTTCTAAATTTGGCTAATTCGTATGATTTCGTACGACTTTCACTACAGTTAATGACGTCGCTAGAAATCATTTCCATCTAATACGCCACAACTACTTGCTTCTGTCGTACACAACAGCTTCCTATCATGTTTACACACTCTACTGATCAGTTAGGTTTAGATAAGGAGTTTGGGTAACTCGCGAAACTTGTTCAAATGCCCGCATTAGACATCAGGGCATTTGAACAATGAGAAATCGTACAATTTTAAACAAACAAACTCATACGAGTGGTGGTGGTGTAGTGGGCTAAAGCACTGAACTAGTAAGCAGAAGGTCACTGGTTCGATCCCCACAGCCACCACCATTGTGTCCTTGAGCAAGGCACTTAACTCAGGTTGCTCAGGGGGGATTGTCCCTGTAATAAGGGCTCTGTAAGTCGCTTTGGATAAAAGCGTCTGCCAAATGCATAAATGTAAATGGTGATAGTGAATGCAAAATGCTCCAGTTCCAGTTTAAACGATCATGTAATGGCAAATGTTAGGCTATTTTGCTTCATGACAAATAAGGGCTTGTGGGTTTAATCAGAGCATTAAAATAACATGTGAAAGTTAAGGAATTAGGACAGAAATATTTTACTATTGCATAATATAATATAATATTATATATATTTTATTATATTATTTATATAATATTATATTATATTATATAATATAATATTATATAATATAATATAATATTATATAAATAATATAATAAAATATATAAAAATGATTGATTTTTATAAAAAATATTATGTGAAATATATTAGTTCAAAAAACAACAATGTAAATGTAAAATTGACAAAAACTAAAGTTGACCAAAAAGAGAGACATATTTTCAGTATTTAAATATGTCTGGCGTGGTCGAGTGTTCGTCTGGAAAGAAAGCGGAAAGGGTGCACACACCTGAGTGCTATAATGTCTAACACCTGTTTCTGATTGCAGTAAGCACTGGGGAGAGCGATAAAATGGGACCACGCCAGAGTCGAGGGAGAGAGAGCTTCCTGAGTTTAAGCTAAAGAGTGTACTGTTGAAAAGCCCCTTTGAGTTGTTTATTAAAGTTATACCTTTGAGTTGAAGCCCATGTTTCCCATGTCCTCCTTTCCCTCCCTTCCTTGAACGTTACAGACAAATAATCGGGAAAGCCCTTAAACAGACAATTAATTGTCATAATCGCAATCATTTCTTTGACAATTAATCGTCAGCCAAATTTCCTAATTGTGACAGCCCTGCTTCCAACTACATTCTAACTACAGTCATTTTAAAGGATGGGTAGAGCCATATTGCAGTTTTCATTATATAATCAGTACTAAATTAGTTCACAGAGTCAGACTTATGTCAAGTGAAGCCTCATACAGTGGCCTCAAAAAGTATTTGGACACTTAAGCTACACTTAACATGTATGAATATTTTGCATGATAAAACAACAAATCAAACCAATTGGCATTTTTATGAAGAAAGACAGCACAACACACTTTACAAAAATATGTTTGTTAGGTCTCAAATTAAATTTTACCACTTGGTTTGATATTTTATATCTAATGCAATAAACGGTTACAATATTTAGACATATTTAAATGTGACTTAAGTGTCCAGAATTGTCCAAATACCTTTTGTTCTAGAACATCCTTCAAGACACCTGTTTTCCCATCTCTCTGGCAAGCCCCCGTCAATCCCACCCCTGTTAATCATCACGGCACCGTGCACATCCCTTTAAACACTTTGCATTCGTTTTAGTTTTGTAACATGATAACTCACCCTTTTGTTTAATATTCTAGTGCCCCCTGTCTAGGCTTGATTAGTAACTGATAAACTCCAAAATCCCAAAAGGAAAACAGTTTGGATGTTTCAGTATAGCTAGAGTCTTTTTGATGATGCTGTAACAAAAAGTGTTGAATGTTTGATCCCAAGACGAAGAGGACAAAATATGCTGAAAAATGTTGTAGAAAGTGCTCAGATCCAAAAGATATTCCTAAACTTTTCTCTGTGTCTGTATGCAAACATTCAGTCCCTCATCTGCTGTGGAATGTCAGGGAGGACTGGTTGAGAGAGGCAGCCACACACACGTACATGCGCTGAATATGAACACTGCTGTAGTAGAGGGGGGAAAGGGAGGGGGAACTGACTTCATACTAAAACAGATTCAATGACTGTGTATCAATGTGAGTTTGTTTGAGAAAGAGAGCGAGCGAGACAGAGGGTGGAGAGTATTTGGAGTGGCAGTATGCACTGATTAAGTCATTCGACCCTCCCCCTCCTTCTCCTATTCCCACTCTTTTCCTCCTGCCTACCCCCTGCATTAAGGTTTTTCTTCCCTCATGGCTTGTCTTTCAGCTCAATCTTTTTTGCCCAATTCCCACTACTTAGTAGGTCCTCATGGTGGCGCGGTTACTCACCTCAATCCGGGTGATGGAGGACAAGTCTCAGTTGCCTCCGCTTCGGAGACTGTCAATCCAAGCATCTTATCACACGGCTCGTTGTGCATGACACCGCAGAGACTCACAACATGTGCAGACTCATGCTACTCTCCATGATCCACGCACAACTTACCACGTGCCCTAGCAACCGGGCCAATTTGGTTGCTTAGGAGAACTGGTTGGAGTCACTCAGCACACCCTGGATTCAAACTCGCGACTCCAGGGGTGGCAACTCTCTGAGCTACCCAGGCTCCCCTCTTCAATCTACTTTTTATTTCTTGCCTGACTTTCCCTTCTCTCTGTAACAAAAATCTGATAAACCTAGATGCAGATTTAGGCATGGGCGACATGGGCAGCCACCCAGGGTGGCATCTTGCCGGGGGTGGCACAGGGCATGGGGGGGGGGTGCCATACAAGCTAGAACCGCTATTGCATAAACTAAAGCAATCTCAGCAAGTTCAATCAAAACTATACATGCATACAATCAAACGCATATGAGTCCAACTCATCTGTGTTGCATTAGGGTTTTCTGCTTCTTATATTATTTGTCATAGGTTTTTATCAGAGAATGCTCTTGAACAAGGCCACTTTTTATACATCTACCATTGTCCATATAAAAGTTGGGGGTTGCTAATGTGTTCTGGGTGTTTTATAGCATGTTGCTATACGGTTGCTAAGGTGTTGCTATGTGGTTACTAAAGTGGTTGCTAAGCGTACTGGCCCAAGTCAAAAGAACCCCTACATTTGTATGATATTCTGTAGCCTCATTTATAAAACGTATGCACGTTTTATAGATTTCATCCAACATCAAAAGTGAGGACCAAATCAGTATTTATAATGTTCTTAGGCGTACATCAACTTACAAGTTAAGCAAGAACATGAACATTGGTTGAAGAATGGTGTGGATTTACAGTTAACACAGTCAATGAAAGTATTTGTTATTGATAATGAACATGAATGACTGATGATGAGTTGTTGATATGTTGCATTATATGACCAAACACTGGTAGATGCACTCACTTTTCATAAAACCTTAGCCAACCACACAAGAACATTCCATATGAATGAATGAATGAATTAACTTGCATTTTTATTGTATTCTGTCTCACCATATTAGGATATTTGTTTCTATCAGTTGACAATTGCAAGCAATACACATTTAGACTATATTCACGCTAGCAAACTTTTATTTAATTGTTTCTATCAGTTGACAATTGCAAGCCAATTTCTTAGAAAAGTAATAGCACACCTCTCCTAAACAAATAATGAGTAAAAGGGGTGGTCACACTAGGCTTTGAGCATGCAAAATTATTTTGTACAGCACAAAGGTCCTGGATATGATGTCATGGGCTTCTGGTTTTCATAAATAAATAAATACAAAATAACTAATATTATTCAAAATGTTATTTTCATATTATTATTGTATTTTAAATGTTAAAATGTACCATCTACTTACTTTCCTGCAAAAACAAACAAACAAAAAAACATGCAGATTTGAAATTTGAATTCATGTGTTCAGTGTGTGATGTCACTTTTCTTTTCATCAACCAGATTCACAGGTTGGAGTACATTGGAGAATAAATAAGTGTATTTTGTACTTGGCTGTAGTTCTTTATTATATATGGAGATTTCCCAAAGAGACCTCTTAAAGTCATACAAAGTGCAAAGCTTAAAGCAAAAGTTGACACAGTCTATGCAGCTGATATTGACTAAAGGAAGAGGGGAGCAACCCCTGAGGACTACAAAAATGCACTCACAAATACTCTACCTCTTTTTCTTGAACAAAGAAGCTCTCCATGGATCCATATATTTTGAGGTCTGGAACATATTTACAATGGCATTTACCTCCCTGAGCCACCAGGTCCAATCTAACAAAGGTCATTAAAAGGGCCAACACTTTACAACTACTTTACTCTCCCTTTCTTTTGTTCTCTCTCATTCAGATACACATTCCCTACTCCATAATTCAATGTGAGTTTGCTGGAGTAACCATTCACACATATTCGGACTACTATGTGTATGAACCCACCAGACCATACATTGCTGTCTTGGACAGACAGGAAGTAACAAGTGAGTTGACAGGAAGTGAAAAACCCCCCGACTAAGCTACTCGTGCTGCACACTGAACCAGGAAGTGCTTTGGCACTGATCATGAACACATCCTAAAACTTCCTCTTGTATACACCACCCTTCCGCTTTTAAAAGAGCAGCCCATTACCATGCTCAGCATCAGCCATTCTTTAGCAAAGAGAATGGCAGATGGTAATTTTTTTAATCTTAAATCACCAGAATGACTCTGTTACTGATAGACTTTATTTATTTATTTATTAAATTTTTCCCCCCTTTTTCCTCCCCAATTTGGAATGCCCAATTCCAATGCGCTCCAAGTCTTCCTGGTGGCGTAGTGACTCGCCACAATCCGGGTGGCGGAGGAAGAATCTCATTTGCCTCCGCGTTAGAGACCGTCAATCCACGCATCTTAACACGTGGCTTAATGAGCATGTTACCACGGAGACATAGGGCGGAGAATTATATTATATCCACGTACAACTTACCACGTGCCCCACCGAGAGCAAGAATCACATTATAGCTACCACGAGGAGGATACCCCATGTGACTCTACCCTCCCTAGCAACCAGGCCAATTTGGTTGCTTAGGAGACCTGTCTGGATCCACTCAGCACGTCCTGGATTCGAACTCGCGACTCCAGGGTTTTATTTATTCATAATGGAAAGCATTGCTGGGAACTGGAGTCTGGCTTCTTTTCACATTGCAGATTAATGCACACACATGAAAGAAACACAGGAAATAGGATATGAAAAATATTGCTTTGTGAGACTTTGAGGCTTTATGTAAAGGATAGGAGGAACAATGCTTGACAAATAATTATGGCTTTTCACGTTTTCTCAAGAATCATCTGCTGGGGAATTAATTCAGAGACTGACGTTATAAAGACACAAACACTTAAATTAAAACTTATGAGCAATTAATCTGGAAAATAACCAAACTATATGCAAATATCTATGCTCTCTAATAGGTATGGGTTTATTTGTTTTTAAATTAGTTTACACACACATATACACTCACCTAAAGGATCATTAGGAACACCATACTAATACTGTGTTTGACCCCCTTTCGCCTTCAGAACTGCCTTAATTCTACGTGGCATTGATTCAACAAGGTGCTGAAAGCATTCTTTAGAAATGTTGGCCCATATTGATAGGATAGCATCTTGCAGTTGATGGAAATTTGTGGGATGCACATCCAGGGCACGAAGCTCCCGTTCCACCACATCCCAAAGATGCTCTATTGGGTTGAGATCTGGTGACTGTGGGGGCCATTTTAGCACAGTGAACTCATTGTCATGTTCAAGAAACCAATTTGAAATGATTCGAGCTTTGTGACATGGTGCATTATCCTGCTGGAAGTAGCCATCAGAGGATGGGTACATGGTGGCCATAAAGGGATGGACATGATCAGAAACAATGCTCAGGTAGGCCGTGGCATTTAAACGATGCCCAACTGGCACTAAGGGGGCTAAAGTGTGCCAAGAAAACATCCCCCACACCATTACACCACCACCACCAGCCTGCACAGTGGTAACAAGGCATGATGGATCCATGTTCTCATTCTGTTTACGCCAAAGTCTGACTCTACCATCTGAATATCTCAACAGAAATCGAGACTCATCAGACCAGGCAACATTTTTCCAGTCTTCAACTGTCCAATTTTGGTGAGCTCTTGCAAATTGTAGCCTCTTTTTCCTATTTGTAGTGGAGATGAGTGGTACCCGGTGGGGTCTTCTGCTGTTGTAGCCCATCCGCCTCAAGGTTGTGCATGTTGTGGCTTCACAAATGCTTTGCTGCATACCTCGGTTGTAACGAGTGGTTATTTCAGGCAAAGTTGCTCTTCTATCAGCTTGAATCAGTCGGCCCATTCTCCTCTGTCCTCTAGCATCAACAAGGCATTTTCGCCCACAGGACTGCCGCATACTGGATGTTTTTCCTTTTCACACCATTCTTTGTAAACCCTAGAAATGGTTGTGCATGAAAATCCCAGTAACTGAGCAGATTGTGAAATACTCAGACCGGCCCGTCTGGCACCAACAAACATGCCACGCTCAAAATTGCTTAAATCACCTTTCTTTCCCATTCTGACATTCAGTTTGGAGTTCAGGAGATTGTCTTGACCAGGACCACACCCCTAAATGCATTGAAGCAACTGCCATGTGATTGCTTGATTAGATAATTGCATTAATGAGAAATTGAACAGGTGTTCCTAATAATCCTTTAGGTGAGTGTGTATATATATATATATATATAAATATATATTGAGGTATTGTGTTTATAGGCCCTATTTAAAATATGTAATTTTATTTATACATACTGTTTCCCAGTAATTATCATACTTGCAGTTTCCATGACCTCACTGGCTTATTTGTAGGCTGGCCCTGTGTGCCATGTAAGTGTGTAAGTATATGCCTTCCACCCTTGCCTTTCCTGTGACTATTGTCTGTACTTAAGGAAAAGGTGGGACCCACTTCTCTGAGCTCAATCACATGCACACATATTCATGTTTTCATTGAGACCCACTTTATCTCTGTTGTGACACCAGAAATCTGGATGTTGACTACAGCCATATCAGGTCCGAATCCACCCACTACTATTCCATATGAGACTGTAGGCAAGAATGAAATGGAAACGTGGTTGAACTGACGATAAAACCCTATGATAAAGGGGTTTTCATTCACTTGTTCTGCTATACCACTATGAAAAAATGGCACATGGGAAACTTTGAAGCTTCTTTGGAGGCCCTGAGAGAAGCAGCATTTTGTGTATATTACTTATGGGGATGATGAGAGTTCTGCACAACCCAAAAAAAGATGTTTGTGTGATGAGAAGTTTGCCCTACATGAGAGACTGGTGTGTAGTGTGCAGGGAGACATGCACTCAACAAACCAGAAACTCCACAAAATGACTATGTGTAAACTTTATGGCCAGCTGCATCTGAAAACATCTGTCTTTCAACAGATCAAAGTTTTACTGTTTTGTTTTTTTAAGTCCCTACAGTGCAAGCTGACACTAAACAGTGTCCTGAGACATTTAGGTAATCAAACAGGTTCAATTGTCTCACTAAGGAATTGTGAAAATGCAGGTGCTGTTGAAGATGTCTGTCTGTAACATCAAAAACGTTTAGTAACAATTCAAATTATTAAGCTCCCCTTCTAATACCAACCACAAACAATAAGCATATTTGTACCTACTATTTAGGTGTCTCAGGTACACAATTTGTTTCATAACTGGTCAATTAGTGAAAGGATAGTATTAGAGGTAAAAAGCCCCCTTGTTACAGGGGCAAAAGGCACACATAAACATTGTTTTTCTGAAGTGGGGGGAATATATTTGTTTTGAAGAATGTTTTAAAGTGGGCTCACTGATCCAATGGACCCTTTTTTCAAACCTTTGATGACACGTTTCTGCCTTATTTAGCGATGTAACTCTAGCAAACTTGTTTATATTTGCAATTTTTTAACTATTTAGTGTAAATTTATAACATTATACTTTGTATTATATTACCCTTGAATTAGTTTTAACAAACAAGTTACTACAGGTGTGATGAGGTTTCTAATACAGCTGCTGAGTGAGTGACAATACATTTGCATTCTCTCTGACAGTCATAATCAATCGCTCTCTAATTTTTTCTTCATTTGGAAAGCAGAAATGCAATAGTGCCATTTTTCTTTTGATGCTGGAGCAAATGGGTTTGCAAAAATTATATTTGCCATGGTCTCCCATTCACCGCAATCGAAGTTTACCCTGCGATCGTTTACTTCTGTATTCCAAAACATGGCAGTGTGAAAAGGGTCCATCACAATGGAGATTAATTTGTTTGTAGAATACATGAGATGTTATGAAATGCCAAATATGTTTGAACTAAACAATATATGGTTCATCCTTTTTTATATGGTTATACACTATATCACAATAACAACCCCCAGTGAATTTAACTCAAGCTCTACCTTTTTTTTAAAAAAAATATAACCCTCCTTGATTATTTATTTTCACATGTTGCTCCAATATGTAATGAGCAGAATTATTCTTGGTACACTTTGTGACCAGAAAAAAAAAGGATATTTCCATAAAGGGATAGTTCACCAAAAAATAAAAATTTATTAATTATATACTCACCCTCATCTTGTCCTAAACCAATGACTTTGGCTACCTCAGTCTTATCCATTACTCTCGCTTGATTTCCGAGTACTCTTGTTCAAACAAAGAAGGGTGAAATGCATCTATTCTTCAACTTCTAACTCTTTAGACATGTTTTGTAAGTTTGGTTCTGGACCGTAGGACAGTTTCTGACCATTTATCCGCCCTATGCGAGATCTCTATCGGCACCCCTGTGAAGGGCATGATGGGGTGAGGGGGGCATGGTGGCAGCCCCCCAGCTGGTGGAACCCTAGGCAACCACCTAGTTCGCCTATGCCTAGAAAGGCCTGTTTGTGTCCTTTTGAGGCTTGAACAGGTGGTCCCCATAAACTGCCATTGTATAACGTCATTTAGAAGTTTTTTTTTCTTCTTCTTTTTTCTAAATTCCTCCCTTTGTGTACCAAAACAGAAAGAAATTCATAACGGTTTGCAACAGGACAAGGGTGAGTAATTAATACATCAATTTCCATTTTTGAGTAAACTACCCATTTAAGGGATGCCTTTAACCCCATTTTATCCCTTTTAAGTGTTGCATTACAAAAGCACATTGTGTTTTTGGATGGAAATTATGAAAGTGACTTTTCAACAGAAAAATGTGCAGGTCTGATTATAGGTTTGCTGCTATAAACAAATAGATTTCTCCAGTGTGTTACAACTACTACAATGTTTTTCCTCTCTAATTGGTGTTTTTATAGCGCCGTGTATAATGGTTTATTTCAGGACAGCTTTATTACGCCACCTGCAGGACACAAATGATACGCACACTCGAATACAATGAAATCTTGGTAATCTTGCACGTTTCACAAGCACTACACACTCAGACCAAGAGTAACAAACATGCCAAAATATTCTAAAAATAATAAAATAAATAACAACGTGTAAACATTTAAGGTAAATAAATGGTATAAAGAAAATCAACTGAATCCACTCATAAACATCCGGAAACAACAACTCAAGCATAACAATGGTCTTACAGTTGAGAAGCTGATGAAAGGAGCCCGAACATTATTTGCATGCTGAAAGTTATAACGTGTCACAAACAACATAACTTTATAAAATGCAACAACCGAACACAAGCATCCCCAATCAACGTGAGTGTGATCAGCTGTTGTCACGTGACGAGCACATTGACAATATCAAGACAAAGTGACACAGTTGTCTATCAGGGCCTTTTTTTTTTTTTTTGTAGCGTGTACGCTCATTTTTTCATTAAGTCGATATTCGATAAGAGACTGTCCTTGACAGACTTTCTGTCCACATATTCCCTTTGGTTGAGGTAGTTATTAGCCTCTGTCCCCTGAGGAATTACTGCAAGTAAGTGCCGAATAATGACAAATAATTCATATAATTGCATACAGGTGGCCGTAAAAATAACACTAGTTATTTCGCATCGTTTTATTAACTGACAAACATATAAGATTACAATGCTTTTGTTTATTGAAAATTGATAATGCTTTCTCCTATCCCCGTTAAACTTCAGATTAACATGTTTAAATCAAGTGCACATATGAATCAGTATTACAGGTTGTGACTTGCACGGGTATTTTTGTTTGCATGCACCTTTGAGAACTTGGTCGAAAACAAGCACAATTCAGTTAAAGTATAAGTTCCAGAAAACGTGCACATTTGTGTAAATATGACAAGCTGATCGAATTGAACGATAAAATGGTGTTGTTGCTTTACATATGCATGTGTTTGAGAGGGAGACACACACTGAGGGAGGAGTGTTGATACTTGTTGTTTGAGGAACCACATGACCATCTCGCTCGTAATGTGGTTCTTTAATGGCAGTCAGCCATCTCATCTCATCTACCTTGCAAATTAAGGATTAATCATTCCGCACAGCTTTAACTCAAGCTTTCCACGAGATCTGACGGACATTATAAGCGTCAGCGATGCCAGGTACCGTGTTTGAATTGTTTTCTGTGTCTATGGTCTGCACTATGAGATATGGTCTTCGTGTTGTTGTTGTGTGTTTGCACGCCTCGACTTCACTGCTGTCTCGGCGTCATTAACTCGATACTGACTTGCTGTCCAAAAAGGGGCGAAGACCACAAATATGGCCGTTCAAACAGAGTCTTTGCTGGGTTTTACGTCGATTAACGTTGCTTTACGTTTACATGTTTAACACAGGCCTTATTTTGATCAAAGCTGTCACTGAATTTGTCAACACGACCGTTCTGTCAGAATGTTTATAAAGCTCGTGTAAGAAACGTAACGCAGATAATCTGTTTTAAGTGGTTCGGTTCGGACATGTGTTCTCTCTGTATTCGTGTTTAAACTCCGTTGTTATCCCTAAAATGCATGGGCATTTAACCTAACATTACCTACTCGTGTTCTTTTACAGACACGGGAAGTATTTCTATCGCAAATGGACCTACAACATGCAAAGATAATGTAAAAATGTCAAAGCATGTTCAAGACAATTAGAAAATAATAGAATATAATATATTTTGATGTTTTATTTTCATATATCAAAGAGATGATGCAACATACCAGGGCAAATCTAGAATAGGATTCTTTACTTTTATACTGAAACTTCATGAGACACATCTGGCTCTGAAACACAGATTGGGCTATACTTGATGTATTTTCTCAGGCACTTTAAACGGATGCACAGCTTGCATAATTTTAGGAAAGCCATATCATACGTTCATGTGTTAAACTTGCTATAGTTTACTTACTTGGTTTTCTTTCATCAAATAGCAATGTAAATCAAATCACTGAAACAACAGTGCCACATTGAGTAACATATAAAGTATGTTTATGCATATGATATTTCACCATTGTTGCACAGAAACTCGACATGGTATAGTCATTTGTATGAATATAGTGCTCATTTGTCTTGTAATAAACAAAGAAATGGATATCCTGTGATCTTAAACTTCTATAGATATAAAATAATCATAAAAATATGATTTATGGAAGTGCAAAAAAGCAACACAATTACATACCTATTGTCCCTAATGACCCTATACACTTTTGGTACTTAAGAAATTGGAGAAGTGGTGGCGGCGTAGTTGACTAAAGCACTGAACTGGTAAGCAGAAGGTTGTTCGTTCGATTTCCCCACAACCACCACCATGTGTCCTTGAGCAAGGCACTTAACTCTGTTGCTCTGGGGGGGATTGTCCCTGTAATAAGGGCGCTGTGAGTCGCTTTGGATAAAAGCATCTGCCAAATGCATAAATGTAGGAAATTATTAAATAAATATATAATTAAAAAATATTTGAGCAAAATGTTAGGAATACTGTGAAATAATAAAAATATGATTTATGGAAGTGCAAAACTGCTACACTGTTATTATGTAGGGCCTCAAAGGGACCATTTGCACATTTTGGTTCTTAAAGCTGCACTAAACTTTGTGCTCTCTAGCGACATCTGTGGTTGAAACGTATAATTTCAAGCAATTTGCAGAAGGATCCATTAAGTCAGTCGTGTTCTGGCACTGCTCTTCTGGCAAATTAATCTTGTGATTTTGAGCTTACCTCAACCCGAACATGAGACAGCCTGCACTTCTTTCCTATGTGTGCGGACATGACGTAATGACACAAGGATGAATGTCATAAAACAGTGATTTTGAGCCAAATCGAACCTGACCGCTCAAAATACAAATAATTTGTATAGGCTTACTGTAGTGAATTCGGGTAAGGATATTGTTTTGAACACTGATTGTTTATGTACTCAATCAACAAAACCAATTTGTTCATTTTTAACCAAAAAATCTTGCATGGTGCAGCTTTAAGCAATAATAATAATAATACAAATAAACAATCTATATTTCTTTGCAATTTTGGCTTCTTTTTATGTTACACTATTTATAAGAGAAAGGTTGAGGAATACTAAAGATGTGTGGGCATTACTCCCCCAAAATGGATGAGGTTCAGGGGATTGAATGAGATCCCGGGTCACTAAAGACCCGAGGTATGCATCTAGGGGTTAAGTTGTCATTTGGAATTGTAGGAAATCGGTTGATTTGCCAAAAGATGCAATGGATTTGTTTACAAAATGAATTTCTTGTATCAGAGTACTTGTCCATCCTGTTTTGTTATCTGAAATACACAATGAAACTGTGTTTAGTCTTTTGTTTAAAATTATATATTTTTGGCTGTGGTGTCTATGTAAACATGCATGCAGTGAAGTAGTCGAATGGGTTTGTGTTGTTGCATAAGCTCTGAGTTTTCCTACACTCAGTCCTACATGCGGCAGATTGAGTAATGTAACTTAAAACCACTGCCATTGTTATTTGCTCCTTACACAGACCAGTTTTAGGACTTAATTATTTTTTTCTTTTTTTTGTCTTGAATCTGTGACTGTAGACCGTAAACATGAAAACCCATCAAAGAAAATGACAGTGGATCTCCAAGAAACCTTGCTAATTGTTTACAGAATCCGTAAACCGTCTGCTCTGGTGTTATTTTGTTGACCTAATATCTCTTTTGTCTATTGCATTGGTACTATAAAAAGCCATAAAACCAGTTCCTAGTAGGACGGTGTTGTTGTAACTGACGTTTATGACTGTGGACTATGAAACACACACTCTGATATGCTTTGGATTATAAGACTTGTCCCATATTTTAAAAAGAGGGTATATAAATATCAGTGAGAGTTTAATGTTTTTACTGCAGTTTGGGAACTTCAAAGTGAAGGAAAGGGAACTTGTCAATATGATCATAAATACACGGTTGCTGGATTGCATGTAGTGTATGTTTGAATGTACAGTTGAAGTCAGAAGTTTACATACACCTTAGCCAAATACATTTAAAGGGGTCATGACATGGTTTTTTTATTGTATTATTATGTTCCCTTAGGTGCAATTATAGTATTAATATATTTTTTTTTAAGAAAAACTTTTAAAATCTAGTGATTTATGACCTTTTCCCACCCTGTTTCTCATCCTCTGATTCAAACAGTCTGTTTTGGGGGCGTTTTCCATTTAAGACTTCAGTGTTAACGCCCACTGTTATGATTGGCTAACGTCAGTGCCTATGTATCAATTATTGACGCTCCCAGCCAGAACAATATGCAAGTAAACTAAGTAAAAACACTGTGATTATTCATAATGAATGAAATTGCGCTTTAAAAAGTAGTTTAAAGTTTAAAATAGATTACTTACAGTTTGCGTCGTCGTTGTTCCCAGAATAGTCGGCACGGACTTATCTTTGAGCAACAGTTTTCTGGCAAAGCCAGCATCATATTGAGATTTGTTCTCAAAACAGTCATCCTTAAAATGTACAGAACAAACGCTTAAGTTAACACTGCCGTGACTGGGACGTCCGCAAAAAATAAACTGCATCCATTTTTCCCTGACGTCTGGATCTTTCGGCAGCTTATTCAGAGGTTTTGTTTGACCACAGCCAGGAACAGCACATCTGTGTGGCATCGTAATTTTCCTGTGCACAAGTAGTCTCTGTCAGAGCTCGCTGTCCATCGACTGAACACTTGTGAGGCGACGGCGATACTGAAATGAGCGTAGTTGTCTTGCGTAAAGCGTAGTTATCTTGTGCTGGAGGCGGTCATATGCAAACGCTGGTACATCACTTCTAACCGTCACGTCACTTCTAACCATGAATCCAGAACGAGCTGTATTTTGAGCTTGATTAAATAAATGATTCGTTTAGAATGGGGAGGACGTCTTAAAATATTAAACTTGCAGGACGTTTTAATGATACAAAGACCTCTTATATACCAAAAGATCAAGGCAAATTTGGTTTCTCATGTCATGACCCCTTTAAACTCAGTTTTTCACAACTCCTGACATTTAATCATTGAAAACATTCCCTGCCTTAGGTTAGTTTGGATCATTGCTTTATTTTAAGAATGTGAAATGTTAGAATAATAGTAGAGAGAATTATTATTTCAGCTTTTATTACTTTCATCACATTCCCAGTGGGTCAGAAGTTTATATACGCTTTGTTAGTATTTGGTAGCATTGCCTTTAAACTGTTTAACTTGGGTCAAACATTTTGGGTATCCTCCCACAAACTTCACAATTTGCTGGAGTTTTGGCCCATTCCTCCAGACAAAACTGGTGTTACTGAGTCATATTTGTAGGCCTCGCACACGCTTTTTCAGTTCTGCCCACAAAAGTTCTATCGGACTGAGGCCAGGGCTTTGTGAAGGCCACTTCAATACTTTTGACATTGTTGTCCTTGAGGCATTTTGCCACAGCTTTGGAGGTATGCTTTGGGTCATTGTCCAATTGGAAGACTCATTTGTGACCAAGCTTTAACTTCCTGGCTGATGTCTTGAGATGTTGCTTCAATATATCCACATACTTTTCCTTCCTCATGATGTCATCTATTTTGTGAAGTGCACCAGTCCCTCCTGCAGAAAAGCACCCCCACAACATGATGCTGCCACCCCCATGCTTCACGGTTGGGATGGTGTTCTTCGACTTGCAAGCCTCACCCTTTTTCCTTCAAACATAACGATGGTCATTATGGCCAAATGGTTGCATTTTTGTTTCATTAGACCAGAGGACATTTCTCCAAAAAGTAAAATCTTTGTCCCCATGTGCACTTGAAAACTGTAGTCTGGCTTTTTTATGGTGGTTTTGGAGCAGTGGCTTCTTGTTGAGCAGCCTTTCAGGTTATGTTGGTTATATAGGACTCATTTTATTGTAGCTATAGATACTTGTCTACCTGTTTCCTCCAGCATCTTCACAAGGTCCTTTGCTGTTGTTCTGGGATTGATTTGCACTTTTCGCACTAAAATACATTAATCTCTAGGAGACCGAATGCGTCTCCATCCTGAGCAATATGATGGCTGCGTGGTCCCATGGTGTTTATATTTGGTGTTTTTACGGATTAACTTCAGGCATTTGGAAATTGCTCCCAAGGATGACCCAGGCTTATGGAGGGCCACAATTTTTTTTCTGAGGTCTTGGCTGATTTCTTTTGATTTTACCATGAAGGTAGGCCTTAAAATACATCCACAGGTACACCTCCAAATGACTCCAATCTGGAATTTTCCAAGCAGCTTAAAGGCACAGTTAACTTGGTGTAAGTAAACTTCTGGCCCACTGGAATAATGATATAGTCCATTAAAAGTGAAACAATCCGTCTGTAAACAGTTGTTGGAAAAATTACTTATGACATGCACAAAGTAGATGTCCTAAACGACTTGCCAAAACTATAGATTGCTAATATGAAATCTGTGGAGTGGTTACATTAGTTTTAATGACTTCAACTTAAGTGTATGTAAACTTGTGACTTCAACTGTATGTGTAGGCCTATATGTTTGTATGAATATGTTTATTTGTTTAAATATGTTTATTTGTTTAAATATATGGCCACCAGGAGATGGGCTCCCTCAGATGAGCCCTGGTTCCTTTTAGGGAGTATTTCCTTGGGTTTATAAGGCATTATTTGTTAATTTGCATTGGATCTATATGTATTGTGAAAAGCACTGCACATTTGATTGAAATACAGTTTGCAGATGTTTGTCTGACCACTCACTGCCCTCCCAAGCCAAATGTCAGAGCAGAGTGTAGCCAATGTCTTGTTTGATGTCCAAAAGTTTATCTGTTATTTGCAGAGGCTTGCCATGTTATATTAAACTGGTCATGAGGAATCCAATTTTGCTTGATCTTTTCACATATATGAGGTCATTGTACTATTAAATAAAAACATACTGCAAGTTTCAGAACTAAAAACATCTTCCTTTTTAATAAAGTATTACTTCTTTAAACCAGGCTGTAGAAACAGGCCGGTTGGAATTTGTGGAACTTGTGATGTCACAAGGACCAAATACATCTGCATATGTCTGCCTCCAGCAAGACATCAACATTTTGTTTTGAGACCATTTTTGCACCCATCTGTGCTGTTGTTAGTCTTTTGTACACATGCACTATATGGACGTCTTCAATCGTTTTGATGTGTTTCCGGCAATGTGCGGCACGTTTTAAGAGCAGTACAAGCACAACTTTTAGAAACTGGATTAATTCGGCTGCTGTCGATGACAGTGTAAACATTCGGAAGATGTGAGATATGAAAACCAGCATCACTGTTTTGGCCTGTTGAAGCACCAAAATTCACTAAGGAATTTATTACATTTGCGTATTCAGAACATTTCAGTGTGCATTGTATGTATTTACGGATCAAGTCAGCGTGGAATGATTTGAACTGTGGCAGTTAAACACTACCAGACCCATGAGTAAACTATTTCATTCACAAATGTCATGACTGTTTGATATTTGCTGTGCTTTTAAGGAACATTTTTACTCATTCAGATGAAATGTGTTTGGTGTATGCTGTGTTGACCCTGAAATGTAGTTCTGTAAATTATAATGTGAAGCTTGTCCATTTTCTTTCAACTGGGTTTCAAATATGACTGTATTTAAGGGTCTGCACGAAGTTTGGAAATCAGAACAGTGAGTGTTTACATTGAAGTTTTAAAGGGCCAGATAGCTTTAAACTGAGCTTTTAGATGGAGGACCAGACACAGGGTGGAAAATGATCATATATGATTAAATTATGACCATTTTGGTGCAAAAAAAAAACAAACAAAAAACATTACTGATATTATAAGTGGACATTAGGGAAGATGATAATTTTTGTATGTCATGACCCCTTTAAAGCTCTATTAAGTGTCTTCATCTACTCCATATCCTTCCTTTTTGTCTCTATCTGGAGCTTCTCTGAGCAATTTTAAACCGAATGGGTTAAAGTGTAGTTGAGACAACGATACATCATCATGCTTTCCTTTCCTAGAAGCGTATTGATGTTATGGAGTCTGTGTAGCCTTGCTCATGACGCAAGTTGGCTGTTTCAATCACCTGAGCAGTTGTAGAACACCACATTTTAATTCAATGAGACGCTTGTTTTTAAGTAGTGCACTACTGAAATGGATTTATATTTTCCCGATTCTGTTTTTCATTGTTTATTTATTTTGAATTCCACATTTTAAAGTTTAATTTCATGTTCAAAATAGTGTATAATTAATTTCTAACACTTAAATGAATGTAGAACAATTACCGTTTAACATACCATTGCAATTTATTTTACCAAACTTTTATTCAGTACTACAGCACTCTTGCTTGTAATATATTACTTCAATTTGATTAAAATCCATTTAGCTTTATTTTTATGGAAGCTTTTGACTGAAGCGTCACATGTCCAGATAACATGGTGCAGTGTGATCATTTAAAGCACAAATGTTGTGATTTCTAAATTATAAATACATAGTTTACATGTGCTGCACTCTTCACAATGGATGGGTGCTCTGCTCTTGTCATCTCATAACACGGTACGCATGATTCTTTGGAGTTAACAGCGGTCTGCTTCTCACATTCACTTTCAAGCACGCAGCTCATGCAGACTAAGATTGTAGGCTTTTGAAGTTTACAAATTGTACTAGGACATGTCACTATTTTAAATAATTTATTTTAATAAATGTCAAATTTGTGTGCAAGTATTTGGGAGCACTGTCAGTCAGTGTGCGGGTATCGAATTTAGTCTGTGCTCGGTACTGCAGAAACACTGGTATCGTGACATCTTTTTTTATTTTAGTATAAACTTGGTACTAACTACTTGGTACTTGAAGTACATTACTTCTGATATCACTAGGTGGTGATATGCCCAGTCCTAAAGTGTAGATTGTGCCTGAAAAGGTTTTGGATTTCTTATCATATATTAATCTTAAAAGAAATATTGTATAATATGACTTGCTATTTATATTTGTTTTGTTTTTATTGTATTTATATGATATTTGTTTTTTGTAATTGAATTCTTGCCATGAAAATAGCTTTGATCGCTGACATGGCATTAAATAAAACATACTACTACTACTACCTAAAGTGTAGAGTGGGTTGTGCAATTTTCAGAATGTTCATATGTCAAACTAGCCTGTGCAGTTCGGTGTATAATATATACTTATATATTATATTATATGATGTATCGCACTCTTGTCTTTGGTAGAAACAGCACAATTACAAAATGTGATTCAGAACTTCTGTTTAAACACATTTTGCCTTTTTAAGTGGTTGCATAAGTTTCCTATGACTGGACTTGGACATGTTGGAACATGTACAAAACATCTGCTGGTTTTGTTCAAGCAACAGCGATTTCAACATTGATTTGTGTTGCCCTGACAATGAAGCAGTGCATGAATTATTTTTTACAGCCTACTTTTACCGCATATTTGATTGAATGCACGAAGAGCACTGAACACTCAATTAAGATATGATCACTAGCCCTGCCCTTGAAGTGAAGGCATGTTTGGCTGAACCAGACATATATGTGCCACATCACATGATGAAGCTGAATTGGTGTGCTTGGCAAAAACCTTGCCTATTACATTTTCAGTCTGTAGTTAAGGTGTTTAAAAAGTGGACTACTGCTTAGATGGGTAAGGACTGGACTTGTTCAAGAGAACGTCTATGCCATCTAACGTGTAATGTTTTAGATCTTTTACCCCCAAATATCTCTTCCAGTTGTTCTGTGTAATCTGCAAAACAGAACTTTCAGAAATAACTCCTATGACCATATTAAACACACAACCAGTCCTGTTTTATTTATTTATACCAGCGAAGTAGTTCTTCATACATTTTGTAAGATTAATGTACCAGGTTTTCAAATAATCCTAAAGCTTACAGATAACATGAGAAACAATTGCAGGCTTTTTCCCATCGTCTTAAGTGTCATTTTAAAGCATTGCAGATCAAAGGTTTTGTCCACACCCTAATGTCAATGAAGTCAATATGGAAAAACCTGCCTTGTTCAAGAAAACATCTCTGTTTGACCGTTCTTCAGACATCACACCTTTCAGGTGTGTCTGAGTTTGAACTGACCTCTGTCCTGTCACAAGCTTAAGCATCACTGACAGATGACCACATTTTCTCCAGAGGTGTCACTGCTATTAAGCCTCAAGTCTCTCTCTTGTATATAAACATACACACACTAGATAACATGGTATTAGTGCATACCTAGTTAACTAGTATACTGGATAATGTAGCAGCAAAATTAACAGTAATTCCAATATAAGTCATCAGTAGAAAAGCATTATTTTTTTTGTTTTTTTTGCAAAATATTTTCAACTTGTATCTGGACTTTTAATGATTCAGATTTTGTTGGTTCAATTTAATAATGCAGTTGTTTTTTGGAACCCTTTCAACTTAAATATTATCATTTGTAAAAATATGATAATAATAATAATAATAATTAATAATATATTATAATAGTAGTAATATATAGTAGTTATAGTATAATGGCATATACTAATTGTGCACCTGTAACTTGAAAACCATCTGACTATATTTTAACGTTCTGTGTTGTGTATCTGTTTGTAGGCAAGTTCACTGTATATTAATTCTCTTATTAAAAATTCTGGTAAAATGCACCTCCAGTGCCGTTCTAAATGCATGTTATAAGGGAACCGATCTTTTGAGCATTTACATCTGAGATGTTGTTCGTGAGTAGTGCGCAAATATTGTGCACCGCGTGAAGGCTAAAAAAAAAAGTGTGTGTGTGTGTAAACGGAGCAGCGCCATTCACTGACGTGCTGGAGCTGCGCTTTCATTTTATATATTTACTTATAAAACTTTTTTTTTTATTCAAGTGGCTTTGAATAAAATGCATGAGTCATATGAACTACTTTAATGGTTCCTTCTGTGTCATTTTTTTCGAGCTTGACAGTAACTAACATGACTAACACACAGTATCTGATTTGGATCGGGCTCGTCGGGCCGATGCCCAATCAGTTTAAATACGTCAGTATCGGAGCCGATACCGATCCAGGTATCAGATTGGTGCATCCCTATAGATAACCTAACAAATATAAACTGGCCCTCTTCCCTTCTGTATGTGTATGTGTCCAATCATGTAATGATAAAGGACACAAAGCAAGAAGTTTAAATTTTAAAGTTGAATGACTTATTAGATGTATTAGGTGATCCGTGTGAGTTTGACTTACAGATGCCTACCATTTTATGCAGGTAAAAGATGCAAAAAACTGCTGCAACAGGTTGGACTGTGGGATTAAATCACCTATACTTGTTATATATCTTAACACCTTTTTCAGTCTGTTGTGAGTTTAATTGTGTTGAGAATTTTGAACGAATCCTTATGTCCTGGTGTATTAAGTTTCTTGATCCCTCTAGTGTTTAGAGTAGGTATTACTGTTTATATTTGCGGCTGGGTTGAAAATGCATATTTTATGTTACTTATTTGTTGATTACAGTGCATTATATAAAACATCCAAAATGCATAATTTGTTTATTGTAACAATCTTTCTCACAAAAATACTGGAAAACAATTTTGTTTTATTTTGAGTTGGGGGGTGGATGATTATTATTTTTTTTAACCTGTTGATACCTCTTTTTGAGCACAAACCATGAAAATGACATACCTGAACTTAAATGGTTGTATTTACTGGACCCTTTGGAGTATGGACACAGTTGTAGTATCTTTTGAAAGAAGACACTTTGGGCCTTATTTCTCAAGTTTCAGAATTAATATATGTTATTTTTTAAAGTTAGAGAAGCTGAAGTTTATAGTAATGGAAATATTTTGTGATGAACATGTTTTTATAATATAAAGAAACAATAATAAATGTGCCAAGACAACTCAGAAATACAAAAAAAACCCCGCAAGTCTAAAGAAGTTATGTTTCAAATTTGAAGATGATCTAACAAAAAATGTGGTTCCTGCAAGCTTTTTTCTCTGTAAAATCGCTGCTGGTATACAGAGTAAAATTAAGGCTCCGCCTTTCGAGACGACCCAAAATCCGAATGCACTGCTTGACTATTATGAAGAAAACTACGGCTCTTTTTTAAAAATAGACTTTGGAGACAGGCTCATTTTGTTTACAAGACTCTAATATATAAGATAATTTACAGTTTTACAACATGAATGCTGCTCAGATTGCATAGTTTGTTGAAGAACGATGACTAAGGGTAATTCTTTTAGGCGAGATCGCATATAAACAATGAAGAATATATCAATATTTCTCAGATTTATCACTTTTATGGACAAAAAGTGCTATTGGATTTTTTTTCAATGAACGCTTGCCGTGGACAATTGACCCAAGTGTGGCGAACTGGATTCATCTGGCGATCGCGTTTTCATAACTATGGTATGAAGGCACAAATAACTAAATGGCTTCTGGAGCGTCATGAAACCGAGATCAGATATCAATGTTGAACCCTTAGACCTTTTGAAAAGATAATAGTATAATTTGTTAACATTAATTACATTTATAGACTGTAAATTATATATTAAATGTAAGCAGTGTGACGTCACCACCGCGTGCGGGGAATTGCATATCAACAATTAAGTATATTAAGTGCTTTTGATATTATTGACAAATTTATCTTGGTTTATCTTGAGGACATGCTGATGTTAAAGGAATTGTTCACCAAAAATAAATATAATTTACTTACCCTCATGCAATCCCAGATGTGTATGTCTTTCTTCTGCTGGACTCCGATTTTTAGAAGAATATCTCTGCTCTGTAGATGTATTCAATAAAAGTGAATGGTGGCCAGAACTTTGAAGGTCCAAAATGCATATAAAAGCAGCATAAAAGTAATCCATACAATTCTAGTGGTTATATCCATGTCTACAGATGCAATTTGATAGGTGTGGGTGAGGAAAAAGATCAACATTTAAGTCCTTTCTTACTATAAATCTTAACTGGATCGGTATCGTCTCCAATACTGACATTTTTAGATTGATCAGGTATCAGTCCGATGAGCCTGATCCAAATCCGATATTGTGTGTTGGTCTTGTTTAATATTGTCAAGCTCCACAAATTCCTTAAAAGAATAATAAAAGCACAATTTAAGTAGTCCATATGACTTGTGCCTTTTTATTCAAAGCCATTTGATGACATGCAATAGCTTTGTGTATCGTAAATTGTGTTTAATAAGTAAACGTATAGTACGCATGAGCAGCCTGTTCGTGAATGGCACAGCTTTGTTGACGCATGTATAACACGTGCCGGCTGGTGATGTGCTCGAGGTCTTGGCGCAGCATGCAGAATATGAGCATCACACACAAACAAAATGTCAGATAACATCCATTTAGAATGACACTGTGTGACATGTCTCAGATCAGTTTAAGGGAATGAGGAAGCGGGAACCAGCTAATCACACTTTAGGGAGATTTTCTTCAGTCGCTTTTAAACATCTTAACAAAAAACAAAGTCACACTGCAGTCTGCACCTTTTTAAGATTTCCGGTCTCTCCTACATCACCACACACCTGAGATTTTGTTTAAAAATTACAATAATATTTAAGTTGATTGGGTTCCAAAAAATAATTGAATAAAAAGTGGACTGTTCTCTCACAGAAAGTCCAGATACAAATTGTGCAAAGAAAACTGGCTTTCACTAGAATTACTGTTAATTTTGCTGCTGCATTATCCAGTATATTTAACAATTAAGTTTTTCATAATAGGCTGTACATTTTATATTGAAATGTATAACATGTTTCTCTTCATATAAAATAGTACCCCCAGTACCCAAGGGTCACTCGGTGGAGTAAAGATATTCTAAACTGATTATGAAAAACACTGGTCTTGAATCGGGAATGGTATCAGTATCGGACAATACTGAGATTTTGGGAATCAGCTCATAAGAGGAAAAAGTGGTATTTGTGCATTCCTAATAAATGTCCATTTTCACATTCTTTTTTTTTTTGGTGATTTGCATTCTTGGTGTGTATCGCCACCTACTGGACAAGGAGGAGAATTCATAGTAAAAAAGGACTGAAATATTTATCTGTTTCTCACCTACAACTATCAAATTGCTTCATAAGGCATGGATTAAACCACCAGAGTTGTATGTAAGGCATGGAAAGTAGGGAAGTGTGAAGAAGCTGCAGCTTCATTGCTTGGAGTGGTGGTGGTGTATAACTGGTAATCTGGTAATCAGAAGGTTGCTGGTTCGAGCCCCACAGCCACCACCATTGTGTCCTTGAGTAAGACACTTAACTCCAGGTTGCTCCGGGGGGATTGTCCCTGTAATAAGAGCACTGTAAGTCGCTTTGGATAAAAGCGTCTGCCAAATGCGTAAATGTAAATGTAAATTGCTATGCTTTTTCTGTATTTAATAACTTGTGACGAATAATGAGAATCGTTCATTCCTGCAGTCTGGGTATCAGTGGTGATTTTTTTTTATTTATTTTTTATTTTTTTTTATTTTGTTTTGCCCCTTAAATATCACCCCCTCCCACCTCTGATGCTGCCTGTTAGCCAAAAGAAAAGTTTATTCGTGCTTGAAGCCAAAAAAAACGGGGAGGGAGAGGCTATAATGGCACAGATCAAGGTAATCAAATGGCCAAAAGAAAATGATAATTGTCCCCTTCCTAATGTATATCCTCTGACATACCATTAGTAAAATCGCAAACCTGTATCAACGAACCATGTGATTTCATAAACCACTATATGGACAGGATTTATTTTATGTGGGGCAATGTAATGATTGCCAGAGCTTCTCATTGATTTGAATGCCTTCCAAAATGAGCATATCAGTATTTTTTTTTTCCCGGGAACTTGCACGACAAAGATTTGTGTTTTTTATCTTGGATAAAATGCTCTAAAAATAACCCAGGAGAAGTTGGCCCACAGCGAATTGACATGTTTGTAAAAATTCAGTGAATCTGTGCTGTCTGAAGTTCTCGGTGTCTAAAGCCATTGGTCAAAGACACCAGAATATGAAAAGACGCACTTCACATCCTTAAATAAATGCTTAGGAAAAACATGCATCAACCCATATACGCAACAGCCAGCGTTATTTAAAGAGAAGGAAAGGATCATATTTTCTTTTGGTTAGGAAAAGTGTAGCCCCACATTTTGGGGTATGTTTTCCAGAAGTAGGCTACAAATAAATTGCATAACTTGAATATATTAATATTTTTTTTTAATTCAAGAGACCAATGGAGCATTGTAATCTGTTGTAATTTGTCAACTATTCCAAGACATTTCTTCTAATAATCCCATTATGCACAAGTTTAATATTTTTTCCATAATTAATCAACATCGCTCAATACATTTCCTCATAGATCAATAAAGTGAAATGGCAGTGTAAAACCAGTACACGCCTATAGAAATCGCTTAATCCCGTGCAAGTTGATTAGAAGAGACACCTGCTGTATAATCTAAGCTATGTTAATGGTGGTGATGGAGGCTTTCCTTGTATTTGACTACCATACGTAAAATAATTATCATATGACAATATCCTCCTCCACCTACCCAGTACAGATTACATTTCTGTTGCAGAGAATTAAGTTGATTGTATGTGTACACTATTAGTTTTTTAGGTTGGGTCATCATTTTAGAAAAATATACAACAAACTTTGACATGTTACTTGAGCATGTAACTTAAATGTCCTTTTTTTCTCTCCGGACAAGTGACCTTTTTTTTACTCTGACAAGTGAATGCCCAATTTACTTATCCGGAGGACAAGCACATGACAATGCTTAATGTTGAGCCCTGGAATGGATCAACAGAACTGAACACAAACTTTGTGTTTATCAGAAGAACATCTGGGATAGTATGAGGGTGAATAAATGATGAGAGAATTTTTTTTTTGGTGAACTATCACTTATGTTAGGCAGTGCTGTGCCATTTTATAAAGATCAGCTAGGTTGCGTCATTATGCAATGCGATCCTTCGAATATGTATATATTCCAAAGTAGCCAAGCATGTACACTATGACTAGGTGTGGTTGTTTCAGCAGTAGGCCTTATAGAATATAGTATATAGGTATACAGTATAAACTGCAGCTCACCTGACTCGTTTCAGCAGCCCTGCTCCACCACTTTTTGCTTTTATTTTTTCCTCATGTGTTGTAGTATTTTCAGCTCAATTCTCTTTATTGCAAATAGAATGGTAAACCTTTCTACATTTTCCATATCCCTTTCATCAAAATATTATTAAATGTTCCATTTATATAATATTAAATATGTATTTGGGGGCCTAGTAAAGACGCTGACTACCACACCTGGAGTCGCAAGTTCGAATCCAGGGTGTGCTGAGTTACTCCAGTCAGGCTTCTTAAGCAACCAATTGGACCGGTTGCTAGGGTGGGTAGAGTCATGTTGGGTTAACCACCTCGTGGTCAGTATAATGTGGTTCGCTCTCGGAGGGGCACGTAGAGAGTTGTGCATGTATGTCGTGGAGAATGGTTTGAAGTCTCCGCGGAATGCACTCAGCAAGCCATGTGATAAGATGCGTGGATTGATTGTCTCATACGCGGAGGCAACTGAGATTCGTCCTCCGCTACCTAGATTGAGGCAAGTCCCTATGCCACCATGAGGACCTAGAGCGCATTGGGAATTGGGCATGCCAAATTGAGGAGAAAAGGGGAGAACCCCCCCCCCCCTACATATTGTGTGTGTGTGTGTGTGTGTATGTATGTGTGTGTATGTATGTGTGTGTATGTGTGTATGTATGTATGTATGTGTGTATGTATGTATGTATGTATGTATGTGTGTATGTATGTGTGTATGTATGTACACACACATGTATGTGTGTATGTACACACACATGTATGTGTGTATGTATGTATGTATGTATGTACACACACATGTATGTATGTGTGTATGTATGCATTTGGAATGCACAGTAAAGGAGAACATTTTGATTATTGACAAATATTAGTGTTTTTATTATCATCTGCATTGGACTTATTAGCCTAATATTACAGTAGATCAAATCAGTTCTAATTTTTACAATTATAAATTTGATAATATATTTCAAAAGTACTCAACAGTTATCAGTTTTATTTACTATACAGGTATTGCTTTGATGCCCAATGTCAGTTGTATAGATTTATAATATCATATCAGTTAACGGTCATAAAAATAGAGAAATCAGTTGGCCATAGGTATTGGGCAAAATTTCTATATTGGTTAATCATTAATATATGTGTACTATATATCTCTTTCAGAGCCAGCAGAAATGAGCAGACCTGACGTAGCAAAGATGTCAGGGGGAGGTGCTCCAGGGAATGAGGGAAAAAACCCAGTAGCCAATGGGCATGCAGAGAATGATTCCAACCCCTTTGCAGAGTACATGTGGATGGAGAATGAGGAGGAGTACAATCGGCAGGTCTGTACATGCACTCGCTCACGGAAAGCCCATTTTTGAGTAAAAATATCAGGCACCACACCATAAAAACAAACACACAAACTTGACTTTTGATCAAATTCGGTTTCATTCCTTTGGTGAAGGTGTGTGTTAGTGTGGCTTACATACCTCATAGTTTGAAGGATTGTTCTTGGGTAGTGCTCTTAATCTGTGGCATATTGAATTGACATGTCTTTTCATCACCCTCCTCAACTTGGAAACCCCTAGAAGTGGACTCTCATACCTAACTGCCAATCCTCTATCTCCCAGGTGGAGGAGGAATTGCTTGAGCAGGAGTTTTTGGAGCGCTGTTTCCAAGAGATGTTGGATGAGGAGGATCAAGATTGGTTCATTCCTGAGAGGGACCTCCCCTCAGTGGGACAGATTCAACAACAGCTCAACGGACTTTCTGTCAGTGATGAAAATGTAGAAGAAATCTTGGTAAACCTTAAATCCTCATGAACATTCAGTGTATAGAAGAGTAATGTGAACTAAAATGAATTAAAGACCCAATGACATTAAAATGTATGTACTCTTAAATATCAGATATACTGTACACAATATTTGCAGTGATTTTTAAAAATTGTAAGCGAATAATTGAACAGCTTACCATTTGGGCGTGATGACTATGGGCTGCTTCATCAGAACCGTTACCATCATGTGGTCTTTAATCTAGAATGTTTGCAGCTTTCTCCTTCACTGTCTTAGTTGTCAACTAATTGGCTAAACATTTGTTCCATGTCCTGAAACTCAAACATGGCAAAGTAAAAAAAAAAAAAAATGTTTGGATTTGCATGATGTCAAAATGTTGTCCTCTTTCTTTCTCCCCAGCGGAAGAGCATTTTAAATCCTGAGGCCAAGGAGTTTGTGCCAGGGGTAAAATACTAAAGATCGTCCTCGCCCTCTGGATATGTCCTTTCTCGCACACGCTTACATTTGATAATATACTCCAGAGACTGTTGTGGCCGTTTTAGAATGGTCCTGTAATAAAATGCACTCTTCACATACACATTTTCAAAAGGGCAGGAATACAGAGGCAGTTCACATTTTGTTTTTTTTGGGGGGGGTGGAGGGTTGTCTAAAAGCTTTATATTTCTGTGTTAAACCAAGTGTATTAAGTTCAAACACGGCCTCTAGGAGGTGCTGAGACAAGCTAATATCATACTCAATACAAAAATGTTTTATTTTCCTCTACCCTTAAAGAAAAGGCTGTTCTTGTCAGCATTCATTGTTTCACAGTATGTGCCTGATCAGGTTTTTGCTTTCCCTCCCTGTTTTTTTTTTTTTTTTGCTTTTGATATTTTGTAGAGGGAGGTTTTGATGTATGGATGTTCACATTCCTTAGTTTTTAGGGGTGTGGCCATAATTGATTGGGTGTGATTGGGCTGGCTGTGGGCGGGCTGGGATGGATACTGAGGAAAGTATGTTTGGGAATTCACTTCAATTTTTTTTATTTTGAATTGAAATAGTTACATGCCGGAGTGAATTTCATTTAAAAAAAAATTGATAAAACAAAAAAAAGTTAAATAAAGATGTTTTGGAAAGTTCATACCCAGTTGCACCGTCTCTAGTATTTGAGTCCACAAAATTCATTAGACTGTATCATAATTGTCTGTAGCTCTGTATTTTAAGGAAAATGTTTACTTAATCTTTCATTTATTCAGGCATGATTAACATTTCTGTTAAAATTAATAATTGAACGTAACAAATGCATAAATCAATTAACACATGCATGTTTATATCCAGATAAGAACTGAACTACTCGGGCCTTTTCAGTAATCAGCTAGTGATTTAACATGTTCCATTATTCATTTTAAGGTTCCCAAGTAGAATGGTTTGGAAAATTCTGGCTTCTCAATAGCAGAACGGTACTGATATAACTGCTATAGAGAACACGAAAGGCCATAATTACATTTGAGTGCTAATTGTTAAAAGGTGATTCTGCTTTTTATGTAGTATGTCTAGGCACTACCACAATGGACCTCACTATATAATTTTGCACCAATACTAGTCTTGTTCCACCATCAGATATTTTGTAGCTTTTACCTTTTTATTTCTCTGATTTCGTTCTAGCCTGGATCTCACATTCAGAGTGTAATATACTGTGAATCCCAGAAGCACTTAATGGAATAGTTCACCAATCATTTACATACCATCATGTTGTCCCAAACTTGTACATCTTTCTTCTATAGAACAAAAAAGTAGATGTTAGGCAGCATGTTGGCCTGAAGTCATTGTTCGCTTTCTTTGTGTAATTTGCTCATACAATGAAAGTGAATGGTGACTTAGGCTATCATTCTGCATAACATCTACTTCTGAGTTCCTTGCAAAAAATAAACTCATACGTGTTTAAAACAAGATTGGGCTAAGTAAATAATTCCAGAATTGCCACTTTTGGGGTGAACTATCCCTTTTACAGTTATGTTTGGAAAAAGCAGTAGACTTATTAAGGTTTTCAAATTGTGAACAATGGTTTACATTCTTGTCAAGGTCCCAAACAGAAAGACTCTTGTTCCCAACCCTATTGATTATATAAATACTGCTCTGATAACAGGTTTTTGATTGGCCATGTACACTAGATGGGGCTGGGCACCTTCATCCAGCAGAGGATCTGTTGTCTGCACACAACTGTGCAACTTTCTTGTCACGAGATCTCTGTGTGCGGAAGACACTGCAGATGGAGCAGAATTTTCAGACTTCATCTGACCAAAAGCAAAAGGAGCTGCTGTAAGGAGCCCACCACCTTTGTTTGTATCCTGGGTGAGCAGCACACAAACTGCCAACTATACAATACTCAATACAAATAAATACCTCTTGCCATGTCAAAGGACACTTTAGATCAAAACCAGGTAAGAATATTTTACTCTTACACCTCAATGGCATTATTGAACTACTTTAAGAGAGGTTGCTGAACTTTATCCCTTTGTCTCTTTTCTCAGTGACAGTAAGTTGGGTAAATACAAGGTTTCCCCACTCTTTTCAAGGCACAGATTTCCAGGACATTTTATGTACCAAACACAAATTTAATTAAATTTAATCAATAAAATGGTGTCTAATTAAATTAATTTAAGTTTAATCAAATTAATTATAATTTTGTAATTAAACTTTTCAGCATAACTGCATTATTTTTTATCGAATAAAAAAAAAAAAAAAAAGCATCTTTATTACAAAATCTCAACACACAATTTCAAATGAAGTGCTGCACAACAGAATATCACATATGTGAGATATTGCTTTAATATATTATTATTTAATTGCAATAAACATGATCTTTTTTCTCATTTCACATGATCATTTAAACCAAACTTTTATTTTTTGTTATGTGCTGCACTCTTCATAGTGCTCTGCTTACTGTCATCTACTACACACATACTCACACCCAGAACATGTGTGATGATCAAGATCAGCGTAGGAGTGGCTGGCTTAACACATTCATTTTGAAGCATGCAGCCCATGCAGATTATTTTTCTTTCTATTAATTATGCATTTAAACATTTATTTTCATCCCAAATATGTCAAATTCCATGACACTCTGCATTTTATAGCTAATACAGTTTAACTGGACTTTTTTTCTGCATCGCGGAAATCATAGGGCCCTATTTTTGTGGTAATGGTGGTTTAAGAAAACTGAGGTGTAAAGGCCACATCACCGCTACCACCTTAGTGTGTGAGTTCTGAGGATGTCATCCAATCATCCTTCACGTGATGGCATCAAATTAAGTTCCAAATGTTTTTATTAATTCCTGACGTCTGACTGTCGTCATCTAAAGTTTACAACTCAAATTATTTAAACACTTCATCAGTGTTGGAACGAAAAAGAAATAGCACTATATCAACACTTACATATCACAAAATCTTTGTCAGCAACATGTAAACAAGTATTTTGCTGCATTGCATTTCCAGGACGTGTAGGAACCCTGACATAGTAGGCACACCACAGAGTTCTGGCATTTTCTAAATGTAAATCTGGGATCAGGTCACATTTTAAAATTTGCATCACATGTGAGCTAATGTCCATGTCCATGTCCATGCTCAAAATATGTTTTTTGAAGTTTATTGAAACAAACCGTCAAGAAGAACGGGTTCGCAGAAAGAATCGGACTTCCCATCACTGAATTTGAATATCATCATTTAATATTCATACATGGCTGAGCTCAGTGTATATTGTAAGTGCATAGTGTATAGTGTGTCATTTGGGACACAGCTTCTGTATTCCTCTTGATGGGGGCCTTGTAAGTGTCTGGCGTGAAAGTAAGTATAGAGGATTGTGGTTATGTGCAGGGGTGTAGAACCGATCTGAAAAGTGAGGTGGGGTTCAACATTATAGGGGAGAGCGGGGCACAAACTAACACTTTTCGGTTTTCTTAAGTTTGTTTAAACGTACTTGGGTTCGATGTATTTTTCTTTTTACACATTAATTTCACATGATTCTATTACACATATGTGGTCTTGTTTCATGAATCTGGCGTATACTTTTTTCGCAATCTACCTAAAAAAAATAAAGTGAAATGGGTGCCCCATAGGCACGTTGTAACAAGACAATATAATGGCTTAAAATCCCCCTCAACTGTGAACTATCCCTTTTACAGTTATGTTTGGAAAAAGCAGTAGACTTATTAAGGTTTTCAAATTGTGAACAATGGTTTACATTCTTGGGTAGTCAAGGTCCTAAACAGAAAGATTATCTTGTTCCCAACCGTATTGATTATATAAATACTGCTCAGATAACCGTAGACACTGCAGATGGAGCAGAATTGTCAGACTTCATCTGCCCAAAAGCAAAAGGAGCTGCTGTAAGGAGCCCACCACCTTTGTTTGTATCCTGGGTGAGCAGCACACAAACTGCCAACTATACAATACTCAATACAAATAAATACCTCTTGCCATGTCAAAGGACACTTTAGATCAAAACCAGGTAAGAATATTTTACTCTTACACCTCTATGGCATTATTGAACTACTTTAAGAGAACCTCTCTTAAAGTAGATCAATAATGCCATAGAGGTGTAAGCTGAACTTTATTCCATGTCTCTTTTTCTCAGTGACAGTAAGTTGGGTAAATACAAGGTTTCCCACTCTTTTCAAGGCACACATTTCCAGGACATTTTATGTACCAAACACACAAATTTTATTTAATTACATTTCATCAATAAAATGGTGTCTAATTAAATAAATTTGTTAACTTTAATCAAATGAATTATAATGATTGTAATTAAACTTTTCAGCATAACTGCATTATTTTTTATCGAATGAAGATGCTTTTTTTTAATGAAATCTCACTCTATTTTTTTTCAAATGAAGTGCTACACAAAAGCCACCAAATCAGACAGTTATAGATGTACACAGGCCAGACTAGAACTGTGAGCGGCTCCTTCGCCAGCTGAGAAAGTTCAGTCCCTGCTGAGCCTTCTTCACAATGGAGTCAATGTGGGTGTCCCCCTTCAGGTACTGAGAGATGGTAGAGCCCAGGAACCGGAATGACTCAACTGCTGCCACAGTGCTGTTCAGGGTGGTGAGGGGGGGTCTTCTTAAGTTCACTATCATCTCCACTTTTTTAAGCGCAGTATAGCGCAGTGCAAATATATACAGATGGCTCAAAGGATCCAGATTCTGGATTTATAGCAGGTGGGTACCATCACAATGAGGAGGCAGACCATCTGGCTAAGCAGGCTTTGAAACATTCACCAAAAAAAAAAGATTAATAGCGAATGAAATAAGAAAGATATGGTGACAGTGGAATTAAAGCTAGACACTTGCATCACATTCAAGAGAAAGTTGGTCTAGAAAGAAAAAAAATTGGAAACAGGAAAGAGGATGATTTAATTTCTAGAATGCGTATTGGACATTGTGCATTAAATAAGTGTTTGTACAGAATAAGGAAACATGAGAATGGTAAATGTGATAAATGTGGTCTAGAAGAATCAGTAGAACACGTAATTATAAAATGTGATTCATATGAAAGAGCAAGATTCCATCTCGAGCTTTAAGATCTTTGGGAGTAAATGATGTGTCACTTCAGGTTTTGCTAAGAAATGGCCAAAAGCAAGCAAGAATTTATCAATAATTATTTAATTGCTTAAAAGTTACAAGATTGATCAATAGAATATAAAATAGTTTTTTTTGTTGTTGTTTTTTTGTGTGTTTCCCCAACTTCCTAAACATTTAGTGCTCCACACTCCAATCCAGTAGGTGGTGGGAATACACCATTTAAGTTTGATTGCCACCCACCATAAAACAACAGAAGAAGAAGAAGGTGGTGAGCAAAAACTTTCTGTCTGCTTTTGTTTTTTTTTGTGCAAGTTTTATGATGTTAACCTGCATGTCCTACTCTTAAATTTCCACCCCGTCAGGCTAAATTATTAAGAAAGTAAACGACATTTACATTTTTTTACAAACATGTAAAATATATACTAGTAGTATAGGCTAAATACTAAAGTACTGTTTATGTGAGGACAGCTGGCTAAATAAAGTTTGCTGCCTCAGTGTTGGGTGTAATGCGATTACAGAGTAATTGGTTCCTATAATCGAATTACTTTTATGACAAAAAAAAAAGTAGTGTAACACATTTCATTTTAAAGTCTTTTTGTCAGATTGGCAATACAGGAAGCTGAGGGAGAAACTCGCCGAAAACGAATGCCTCATTCACATTGACTTCAGTGAGAATTATGTGTGCAAGTACTCAAATGAGGTAAAGTCTGTCCACTTTGAGGGATCCCATCAGGAAACCACCCTCCACACCAGTGTGCTGTACACATAATCGCTGTCCCCTCTGAGATTTTGTTCCATCTCTCCTTCTAGGAGGGGCCCGGTGATGAGGATGGTAAAGAAGTAGTTCCCCCCTGTGCAACGGCTGCACTTATTTAGCGATGGGCCAGTGACACAGTACAAACAAAAGGGGAACTTCTTCCAGCTATGCACCGAGTTGTTCAGAAGAGGTTTTGATATATCTTGGAACTTTTTCTAAGCCAGTCATGACAAAGGGGCTCCAAATGGGATCGGTGGCACCCTGAAGCAATCAGCCGACAGACTTGTTCGCTTGGGTGAATACATTCCCAATGCAGATGTGCTGTTGCAAAAGCTGAATATGCAAGAGTTTTCAGTTCAGCTATTCTATGTGACTGAAAGGAGTGTGGCAGTAATACTGGCAGTAAGTGGATACGTGATGTTTATTTTTCTCTCTTGCTTATTGTCATAGAGGAATCCACAAGTGACCAGCAATGTATTGATAGTGTTCTATATTCATCCAAGAAAAGTGTAATGAAATGTCTTCTGTACAAACCTTAAAGGGATAGAAATGTATAAATGTAGACAATTATTGCAATTATCATTACAATGAATACAATAGAATTAAATATAACCATATGTACAAAGTGTTCTGTACTTACCTGAAACATAATTAAAAGTATAATGAGAGACATTAAATAAAATTGGACAACATGATGAGACTTTTATAAATAACCTACATATGACAAGCCATGACCTTGCTCTGTTCTCAGGTACACCCTTTGACTGCTGTCAAAGGGACGATGAAGATTCATCAGATCATGAGCATCTCACCAGGCAAAATACAGACTTTTGCCTGGTGGTTGCCAGGGGTAATGGATTGCTCATGCTTCGAGCTCAAAGAAACAACTCTGCAATATGTTGTGGCTCCAGATGTCCCTACCACTGAACCCCTGTGGCATCCAAAGAATATTACCAGCGACCACTTTGGGAGGTGGTGTGTGGTGAGGTACAATGATGACCCCTAACCTATCATCATAATGGCCGTTGATAAAAAATAACATCCAGGTGAACTGCATGCATCGAAATGGTGTGAACAAATTCTTCTGGCCTGGCCTTCTCAAATATGTCAACTAGTATGTTTACAGTCAGGTATTGTGCCTGATAGAAGTGCCTCAAGCACTAAACAAAAGGTCAGTGCAATTGGACATGTTGAAGAATCTATCTGGGCAGTGTAGGCAGGTTGAGAATTCTGCTGACATGTTCAAAGTTGGCTGTGGAACAGGAGTCTTCCCGTAGGTGACACAACAGTATTCTAATGATATTAAGACAGTAGGCCTAGACACACACACACACACACACACACACACACACACACACACTTTTGGGCTACTTTTAAGTGTGTCTCAACATGGTCCCAGCATGCCATATGTTTCAACCACTCCAGTACCAATCTTTCCCAGTAAGAGTTTTACCAAGGCTTTCAATTAAATGAAATGAAATAATATTGAATTCAATACTGGCCCATACACATTGTGTGTGTCACTGAGTTGGGGAATGGTTGGGAAAGAAGCACTTTTGTTTGTAGGGAGTGGCATCTGTGTATATTTGTTAATGTGTTCATTGTTCTGTATGTTTAAAAAGTGTTTCATGTTCTGTATTTTCAATAAATGTTAGATATTCTGTGAGTTAATAATAAAATTGTTGAAACTCACTGAGTCATTGTTGGTAATTCCACCCTGTCTGGGTCCTTTCCACCCTGTTAGTCACATTTTAACAACTATGTTAAATGTTTTTATTTTAATTTGCAGAGCTGAAAAGGTTTAACAGCATACATAAGCTTTCTTGTGTGCAAATTTCTGTTATTATTGACCTTTTTGGGTATATTGGGTTCTAAATAATGAACACTTGTTCTACTCAACAATTCTGGTTTCATTATTATTCAAAGAAAAAAATTATATGTTGGAATATGGGACACACAAGGTGTAAGAAAAGCTAAGTATTGTTGAATATTTACATTATTAACACTTTGCAATACATAACAGCATAATAGTATATGTCCCTAACAGGGTGGAACTCTCTCATAGTCCATATCTGAACAATCCACCCATTATTATTATTTAAATGCTTGAGCTCTACCAATACAAGTTCCTGAAGGTTAAACATGTAATTTGCCTGATATAAATGTTAAAAAAATATATATTTTCCCCCCAAAAGTTAGCACGTTGAAAAGTCACCAATAGCCTGGAATGAGTGAGAGTGAGACAAGGGGACCCAAAAGCAGAACAGTTCAAAGGATTTATTAAGAACAGAAAATGTCAATGTAATAAGCTGGCGAGCCCAGCACCTGTAGTAGCATGTGTACATGGCCTTACAGCAAGGAGGAAGGTAACCACACTCCCAACAATCTGGCAGAGACAGGCAACCAACAGATACACGAGACAGCACCAACTAGATCCCAAGAGCAAGGTTAGTTGCTTGACAGCGCACACAGCAAAAGCTTGGCAACATTCAATATTCAACTGGATTTAACATTAAACTAACACACTGAAAGATCCAGCCGCGGACATGACACATGAGGGGATTTAAATAAGCAGGAAACAAACAAGGGGTAGGTGCCACTCACAGCTGAAAGTTGGCATGATCAGCATTCCCATGGAAATGATAACTGTTTCCATGGAAACGCTGGTTCCATGTGCCAGCGTCACCTGAAACACATGAGGGCAAAACATAAATACGATTAAACTGGGATGCCATGGTCCTCGTCAGACACAAACTCAACCTGACAAGGTGACAGGACCGTGAGTGTACAGTGATGCCACAATTATTTAGTAAGTTTATATTTAATGGAGCACAAAATATTGAGTCAGGAGCATGATTTTTGCAATCAACATATCTACGGCAGACCGTTCACATCTGTTGTAAATGGAAAATGGTCTCCAGTTAACGTCTCTTGTTATGAATGTTACCTCGGTTCCCTGAGTTGAAGGGAACGAGACATTGCGTCACTAAGCTGGGGAGTGTCTTTCTTATACAAATTCCTCACCTTACAGAGAAATGTACCCTTTTGAAACCATAATCGGTCACTTTTGTGATTGCGAAGAGCAATGATTAATGTGCAAAAGTGACAATTAATACATGTTAAGGGTCTTTCACATGACACGCATCAGCACTGCAGAATACATTGAAGTCTATGAAGTGACATTACACCAAAGTGTTTTTCACACACACGTTTTTGCTTCATCAATAGTCTTTGAGAGCACTAAGCAACAAGAAATATTTAAAAAATCTCCATATTTGTGAAGGGACATTTGAATGTCTAATAATTCCTTTTAATTAAATATTACCTTATCGTTTACGAATATCAGAGACCCATTAAACTAATTTAAATTCACCGAGTAAAACGCTTCGACCTAAACATAAACAAGTCATTTTACTTTCTGATATCAAAACAATTGCAAGCTTTTTTTCTCTCTTCCAAATACATATTTTCAATGTTTATTGTGCACACCTCACACTTTTTTACATAGCAAAATCGTAAAACCCTCTGTGAGGTTTTCTGCAACTCGTGTCACGTGGAGGGCGATGCGGCGCTTGACGCTGGGTTCAGCCTCCAGAACCAAATTAAAACTGCCACGAGAAGTCGTCTGGCTGAGGCAAAGACGCAAAATCTAATGACAGTTGCGTCAGCATCAGTCTCCCTTGACGCATTTGATTACGCACAGGCGAGCACGTTTAAGTCAATGCGTACCAGGAGAAGGTTTGAGTTGTCGATTGAGTTCTGTTCAGTTCATATTTTACGTGTTTTTTTGTTGTTGTTTTTTTTCCATATTTTAATCGTATTTGTTTTCTTAATATTGCGTTGTTCATGTGTCGTGTTTTAGTGGTCTCCGTGTCACTGCAGTAAAAAACATTCATCGGCTTCGTGTCTCTGTTGTTCATCTGTTGTCTTCATAAATAAATAAATGGATAATCTACTATAGCCTATGTTAGTCCTGTAAATTAATGATTAAAAATGAAAATGTGAATGAAAATAAAAGTTATTAAATGTCTTATTATAATTAAAATATGAAAAATAAAATGACGGGTAATAGATTATGGAACTTAACGACCCTCTCCGTCAAAATGACGGACGATGAGAAAGTCTAACGCAATTTTTTTTTTTATGAGTAGACGAATTTCAAACTTTACAAGTAAAAAAGCTACTAAGACGTATAGTGGTGTGCCATATACTTTTTAAGACGTAAAAAGTGTGCCGTGGCAGAAAAAAGGTTGGGAAACACTGTTTTAAACCCTGTCTAAAGTCAAGTTATTTTTTATTTTTTTATAGCTTCAGAGATCTATATTTTGTATAAATTAAATCAACATAAAACTTTGATTCACACCCATTTATAATATCTCTACAACAGAAGATAATATAACGTGAAACAATGTTTGCTTGTTTACGTTTTTCAAAATTTTCTTTAATTATTTTAGCCAGTAGTCTACTTCGTTAAATGTGTTTATAAACGGCAAAAAAAAAAAAAAAAAAAAATATGGAAATTTGATAAAAATAAATAAATAAAATGTCAATAAAATATAACACACCAATAGATGGCAGCATTACTTAATCAATTTACTCGAGGCTCAAGTTCAATTTCTATCCGTATACTTCTTTGTAATTAAATATTTAAATTAAATATACATTTGTTTACATGTACTTAAATGTATTCATACTTAATGTATTATTATTATTACTATTAATAAAAACACCAGGCCAATATTAATTTCACTACTACAAAGAATGCACAACTACAAAATATAATATAATACAATACTTAACTGATAAACGTACAACTATGGTACAGATAGTAACAAACTTGATATACATATATTATTATTCAAATTTAAATGTGAATGCCAAGCTAGTGAAATGTTGAGCAGTATTGTGTTACTTCCTTGCCTCCCACTGCATTTGTGATTCACTTTTCACAAGCTCACATGCTGTCTGACTGGCTGGTTGAGATAAAATGTTGTTTCATCATGAATATTGAACCAAGGGTTGATAAAATACACAGAGGGATAGGCATTGCTGATTTTTTTTTATGACATGTATCACACTGTAGCTACCACTTGAGTGAAGCAGAGTGTGTATAGGAGGAAGAGGGTGAAACAAAGAAAAAAAAAAAAAACATTGTCACCACTGTTATACTTCTATAACTAGACCATATTCTTCTCTGTTCATACAACCCCAATTCTGAAATGTTGGGACAGTATGAAAAATGCTAATAAAAACAAAAAAGAGGGATTTGTAAATTTTATTTACACTTTGCTATATTGTAATTGAAATACACTATACACTGTGAATTTCATTGTTTTTTGAAAATGTACAGTAATTTCAAATAAAACTATTGTAACACACTCCAAAAAAGTTGAGACGGGCAATTTAACACTAATAACAATTTGACAAGTTAAACAAGTGAGGCAAACGTGTCATAGAACTGTATACTGTATAAGGAGCCTCCAAAAACAGCCTAGTCCTTCAAGAGCAAGGATCATTAGAGACTTTTCAGCAAATAATCCAGCACTTCAAAGAAAAATGTTTCTCAAAGACAAATTGGGCATTTCACCCTGTACATTGCACAATATAGTTAAAAGATTCAAGGAATCTTGTCAAATCTCGGTGCGTAAAGGACAAGACAAAAAACACTTTTGAATGCATTTGATCTCGGATCCCTCAGACGTCACTGTCTTAAAAAACATCATTCATCTGTAATGGATATCATGAACATGGGCTTGGGATTACTTTAGTAAACCTTTGTTAGTTAACACCACTCGCCACTGTATCCACAGATGCTAGTTAAGACATGCAAAGCAGAAGCCCTACATCAACACTGTCCAGAAGAGCTGCCGACTTCTCTGGGCTCGGCATCTCATCTGAGATGGAAAGTAGAACAGTGGAACTGTGTTTTTTGGTCTGAAGAGTCACATTTCCAAATCTTTTTGAAAAACAAAGCCATTGTGTTATCCGGACGAAAGAGGAAAAGGGCCATCCAAGCTGTTATTAGTGTCAGGTCCAAAATCCAGTGTCTGTATGGGCCAGGGGTGTGTCAGTACCCATTGCGTGGGTTACTTGCACATCTGTGAGAACACCATGAATGCAGACAGAAGTACAATTTTGGGGGGTATTTAAACTGTTGAATTTTGTTTCCACCCACACAGCTTTTAATAAGCATGCAATAAGTTCAACACAGCACAGACCACTTTAATATGTGGCTTAGGGTCTCTAAGCAGTAATAGCCGAGGAACTGCTTTGAGATCAATTTTCCATTCCCAAAATCAACCTAGAATGTAGACACAAAGCTAGGGTCATGGTAAAACATTTTTAATATGCATGATCCTACTACATCTAATTCTAAGGCATCTAAATCTGCACTCTCACACTTGTGACCCAGGTCTTAGGTTGGGGACTAAAGGTGAAATTTAAATGTTCCTCACTATTTTACCCAATGAACTGACTCATAGAATCCTTAGGTGGGTACTGTACCCATGGTACATGTACCTCCAGTCCAACTTTTCATATTAAAATACAAAAAATTTAGCAATGAGTAACAGGTACAAGTAGATCTATAATATGCAAACAAGTGCAAACTAAATATGAGAGGCAGCCCTATGAAGGACATGGATTAAGCACTTAGACCAAACAGTGCATTCCACTCTAAAAATAAAAATGACTCATCATTTAAGTTAAAGGGATAGTTCACCCCAAAATTAAAATGCTCTCTTTATTTACTCAACCTCATGCCATCCCAGATGTGTGTGATTTTCTTTCTGAACAAACATTATCATTTTTTTTCTTTTATTATATCCCCTTTTCTCCCAATTTGGAATGCCCAATTCCCACTATTTAGTAGGTCCTCATGGTGGCACGGTTACTCACCTCAATCCGGGTGGTGGAGGACAAGTCACAGAGACAGTCAATCTGCGCATTTTATTTACATTTACATTTATGCATTTGGCAGACGCTTTTACCCAAAGCGACTTACAGAGCCCTTATTACAGGGACAATCCCCCCAGAGCAACCTGGAGTTAAGTGCCTTGCTCAAGGACACAATGGTGGTGGCTTTGGGGTTAGAACCAACGATCTTCTGATTAACAGTTGTGTGCCCACTACGCCGCCGCCACCACCACTCAGCACTTTTATCACATGGCGCATTGTGTGTGATACCACGGAGACTCATGCATGCTACCCTCCGCAACTTACCACGCACCCCATTGAGAGCGAGAACCACTTAATCGGGACCACGAGGAGGTTACCCCATGTGACTCTACCCTCCATAGCAACCAAGCCAATTTGGTTGCTTATAGGCTGGAGTCACTCAGCACACCTTGGATTTGAAATCGTGACTCCAGGGGTGGTAGTTAGTGTCAATACTTGCAGAGCTACCCCATAAGACTCCAGTTGTTTAATCCATGTCTTCGGAAGAGATATTATAGGTGTGGGTGAGAAACAGATCAATATTTAAGTCCACTATATACTTTCTACTATAAATTCTCCTCCCAGCTCAGTAGTTTGCAATATGCTTATATGCATCTGAATGCAAATAATCAAAACAAAAGAAGAGTTTGATATGAAAGTGGAGATTTATAGTAAAATAAAATGACTTAAATATTGTTCTGTTTCTCACCTATATTTATCATATCTCTTCTAAAGACATGGTTTAAAACACTGGGGTTGTCTGGATTACTTCTATTCTGCCTTTAGGTGCTTTGTGGAGCTTAAAAGATCAAACCACCATTTACGTGCATTGAATGGATCTACAGAGCTGAGATATTCTTCTAAAAATCTCCATTTGTGTTTAGAAGAAAGAATGTCATACACATCTGGGATGGCATGAGGGTGAGTAAATCGTGAGAGAATTGTCCTTTTTGGGTAAATTATCCCTTTAATAGGACTCCTTAGATTTGCACATATGCATAGAGATTCAAATATATTTTGGTAAATGAATGCTTATAATAGTTAAGAATAAACTATTGATGTACAGCCCTGTTCATACAAAATAAATTAGCAGCAATACCTTGAGTGAAAACTTTGCTGCACCTGTGCCAAGAGTTTCCACAGACAACATGAATATGCACAATTTCATTTTGCATGTTCAAAAAAAGAACATGCAAAATGGTAATAATTACAAGAGAAAAGTGTTTCTTTTTTTTCAAACGTCATGCTTTGCCAGTGGTTAGGGTTGAGGGAGTAGGTGGGAGGAAGGAGAAACAGACGCTGGTGTTGCGGGTTGGCTTCCTTTAACGCGCGAGAAGGCAGATAAATCAGCACAAGCGTCGCGTGTCGAAGCTCAGGATCATCAATATGAAAACAGACCATGACATTTCGATTTGTTTCATCCAAACGTCCAAACTAGATTGATTTTTTAATGAATTACCGTCGAGGCGCTTGTGTAGCAAACGTTTGCCAAGCGGAAGTTCGCGCGGTAGGAAATAAGAAAAAAGTCGACAAGACTGAAAATCACCACTTTATTGTTTATTTGCTTCGAAGCGTGATAGTATTTAAAAAAAAATGGACACTCACGTTAAGGAGGGACAACTCTATGTCCAACACCAGAAGTTTGGGAAGGTAAGAGACGCTTACGTTGAGTTTGTCTCATATGGTAGTGGAATGTGTCTTGTGTGTGATTAAAATGTCAGTTATCCAGCGCATGAGAACAATTTGGCATCAGTGAATGCGCTTAAATGCCCACATCCAAATAATCCCACGATATACATAGTTATAGTACAAAGGTGACCCACAATATTCACCAAAAAGCGCGATGAAGTCTGACTAAATGAAGTCAGACATGTACATTTATTAAAGTTTATTTTTTTATGATTTATATAATTTTACAGGTTATTTTTTTCCATAAGCAGTGTATTAAGTCTCCGTTTAAACATTTCTACTCAGCGTAACAAGGAGTGACTCTTATCTTTATTACTCTCCTGAGACACGAGATAGTCACATGAACGAGTAGATACACAACTTTATATTTTAACTTTAATCAGGGGTATTCGGTGCCTTCCAGCACAGAACTGTTGAAATCGATTTAATATCAACCAGCTTTTCTTCACTTTTATGGGAGATATCTAACCACTAACATAGATCCATCTATGGATAAAGTCAGCTGTTTCTCTGCAATTAATTTCCACTCTTAACTGTGCACAATTTGGCATCAGTAAATGCACTTAAATGCCCACATCCAAAGTGGGAAATGCGTTATGTTTGATTTCTCTATAAGTGAAACATATTTAAGTATAAGTGGTACTTAATTTTTATAATTCTTTTGACGTTCAAATTAGTCATATGTCTTCTGTAGTGGTGTAGTGTCTGAAAATGTGAATTTATTAAGGACCCTGTAGTAATGTTCACGTTAACATGTTATCTTGTATTACCATCTATAGCCTACATAAGAACTGATGGTTATTTTGTTTTATTTGTGTACTATATGTTCTTTTTTTGTGTATAATAAAATAGTTTTCCTTCTTAGAAATATAAATGGAATGTATTTGATATCATGAGTAAAGGCACCATCGACAACAGTAAAGGGCAAAAAAAAAAAAAAAAATTAAGAAAAAAGAAGCCATTTGTTATAATTACAGGACACAGTTGTAGGGTATCTGCGAAGAGCATCAAAAACTTGCAATAACATGCAGTATTTTCACAAAGATTATTTGCATAAGTTAAATTTAAATGTATACACTGGCAGCCAAACTACTTCAAAGATTTATCATCAAAAAATCCTTCACCTGCAGCAATGACAGCTTTGCATATCATTGGCATTCTAGCTGTCAGTTTGTCCAGATACTCAGGTGACATTTCACCCCACGCTTCCTGTTGCACTTGCCATAGATTTGGCTTGTCGGGCACTTCTCACACACCTGTCTACGTAGCTGATCCCACAAAAGCTCAATCAGGTTAAGATCCATAACACTCTTTTCCAATTATCTGTTGTCCAATGTCTGTGTTTCTTTGCCAACACTAACCTTTTCGTTTTCTGTTTCAAAAGTGTATTTTTCTTTGCAATTCTTCCCATAAGTTCTGCACCCCTGAGTCTTGTCTTTACTGTTGTACATGAAACCGGTTTTGAGTGGGTAGAATTCAATGAATCTGTCAGCTGAGGACATGTGAGTGGGTATGTCTCAAACTAGAGACTCTGATGTACTTATCCTCTTGTTTAGTTGTACATCTGGCATTCCACATCTCTTTCTGTCATTGTTGGAGCCAGTTGTTCTTTGTCTTTGAAGACTTTAGTGTACACCTTTGTATGAAATCTTAATTTTTTTTGCAATTATAAGCATTGTATAGCCTTCATTCCTCAAAACAATGATTGACTGAGTTTCTAGAGAAAGCTTTTTTTTTTTTACCTAATATTGACCATAACCCTCTGGGGTCTGAGGGTGTTTTGGGCCCTGGAGAAGTTTTGACATGCCTTGACATTTGTGCTTTTTTTCAGTTGCTTAAAAATACATTAATGGCTAAAGTCTGATAACACTGTATTCAACACAAACTGGGCTACAATAATATGTGAGGAACATGTGTGTACATGTTTGTATTTTTGAGAAAATAACGTTTATGCATGGTTTTTGAAAAAACAAAATTTGTAAGTCATTGAAATAAGGCCATATAACACATACTTAACATTTGTCCACAAGCCTTTTGAGAACTGGATCTTGTAGCCTAGAGTTTTTGCTACAAAATGATGTGAAAACCATCCTGATCACTCAGTCATACAAAACAATATAGTAATTGAACTTTTGTAAGACGCTTTTAGTGTTAGAAAGGTCATATACAAGGAGGCATGAATGATAATGAATATTGAGGTAATTCACACCCGAGGAGACAAAAGACTCTCCCCTGGGCCTATCAATGAGGAATGTGACAGACTTAATGATCAAAAGTTTTAAGTTAAAAGAAGTAATCTGACTATAGATTTTCTTTACATAAAGACTTTACTTAATTTTAGACCTACACTACCGTTTAAAATAAGTCTCTTCTGCTCACCAAGACTGTATTTATTTGATCCAAAGTAAAAAACATTGTGTGAACTCATTTTACAATTTAAAAGAACAGTTTTCTATTTTAATATATTGTAAAATGCAATTTGTGATCAAAGCTAAATTTTCAGCATCATTACTGCAGTCTTCAGTGTCACATGATCCTTCAGAAATCATTATAAGATGCTGATTTTCTAATATGGGCATATTTAAAGTGCATTTGACTCATTTAACCTGAAAACATATTTGCAAGCACAAGTTTTGTTGATGATAATGAGGCAGCATAAACACTTGTTAAAATATAATCTAAACATTCATATTAGTTTTATATCATATTACATATCATATTTATATCATACAGCATATCATTTAAATGCCTGCTTTAGCCAAAACAGCATTTGCATGTAACTAAAACTTGCTTATTAGGACATATTTCAAATTTCAATACTCTGAATCCTGGCTGGGAAGTCTGGAAACAGTCCCACTAGTAAAATATGTACATGTTTATATAAAATAGCTTGTCAGCTAATGAAAACTAAATGACTTACTCGTCCGAAATTGTATCCTCGGCTGGACCAAGTCTCTCTTCAAAATACAAACGTTCATCGGAGTCCCGCTCTCAAACGCGCAGAAAAATTAACAAAATTGTTGTTTTTAAGACAAAGTCTGGGGCGTTTACCATTTCCATTGATCGCCTCCGCACATTAGCGTATGAATAGCACCCTCTGCCCGTGGGTGTGATCACATTAGGGATAATTAGCTGAGCCAGGAGAAACTGTACATCGCTTTGTTTCATACAGATTACATTGCAGGAGAATATTTGTTTTACATTTGAATTGTTTTATTTAAAAGTAGACATTGTAAGCTTTCTTTAGACATATGTTTCATGTTTTTGTGATAAGTATTCGCGGAGATTCAGTTAATTTCTGTGACGTGTTTCAGATATATGCTCGCAAACCCAGAGACTGCTTAAAGCTCACCCTTTTATTTTCTTTATTTTACAAAAGCACAAGGTTTTGTTGTTATTGTGGGTGTACACAAATAAAAGTAGACCCTTTATAGTCTCTAAAGATGTCTTACACTTATTTGTATGCCCCAAAATGGCGGAGTATTTTAAGTTGTTTCCGCTGTAATGACGAAAAAAATTCAGCAGGACACACCGGCGCATCTGTCGACCCGGGACATGCCAGTCTATTGCATACTTTGGCAACAAAAAAAATTATAATTATGATGGTGCTGTTTTTGACATCAGTAATGTCCTTTGTGATCAGTTGATCACCACTTTGGTTAATTAAAGTACCAATTTCCTTCCGAAACAGCAAAATATGTACATTATTCCAAACTATATATATATATACACTACTGGTCTAAATTTTTGAAACACTTGACTGAAATGTTTCTCATGATCTTAAAAATCTTTTTATCTGAGGGTGTATGCTTAAATGTTTGAAATGAGTTTGTAGACAAAAATATAATTGCACCACCATATTAATTTATTTAATTCTAAAACTAAAATGTAATCAAAAAAAAAAAGTTTTTGAAATTGATGACTTGGACAAAGTAATAAAGAAAAAGCAGCCAATAAGTGCCCAACATAGATGGGAACTCCTTCAATACGGTTTAAAAAGCATCCCAGTGTGATACCTCAAGAAGTTGGTTGAGAAAATGTCAAGAGTACATGTCTGCAAATTCTAGGCAAAGGATGGCTACTTTGAAGATGCTAAAATATAACACACTTTTGATTTATTTTGGATTTTGTTTAGTCAAAATATAATTCCCGTAGTTCCATTTGTTATTCCATAGTTTTGATGACTTACTATTATTCTGAAATGTGAAGAAGAAGAAAAAAAGATTTTTTTATATATATTACTGAAGACCACTACTGGTCTTCAGTCAGACTTGTGCTGGTTAAAAAAAATAAATATCATGCTTATTTTTGAATCATGTGGCTAGGCTTGTCATTAGTTCATTTTTCACTTCCTCAGTCTGTCTTTGTGAAACTTCTTTGTGATATGGAAGTAAGCTAATTATGGGTGCATAGCTATATCTTTAGACCCAAGCAACAACAGAGATTCATATTTGATATGGAGTTCAGTGCTGCCATTCAGTCATGTAAGATTTACTCCAACCCTCTTGCCGAAATGCAATGTTAATACCTCAGTGAAGCAAGGAGTTTTGAAGTTGATAGTCATTGTTGTTATTGTGATGCCTGAATCATACAGGATAAAACTGCATACATAAGACATGATGGTTTAATAGATTAATAGTGCTGCACATTCAACATAATGGAAACGGATCAAAATGAGGACAGTTGTTTGTGCAGAAATGTTTTGTTCTGCACAAGCATAGACTTTAAAGGTTAGTTTACCCCCAAAATTAAAATTCTCTAATAATTTACTCATCCTCATGTTGTTTCTTCCATGGAACAAAAAAGGAGATGTTGGGCAGAATGAAAGCCCCATTGACCTTGTAGTTTAATTCTATGAAAAATAGATGTAACACGTCGTTTTCTCCCTTGGTTCGGTTCATTTAGGCATATATGAACACTGCAATTGCTCTTGGATTCGCACCAAAACAGAGTTCGTTGCCAAACAAACTCTGGAGCGGGTTTCTTGTGGTGAGAATGTAATTCAACCCAACGGACCAAAGAATATGCCTATAAAAACCGAGCATACCTGATGGATCTGCAGAGAAGTCAGCTTTACGCTGTAATGAATTAAAAACCTTTTTCAGGTCACTGTATTTTAAAGATAATTTTGTGAAAATACAAATAACTTTGCAGATATTTATTGTAAAGCATTTAAACAATGTTTTCCATGCTTGTTCAATGAACCATAAATAAGTAATGAACATGCACCTGTGGAACAGTCATTAAGACACTAACAGCTTACAGACTTTAGGCAATTCAGGTCACAGTTCTAAAACTTAGGACACTAAAGAGACCTTTCTACTTTGAAAAACACCAAATGAAAGATGCCCAGGGTCCCTGCTCATCTGCGTGAACGTGCCTTAGACATGCTGCATGGAGGCAGGAAGAACAGCTGATCGTCCTCTCAGTGGCAGACAACATGTAACAACACCTGCACAGGATCGGTATATCCGAATATCAAACCTGCAGGACAGGCACAGGATGGCAACAATTGCCTGAGTTACACCAGGAATGCACAATCCCTCCATCAGTGATCAGACTGTCTGCAATAGGCTGAGAGAGGCTGGACAGAGGGCTTTTAGGCCTGTTGTAAGGCAGGTCCTTACCAGACATCACTGGCAACAATGTCGCCTATGGACACAAACCCACCTTCTCTGGACCAAACAGGACTGGCAAAAAGTGCTCTTCACTGATGAGTCGTGGTTTTATCTCACCAGGGGTGATGGACGAACTCGCCTTTATCGTCAAAGGAATGAGCGTTACACTGTGGCCTGTACTTTGGAGCGGGATCGATTTAGAGGTGGAGGGTCCGCCATGATCTGGGGCGGTGTGACACAGTCTCATTGGACTGAGCTGTTGTCATTGCAGGCAATCTCAACGCTGTTTTACAGGGAAGACATCCTCCTCTCTCATGTGGTACCCTTCCTGCAGGCTCATCCTGACATGACCCTCCAGCATGACAATGCCACCAGCCACACTGCTCGTTCTGTGCGTTATTTCCTGCAAGACAGGAATGTCAGTGTTTTGCCATGGCCAGCGAAGAGCCCGGATCTCATTGGCTTTTTTGTGTGGTAGTCAAATCAGTTTGGATGATACTGCTGGAGGCAAGAACAGTGCAACATGTCACTTATACAACTAGGTTTGTGACACACTGTGAAAACAGTTGAGGGATCTGAAACAAAAGGAAGGACAGGAAAAATGACACGCATGACACATTTGGAAAATAAAGGCTTCTTTTCCCTCCATGTGTAGAAAGTCCACTAAATGTTAAACAATACCAAAACTAATTTGTAACTGTACTGCACATATTGTAATTTGACTGGAGTTACTTTGCCTATGCATGTTAGTCTAGCGCTGTTTTCAGAAGCTTTCTTTCAAAGTCAACAGATGAGTTTGTTCATTAGTGGAATTTCTGACATGTTGCAATTTCATACTAAAGCATATGACTGCTAATGCACATTTTCAGAGTTCTAGAGATAAATGGAAACTCTCCATTGTTTAAAACATATCTTCTGCTGGATATGCGTGTTTTTATGAGACATGATGTGATATATCAAGACAATCTCTGTCTCTGCTAAACAGTTGGCCTCATTAAAAAATTGGTCTTTGCTCCTACATAAACTACAGCTGAAAAAACTTTATAGTTATTGACCAGTATTCAGTGTTCAATAAATAACCCAAGACCGACCTTTTTTAAATGCTTTGCTTGTGAAATGTAACTTGGAGACTGCTCATTTAAGGCATATACACTCACCTAAAGGATTATTAGGAACACCTGTTCAATTTCTCATTAATGCAATTATCTAATCAACCAATCACATGGCAGTTGCTTCAATGCTTTTAGGGGTGTGGTCCTGGTCAAGACAATCTCCTGAACTCCAAATTGAATGTCAGAATGGGAAAGAAAGGTGATTTAAGCAATTTTGATTGTTGCATGGCATGGTTGTTGGTGCCAGACGGAACGGTCTGAGTATTTCACAATCTGCTCAGTTACTGGGATTTTCACGCACAACCATTTCTAGGGTTTACAAAGAATGGTGTGAAAAGGGAAAAACATCCAGTATGCGGCAGTCCTGTGGGCGAAAATGCCTTGTTGATGCTAGAGGTCAGAGGAGAATGGGCCGACTGATTCAAGCTGATAGAAGAGCAACTTTGCCTGAAATAACCACTCGTTACAACCGAGGTATGCAGCAAAGCATTTGTGAAGCCACAACACGCACAACCTTGAGGCGGATGGGCTACAACAGCAGAAGACCCCACCGGGTACCACTCATCTCCACTACAAATAGGAAAAAGAGGCTACAATTTGCAAGAGCTCACCAAAATTGGACAGTTGAAGACTGGAAAAATGTTGCCTGGTCTGATGAGTCTCGATTTCTGTTGAGAGATTCAGATGGTAGAGTCAAAATTTGGCGTAAACAGAATGAGAACATGGATCCGTCATGCCTTGTTACCACTGTGCAGGCTGGTGGTGGTGGTGTAATGGTGTGGGGGATGTTTTCTTGGCACACTTTAGGCCCCTTAGTGCCAATTGGGCATCGTTTAAATGCCACGGCCTACCTGAGCATTGTTTCTGACCATGTCCATCCCTTTATGGCCACCATGTACCCATCCTCTGATGGCTACTTCCAGCAGGATAATGCACCATGTCACAAAGCTCGAATCATTTCAAATTGGTTTCTTGAACATGACAATGAGTTCACTGTACTAAAATGGCCCCCACAGTCACAAGATCTCAACCAAATAGAGCATCTTTGGGATGTGGTGGAACGGGAGCTTTGTGCCCTGGATGTGCATCCCACAAATCTCCATCAACTGCAAGATGCTATCCTATCAATATGGGCCAACATTTCTAAAGAATGTTTTCAGCACCTTGTTGAATCAATGCCACATAGAATTAAGGCAGTTCTGAAGGCGAAAGGGGGTCAAACACAGTATTAGTATGGTGTTCCTAATAATCCTTTAGGTGAGTGTACAATATAATACACTAGCAGTGGCAAATTCTCAGGGCCAGCAAAGCCTTCTCTGCTGGCTTAACATGCCAAATAAAGAAATATTTTTCATCCTTTCGTTCTCAATCAATTTCATTCTCAATCTCAATTTGCTTTCCACTCTTAATTAATCTACAAACAAATACAGAAAAACAAAAAGTTTATCCAGTCAGAATGTATTCCTTGATGCTTACAAGCAAAGTGTGATAACTGTTTCACAAATCGAATGCCCAAAGCTGAAGCAGCATGTGAGACTGAGCTCCACCCCCTCAGGCCTTCAGAATTTACACATAATCCCTCAACAGTAAAAATGAATGAGCAACTAATGTCAGATTGTCAGATTCATCAGCCAATCAGATTGATTTACTTGTTCTTGGTGGGTGTGTCCTTTAGGATATGTCCCCGTCGAGGCCTTTTAGCTGACCTTGAGTGACGCAATCACATTTTAAGTGATGTACATAATTTGAAAGTGAAAAGCACAAGATCTTGCTGACAATTTGATAATTGTCATTACTGCCATTATCACCATTGAGAAAGAGATCCTTATGGATTTAAAAACCTGAGATGTTCTTCATGACTGTGTGATTGCTTTATTAAACAGGAAAGTATGGCTGATTTTCACTTCAAGTAAATTGGTGAAAGTGCTGTTTGAACTGTTATAGCAACATCAGTAGTTTTCTAAATAGTAGTTTTCTCTCAAGCAGCATGTTTAAATCATGCTGCTTGAGAATTCAGTGTCCGATCAAGTTTTGAAAAGAAGTGCTGCGTTCCTTTCAATTCGGAAAGTCCGATTTTACAACTTCCTATTAGGAAAAGTGCAATTGAATGCATCTTGAAGTCAGAATAACAACTTGTAGGCTCATGCAGAAATTCTCAACACTGATTTAGCCGAGATGCAGGTGCATGATGTTACACAAACAAACATGTCGACACTCAGGGAGATATACAAAGTAAGTGATAAACATTCACTTTATAAAGTAATATCGATAAATGAGTTTGTTTCCACATTACATGATAATAAAGATTGTTTAACAAACGCCTGCAGAAACTGCTATATAAAACATTATAATCTGTTTTGATAATCGTACGCCTAAAGCACAAATGCTAGCGCTGCAGCATTGTTTGGCTGGGTTACTAGGAGACATCTCTAATAAGAGTCGAACCCCTGCTAAGCTAACAGGAGTGTTGCAGTTCTGAATATCGGGGAATGGAATGCATCTATGGTCGGAGATATCAAGTTGGAATATCCCTCATCCAACATAAATGGAACGCAGCATAACCGTGTACCCTGATTAAACTAAATTTATTGCAAGCAACATTTAAATTACAAATATTATTCCATGGTATTATAGACCTCCTTGGTAGATTCATATGAAGAATTATGATTTTGAATGTCTGTTCGGGAGACGTTCATTTCACAATCAGTCACGCTGCAATTAAAATTAGGCTTGCTTGAGCATTAAGTGTCGTTTCAAGTTCTGGCTTTTGTGCGTGGACGTTGTGTGTGGACGTGTTTTTAAAATGTCAGTTGGTATTATTAGTTAGCTGCGACATGATGCCCAAAGGCATAGGGTGTCTTATTCATTGTGAAACTGTGTTTCATTCTTAATATCATGAATCACATTGAAGACCTAGACTTTAAATGCACAGCCCACCACTGTACACTAGCAACATACAGGTATAATTAAACTAAAAACATACTATATGCACATATTTTATGTTGACTGTTGCATGTCAGTTCTCTGAATGTCTGCTTTATTGCAGAGACGCTCAAAATGGAAAGTTGTTTCCCCCCCATGCACTGTATATGTTTTGTCTGACTGTGTGTTTGATGGGTTGACATGACTGTCTTGCTCTTCTTTACTGTGGTCTGTGAAAGTACTTGTAAAGTGGGATGGCAAAAGCTAACTTTGTGGAAGTAAATGTGTTATCTCTGAGCTTGTCATCTAGCATTAGCCATTTGCACACATTTCTTTTTTACTTTTGTATGTTTCAAGTTGTAAATTATACTATAATACTTTAGGCTACCCTTACATTGCAGCAATTGAACCACAATGGGAGGTGATCAAATGCTCAAATGTTTGCATCATATATGTTGGCCTACTTTAGAATGGGAATGCAGATTTAACATTTTGTTAACAGCAACATTTGCTGAGTGAACGGCTCATTGACATTTTGATGCCCGTGTTGGGAATAATGTTAAAGTTTTATTTATGAAAATATGGATTATTGAATTTAAGTTACTTATTCATCCACATCTTCCTGCAACACTGTCAGTGACTACACTATGATTGAGTCACTGGTCTGTGCAGTTTGAATGCATTTACATCCATATCATAGTATTTAATAACTGCAAGCAATAGGAGCTGACCTTTTAGGAAATGTTATATTTTTAATAATTGTTAGATTTTTAGGCTAAACGCCCTGGGTATCATTTACTGCTAGCGTATTTTCATATATGCAATACATTTGTTAAACATACCATAAGTTTAAGCACTTATGTACACGCACACAAGCGGACAAACACATTGCTTCTGATAAGATTTGGTAGAGATTTAGGGAAATTTGACAGTCACTCTTTCTGTTCATTTTCCTAATTTCCAAACTCTGTAGAATAAGTTTTGCCTTATACAGTATGTGAATTCAAAGTGTTCTAAATTAACTTTGTACAGTCCAATTGAATTATTGATTAAGATGATATTGGCATTTATTTATTGATTTGATTAAGCAAAATACTTAATATTTACATTGTGGTGTTCAGTTAAAGCAAAATTTGTGTGTTTGTGTATGTGTATGTATTCACTGGTGCTAATGTATGTTTTTTTAAAGAATGTCCTTATTAGATATGTCAGTTATGTTCAAAAGAAACTGCTTCTGTCTGTACAATGGGCAGCTTTTGACTTTGTGTGCTGGTCAGTTGCTGTGACTCTAGAGTGAATCTATGGAGTAATCTGTGTATAAATGGTAGAAAAGGTATTTCTAATATATTATTGTATGAAAGTTTTGTAGTGTACGAGGGGTTGATTACGGCAGATGAATGCTTGAATGACCCAACAACTGAACCACACTCTTTCTCTCTTAAACACGTACATGCACAGATGTATTTTGATTGCTGCAGAATTTGCCAATTGTTGTCTATCTGGAGGAAGGGGCTTGATTCAAGTTCCTCTTGTTGAACTCTATAGCCTTACATGCTAAATAAAGATAGTGGCATAAGCATGACACTTTTTATATACTGTAGGCCACAAAAGTTTCATGTTGTGATCACCCTTCACAAATTGAATGTTTGTAATTTTCTAAAATTTGTCATTTCTGCGATACCAAACGGAATTGCAAAACTCAACATTGTTTTTAGTAATGGCAATTTTCAGAAAATGATCAATTAATTGTTAATAGTAGTACCTGGATAACATACAAGGAGCACTCCAAATAATATGTGCATGTTGCCTACTGTTTAAATAATTATTTATTAAAATAAATATAATTGTGAAATTGTGAATTTTTCTTTTTAATATATTTTCAATTCAGTTTAAATAAATATAGGATATATTTGGTATGAATGTGAGAAAATTAACCGAGCACACTTAAAATGCAAGCTCTCGTGACAAATGCAGAGCACCTCACATGGGTGATTAATTTGGGCTTCCATCAATATCATTGCGCATGTGACCCATTAAAATTTTACATGAGAATTTGCTATTTAAAAGTACCATGGAGCAGTTCAACCATAATGTGAAACGTGTTGACAATGGCGACATTCTCTACCGCACTAATGAGGGAAAGAGAAATCAACTGCAACCCAGCACTATCATCAGTTATAAAACTTAAAACATCTACACATCAACACCCTTACTAACATTTATCCCAGTTAACTGTAACAGAATTTTTCATTAAACAATGCGTAAGTTGTAGCCAAGAAAACCATGGGTAGCACGGATAGTGTGAAACAAGTCATGGGTATGCAAGTACTTTGAATTGGATTAAACTGAAAAATAAGCTGTAATCAAACGATTGATGATCATTCCTCTGTTGTAAACAAAGTGCGTGCTTCTGACTTCTCGCGTCAACACACAAATGCACTTGCGTCATACGAGGGTAACGTGTTGGTTCGACTGCTGGTAGGAAGCGTTTTTTTTTTTAAAGGATCATTTAAAGGTATTTTTTATACAAACGTATTAGTTTGGTTCAGAAGACATTAATTGATCAACTGGAGTCGTGTGGATTACTTTTATGATGTCTAAATATGCCTTTTGTATAATTTTTTTTCTTGTGAAATAACCATTTAAGCTAACACAGTGATTTAAGGGGTATTAAAACTGACAATTATTTTCAGCAACAAACTGACCAGAAGTCATTTAGTAATTTGGTGATTTGTGGTTATTTGCGGCAAAAGTGACAAGAGGTCGACCGATAGTAGGTTTTGCTGATACAGATAATTAAGGTGGGAAAAAGGACCGATATCTGATTAATCGGCCAATAGTTTTAAAAATGTATAATATGAATGAATATATGAACTTTTAAACTCAATGTAAGATAGTGCTAAACTTTAAGTATTACTTTCCATAGCGATACTTTTAAGAAATATATCCATCACTGGTACCTTCTTCAAAGCCTTTGCCATCTGAAATTAATGAAAATATTACAGGTCAAATGTGTTTGTAGTTCAGCAGTAACGTTTAAACACTGCCTTAGAAAGCCAAATAGCAACTGTATGCTTTATCACTACTGACAATATTTATTATATTATTTTATTGACATATTAAATCTATAAATTATGGACAAGAAAGGGAGAAAGAAAAGGGGATAGAAATAAAATCAACAAAAGTCTTATCTTTTTCCACTTAGAAACAACCTCTTCGGAGCGCTCATGTTTATTTTCTGACTGGAACAAATTGAACGCCCTTCAACCCCGGAAAAAAACCCTCAACGGATCTACACAAATTCATAAGTTACTTTTTTTTAAATTCAAAACAGTGTATTAAGTGGAATGGTAAGCAGTTTCCATCCTTTACTTAACATTGTTCTAACCATTCATTTGCCCGTCCTCTCCACCTTGTCGGCATTGCAATTCTCCAGTGCAATGATTAGTTATAAACAAATTTAATAACAAACCACCATCATTCATTGTCTTGAATGATTGATTATTGTACCACGACAATAATAATAACGTGTATACATACTTAGGCTTTTGTCAATATTTTAAGCCCATGTTTGAAGCATCCACATGGAGTCAGCGATTGTTTTTCATTTAACCTCTAGGTTGCCGTTATACTGTAGAAACTAGGAGTTCAGTATGTAGAACCCTTCAACGATGGTCACGGAGAATCTAAACCAAAAATAACTATCAACAACTATCGGAGTTGATTTTTTCCGATAGACGGGCAATTATTGTCCCGATTAATCTGTAAATCCGATATATCAGTCGACCTCCAAAAGTGACTGTTGAAAATGTGACAAATTTGACCGGATTTTAATGTTAAATTAGCAGTGACATGATATTGTGTCTAATAGTGACAATGTAGACAGTGGAGCATGGTCTGCTTCCTGATAGAGCTGGATACTGCAGTCAAGTTGGAATGCCATCTAACAACCAACAGTACAGCGACCTTGTACCTTTCAATGATATGATAATATAATATGATTTCAAATTAAAACTGTCATAACTTTAGTTTAATTCCATGTCTTAGATTCAGCTTAAGTAAATTACACATTATTTTGTTATGGAGTGAATGATAAATACAGTACAAGTTGATGTCAATATATAGCTTTGTTTTGCATAAAGATTGATATTTCACCACTCCAATTATTGTTTTATTAAGTTTTTTAAGTTTTTCCTTGACTGATATTTCATAATATCATTTCCTGACAGGTTGTGTTTTCTTAATTATGACATTTCTGATATTTGTGTTTTTTATCTAGTAGGCTAACTGTAGCTATGTCATAGCATGTTTGTTACAATTCATCTCTGAGTCTAGAGAAAAGGTTATATTTGCTATGGTAAATGTTTCATGCTATTCTGAGAACATGTTGACAGTGAAAATAGACACAACCGGACTCTTAAATTAATAATAATTTTAACTCTTTTTAGATCCTGCACCAATAATCTAAAATGCTGGGGGGGAAGCGCTTGTGCGTGGTAACTATTGAGGGGAGTGCGGACAGTTATTCCATCAACGTGTGCTGCCCTGCAGCTTTTGCTGTTGTGTACTGTCTCTATGTTTATATTCGCGTCTCACACTGAATGCACTTAGATAATATTGAACAGCTTTCCGTGGCCCCCCACCCCTAAAGCCCGGGATACAAGTTCCAATTGACCACCTCTTACCGGCGGCCTTGTTCTCAAGTGTTGTGGGTGTGCATGTGCAGCTGTTCTAGACCCATAAGTCGATAATACTTGGAACCGTCCAAGCCTGTGCACAAGACACTGCCAAATCTTTATCAGAGTGTAAAATTGTGATTATTACTTATTTCATTCTATGCATCCATAAGTCCTCTTCTCCCCCTCTCTTTTTTTTTAGAAATGGAAGAAGAACTGGTTCGTACTCTACCCAGCCAGTCAAAATGGCATTGCACGGCTAGAGTTTTATGATTGTTCAGGCTGCGCCAGCGATAAACCCAGCACTAAGAAAATGGACAAGAAGATAATTCGTCTCTCAGAATGCATCAGCATACTCCCTGCTGTCACTGAAACCTGCCTCAAAGAAAACATGGCCGCCTTCTGTGTTGAGACCAATGACAAGACTTATGTCTTTGCAGCAGAGAAACACATTACCAATGAGTGGGTGGAGAAGATGTGTGAGATCGCTTTTCAGGTAAGATGACATCATGGAAACTTTTTAATGGTTAATATCACCTCACTGTGGAAAACGCTCAGTGACTTTGCCACTGAGTTTGGAAAAAATAAGAGCTGTTTCTTAGATACAGGGTTGTGATGTAAAAAAGAAATTCTCCCTTTGATTGTATATGATGAAACCTGTCAAGAACATGTATTGGTTGGATTTTATACCAAAATCAAAAGGGAAAAAAAAATATTTGCATAAAGATTGCATTTAGAATTAGCCTAACACTGTTACTTGTGACATTATTTTCATTAATATAATGAAGTATAGGGGTCATTGACAAATCAGGTTGTCTGAGGTGATAGAAATTATTAAACTTTTAAAACACATGTGAAGTTTGTAGAAATGTAATCTTTGTGTCCATGTTGGCTTCATACATTTTTAAATTTGATGACTTGAATGTCAAGTTTTGAAAGTAAAAGGTATCAAAATACTTCCCTTGCACTTTGAACACACGTTCACAACTTTGAACACAAGAACATTTAATTCAAAACAGTTTTCTAATATTTGTTAAAGTTTTTTTGTTTTACAAATATCGAAGTTTTCTTAGGGTTACTCCATTTGACCTTGCCAAAATGTTCCTTTTTAACAAAAATCTGCTGGGTGCATAATTGTCATGAAAATAATATCACAATTAACAAAAAAAGGATGATTTTAAAATTTAATCTATAAATAAGACTGTAAATGAAGTATTGCATGTTTCTTTTTTAACAATAAATGTTCTTTTACACAGTGGTAAATCTAGAATCATGTTTTGGGGCATTTAAATTAAATGAAGTGAAGTGTTAACTTAAGGTACATTTCAGACATGTTGGGAAGTTCCAAAGGGAATAACAAAGCTGTCCCCTATACTTTGACCCCATTTAAACCTGGTTTTAAAATGCATCCCAGGTAATCCGATCAAATGTGGTCAGGCAAGGTACATCGCTGTTTACACTGGGTCGCTTAAATGTGTCTCCTGTGACCACTTGTGTTTGGATTTCTTGATGAAATACTTAAATCACTAATTAACCACAAAAACGTCATAAAAGACAAAGTGAGTAAATATTGGCATGCTGTTTCTCTCATATGTAGTTAAAACATTAAATGTAATCTTAATTTTTTTTAGCAGAATTATCTGTTATTTTAGAGGAAATCCTATATTAACCTGAGCTTTAGATTAAGTGTGTGTGTTTGTAATCTGTGTCCCTGCATGTTGATGTCAGGCATACTGAAGAAGATCCAGGCATACTGAAGAAGATCCATAATGTTCTCGTGCTTGTATCCGCTTTTAAAAAATTTCAGATCAGTTAGTTAATTCCTTTTATAGCCGCTTGTAACTGGCAAAGTTTAAATTCTTGTTATTAGCATAGTGGTTAATTAACAAGGGAGGGGTAGCGTTTTGATTCTGTCCAGGATGCCTTTAGAATGGATTAGCGTTTACACCTCAAATGCAATATTGTAACATATGTTTTTTGACTACCTCTGTATGTGGTTTTTGTGATCTGATCACAAAACATTTTAGACCCCTTTTACACCTTTATTTAACACTGACTACATGTGATTGAAGGCCTCGAAGTGCATCGTAATACCAGGTGCAAATAGATCTATCTCCACATCTCACTTTCTTTGTCTGCCTCTTAGGGAGGGAGTCCTTCTCTTGGTAGTTCTGACTCCAATGGACAGCAAAAGCTTCAAATGGCAGAAAATCTAATTTATTACTCCAGAGAAGAAGGTAAGAAATGACATACAACATAGTTTGAATGTACTCACCCTTGAAGCATTTTTAACAACTAGTTTCAAATTTGTAAAGATAGAAGGTGGCCAGCTTTTTTTTTTTCGCGTGTGTGTGTGTTTTTTTTTAGCTACAGTGCATCCGGAAAGTATTCACAGTGCTTCACTTTTCCACATTGTATGTTACAGCCTTATTCCAAAATAATAATTAATTATTTTCCTCATAATTCTACAAACAATACCCCATAATGACAATGTGAAAGAAGTTTGAAATCTTTGCAAATGTATTAAAATAAAAAAAAAAACGAATGAAATCACATGTACATAAGCATTCACAGCCTTTGCCATGACACTCAAAATTGAGCTCAGGTGCATCCTGTTTCCACATATCATCCTTGAGATGCTTCTAGAAATTGATTGGAGTCCACCTGTGGTAAATTCAGTTGATTGGACATGATTTGGAAAGGCACACACCAGTCTATATAAGGTCCCACAGTTAACAGTGCATGTCAGAGAGTAATCTGTTTTTCTCAAAGGAAAAATCAAGAACAGATTCAACTTAAACTTTATGACAAAAATGTAGAGAGAGTGGAATGTTTTAAATATCTCGGGATATGGTTTGACAAAAAACTTAACTAGAAAATACATATTGAGAAAGTTGTTGAAAAATGTAAAAGAATATTGAATGTAATAAGATGTTGGCGAGGTAGAGAGTGGGGAGCAAATAGGACCTCATTGAAAATAGTTTATATTGGATTAATTAGGGCAGTTATTGATTATGGATGTACAGTTTACCAGTCTGCTTCAAGAACTTTACTAAAAAAGTTGGATGTTATTCAAAGTCAGGCGTTGAGACTCTGTTGTGGTGCTTTTAAAACAACCCCAGTAGCGGCATTACAAGTAGAAATGAATGAGATGCCATTGGAGATTAGAAGAAATCAGATAGCATTAACGTACTGGGCAAATTTAAAAGGGCATAAGGAAAGACACCTGACTCAGAAGGTGTTACAACCATGTCAAGAAAGGGAAAGACGACAGATTAAGAGCTTTGGATGGATAATAAGGTATGCAGTCGATGAGATAGGGATAGGAGATATGACGGTAAGTCCAACTGTGCCATTATCTAATGTTCCACCTTGGATATTAGGGGAGTTAGAGGTAGATTTGCACCTTTTAGAGTGGAAAAAAGAGAATAGTATTGATAGGAGTCAGGTTAGTAGATACATAGAGGAGAAGTATTCTATGTTTGTTAAGATATATACAGATGCATCAAAAACAGAAGATAATAGAGTAGGAGCTATGTTCATTATACCAGAAGTGAATGTTATGTTAAATAAGAGAGTAAATGATAAAATGTCAGTGTATACAGGAGAAATGCTGGCCATTCTCTTAGCCCTTGAGTGGGTTGAAAATAGTAGGTCAAGGGAAGTGTTAATAGGGTCAGATTCAAGTAGTGCGTTAACCAGTATTAAGAACATGAAATCAGAAGTAAAACAGGATATTTTGTTGGAAATAGCCCAAGCTGTTTATAGAATTAATAGAGTAGGAGTAGTAGTAAAATTCATCTGGATTCCAGCCCATATAGGAGTAGAAGGAAATGAAATGGCCGACAAATATGCCAATAATGCAACAAAAAAAACAGAGATAGATATGGTAATAAGTAGGGATGTCCCGATCCGATACCTAGATCGGTGTCGGCTTCGATATTGACGTTTTTAGACGGATCGGGTATCGGTCTGAGGAGCCCGAACCAAATCCGATACTCTGTGTTAGTCATGTTCGTTACTGTCAAGCTTAAAAAATGACATAAAAGAACTGTTAAAACAGTTCATATGACTCGTGTATTTTATTCAAAGCCACTTGGAAGACACGCGATAGCTCTGTGAATTGCAATAGGCTGTGTTTAATAAGTAAACATATAAATGCACGCACAGCTTCAGCCCGTTAGTGAATGGTGCTTCGGTTTACACACACACGCGCGGCTATTTATAGCCTTCACACGTGCACAATATTTGAGCGCTACAACGAACATCTCAGATGTAGATGCTCAGCAGTTCGGTTCACTTATAATATGGACTTAGAACGGCACTGGAGGTGCATTTAACCATAATATAAATAAGAAGCGAATTAAACTTGTAACGTTTGGACCGGATAACTCGAGAGAAATCGAGGGAAGAAAGAGCTTGAAGGCTGAAAGGCTGTATCACGCACATTTAATGACAAGTGCACAGGCAATGCAATCTTCTCATACATGAGAGCTACTCTTCCTTAGCGTCACAAAACTTATAAAATAAAATATACAGAAAAAAGGGTAGAGCACGTCTAGCATCTACAACAGGGGTCACCAACCTTTTTGATACTGAGAGCTACTTCATGGGTACTGAGTCATACGAAGGGCTACCAGTTTGATACACTCTTCTGAAATAACAAATTTGCTTAGTTTGCCTTATACATTATTAATAATGTAAAGACTCTGATCACGTTAATGATTTCTCACAATAATTACCAACAATGACAAGGTGGGAAACAGATATCAATATTCAGCACTTTATTTCTATTTATCACAGTAATTGTAAAATGTTCAGATGATCACTTAGCCTACATTACATTTCTTAGGAAAAATGTCCCATTTTCACTAGCCACTGACAAACCTTTTAAAGAAATCATGAACTATGTTGCACCATGTTTCAAAAAGTTATCAATTATGTACATTGTCTGTAATGTAGTGAAAAATCTTAAATATTTTTAAATAAATCTTGTCACATTTTGAACTAATGACCAAATCTGCTGTATTTTTAATAAAATAATAACTGTTACATGTCATGAACACACATTTTAAATTGAACAATTCTTCAATATTTTAATTAAACTTTGCCATGGCACTGACATGTTGCCACTGACATCTGGTATAATTTTCATTGTTAGTGGGAAGACTGGCATTGCATGCTGTTTACCATTGTATTGTAATCTGGTGTGTAACTTGACACTGCAACTGTGAGTAACTCTTTCAGATGTGCATCAGTGAGGCGTGTTCTGTGTTTGTTCTTGATGAAGTTCATGTCAGAAAATGCTGATTCACATAGATAGGTAGAACCAAACAGGCTGGCAACCTTCATAGCTGCTGTACACACACCACTGTACTTCTCTGTGTCAACAAGGCACCAAAAGTTTGGTGCAGCCTGGTAGGCTTTGAGGTGGAGGTCATTTTGCAATGTTATGATTTCAATCTCCACCTGTCCAGCATCCAAGTTGAACGTTGTACTTAGTTGCTCAGCAAAGCTTGTTGTGTCCACATTCATGAAAGGATTGGAAATGAATGATACACATGGCTCAAGCTGATCTAGGTCACAAAACCTATTCTCAAACTCTTGCCCAAGTCTGTTTATGACTTCATAGTACTTGTCTGCAACTTTGTCAAATGTATCAGATGCAGAAGCATTGTCTTTCAGCACTGACTGCACAGAGGGAAAGTGCAGCACCTTTTTCTCTGTAGATCCACAGAGAAAATGTTCATTTTGGCTTTAAATGCATTTAAAGCACTTATCATATTAACAACAGTCTTGCCTTTACCTTGCAGCTCGCAGTTTAATTGGTTTAGTTTCCCAGTAATGTCCGTCAAAAATGCAAGGTCAAGTGTCCACTCTGTGTCCTCTAGCAGTGAGACGTCTTTGACTTTGGACTGCATGAACTCTTTGATTTCACCCAAAAGTGACAAAAAACAAAGTAAAACTCGTCCCCTGCTGAGCCATCTGATTTCTGTGTGTAGTAGCAGGTCGCATATTCAGCTGCCATCTCCTCCAATAGCACTCTGAAAATCCTGTGCTGTTTTGCTTTGGAGCGGATATTGTTTATGATTTTCACAACGGGAGTCATCACGTGCCCAGAGCCGATCACTTTGGCACACAATGCCTGCTGGTGAATGATGCAGTGGTAATGCAGAAATTTTGGGAAGTCTGGGTCACCTTTACAGTGAGCGATGAAACCTGCATGTCGGCCAGTCATAGCAGGAGCCCTATATGTGGTCACCGCTACCAGCTTTTCCAATGGTACCTTTTTCTGCACGAAAAACTCCTTCACTGTGTTATAAATGTCAACTCCCCTCGTAGTTGTCTTTATGGGCAGTAGTGTCAGGAGTTCTTCTTCTTGTGGAGAAATCTTCAAACACCATCCGGATAAAAACCATCAGCTGCGCTGTGCTGTCCACGGACTCGTCGTACTGGATGCTAAACCACCTGCACCTCGCCAGATCCCGGTCCAGCTGATCGACCAAGTTACTGGACAAAGCTGACACTCGTCTAGCTATCGTAGATGCCCCCAGTTGGACGTCGGAGAGAGTGGCGATTACATCGCTTCCATATTTCTCGTCTTTATGTACAGTGTTAGCAATTATCATCATTGCTTCTTTGACAACTTCTCCGTCTGAAAATGCCTTCTTCTTGATCAGGAAATGCGTAGCTCTAAAAGAGGCTTCGGTTGCTTTTTGTGACTTTTTCGCCGGCCTTGTGAAAAAAGCTTGTTGCTTACCCAAAGCTGTCTTTAGCTCAAGGGCTTTTTCTGCCCGTAGTGCGCTTCCCGGTGGGTAGTTAGTAGTTTTTGTGATTCGTAGTCACACGCACAATACTGACCGAACTGGAGTACGTCAGAGTTCACCTAAACTTGTATAAGAAACATATTTTTAAGATATTTTCATTTTTTTAAATCTATATAAATGCAAGTGTGATTAAAAAAAAAATGAATAGCAACAGAATAAAATAAAATTTTATACGCAGCTGAGTTGTGCTATTTTTAGAACAGGCCTGCGGGCGACTCATGTGGTCTTTGGGGGCGACCTGGTGCCCGCGGGCACCATGTTGGTGACCCCTGATCTACAATGTCCTCATCTCATCTCCAACCATGTCATCACGCATAGTACACGTCATGAGTGACGTAACCATCTCTCTTAAAGGGGCACACTGCATTATAATGTGATAAACATGAATACACAGTAACGATCGTTACAAACTGTGAATAAAAGTGAGGGTTTAAAAGTTAAAGCTGTCATGGAGAGACTCACAGCAGAGATATGAACTCTGCAGGGTTTATTGAGCAGAGGATTGAAACAGTGATGTAAAACATTGTGAGTAAATCCAGTTAAGCAGAGTGGCAAACAGCAGGTAAGTAATATCCAGACAGTGTATAGACACGATGAAAGAGATAACTTGCAACAATTTTATGATACTTGCAGGCAATAATGAAGACACATGTTTGACAGTATTTCTGAGACTCCAGAACTTTCTACTATCGATGAGAACAGGCACAGAGTGAGAGAGAGAGCGTGAGAAAGCGGGGTATTTATGCAGTCATTGATTAGCCACTAATGATATGCAGGTGCGTGTAATCAGAACTCAGGGAGTGCCAGTATCCAGTATGCTAGTTAATAATAAAGTGTTTCTTAATAAGCTATACATTTATATTGAAATAATGTGTAGTTAAAGGTTTGTGTTTCTTTACATATTAAAGAGTACACCCAATTATTTCCACACAATAATGTAAAGATATTATAAACCGATTATGCAATAAAACAACACTGGTATCGGATCGGGATCGGTATCGTCCAATACTGAGATTTCCGTTATCGGAATCGGATCGGAAGTGGAAAAAGTGGTATCGGGACATCCCTAGTAATAAGTTATAGTAAGGCGGAAGTTAAAAGCATAATCAAAGAAAAAATGAGAAAGAAGTGGCAAGTGGAGTGGGATATAGAAACAAAAGCAAGAATGTACTACAGTATCCAGAAGAGGGTAGGAGGTATGAGAGAAAATAGTAGGAATAAAAGGGAAGAGGACATTATTTCAAGAATGAGATTTGGGCATACTGGATTGAATAGTACGCTTAAATTAATAGGGAAGCATGAAACTGGGATGTGTGAGGTCTGTAATATTAACGAAACAGTAGAACATGTAATTATTAATTGTCATAAGTATAAGGAGGAAAGGTTGAGGCTGAAAGACTGGTTTAGAAAAGAAAAAATTAGATTTGAAATGAAGGAACTATTACAAATGAATTCAGGGCATGTAGGGTATAGAGCGATATTTGTGTTTTTGAGTAATACGGGGCTTAGTAGAAGGATATGAGTTTAGTGTCCTTAGAAAATTGTTTATTAATAATGAAAATGTATATTAATAATGTTATTAGATATTTATGAAGTTATTTATTAGTTTTATTATGGATGTATGTAGGTATTTATATATTTATTTTAAGGGTAGTGAGGAAAGTCTATTGTGATCCACACTCCATATCAGAAGGTGGTGGTAATGCACACTTAAAAGTTGTTTGCCAACCGCCATTAAAAGAAAGAAGAAGAAGAAGAAGGAGGAGTGCATGTCAGAGAACAAACCAAGCCATGAAGTCCAAGGAATTGTCTGTAGACCACCAAGACACGATTGTATCGAGGCACAGATCTGGGGTAGGGTGCAAAAAAGATTTCTGCAGCATTGAGCATTGGTCCCAATGAGCAGTGACCTCCATCCATAAATGGAAGAAGTTTGCAACCACCAGGACTTCCTAGAGCTGGCTGCCCGGCCAAACTGAGCGATCGGGGGAGAAGGGCCTTAGTCAGTGAGGTGACCAAGAACCCGATGATCTCACTCTCCACAGAGAAATGCTGGAGCTCTGTCAGAGGAGAACCTTCCAGAAGAACAACCATCTCTGCAGCACTCCACCAATCAAGCCTGTATGGTGGAGTGGCCAGACGGAAGTCACTCCTCAGTAAAAGGCACATGACAGCCTGCCTGGAGTTTGCCAAAAGGCACCCGAAGACTCTCAGACCATAAGAAACAAAATTCTCTTGAACTCTTTGGCCTGAATGGCAAGCGTAATATCTGGTGGAAACCAGGCACCGCTCATCACCTGGCCAATACCATCCCTATAGTGAAGCATGGTGGTGGCAGCATCATTCTGTGGGGATGTTTTTCAGCAGCAGGAACTGGGAGACTAGTCAGGATCGAGGCAATGTACAGAGACATCCTTGATGAAAACCTGCTCCAGAGCCCTCTGGACCTCAGACTGGGGCGAAGGTTCATCTTCCATCAGGACAACAACCCTAAGCACACAGCCAAGATAACAAAGGAGTGGCTACGGGACAACTCTGTGGATGTCCTTGAGTGGCCCAGCCAGAGCCCAGACTTGAACCCGATTGAACATCTCTGGAGAGATCTGAAAATGGCTGTGCACAGACGCTCCCCATCCAACCTGATGGAGCTTGAGAGGTCCTGCAAAGAAGAATGGGAGAAACTTGTAGCATCATACACGAAAAGACTTTAGGCTGTAATTGTTGCCAAAGGTGCTTCAACAAAGTATTGAGCAAAGGCTGTGAATGCTTATGTACACATGATTTATTTTTGTTTTTTATTTTTAATAAATTTGCAAAGATTTCAAACAAACTTCTTTCACATTGTCATTATGGGGTATTGTTTGTAGAATTTTGAGGAAAATAATTAATTTAATCAATTTGGGAATAAGGCAGTAACATAACAAAATGTGGAAAAAGTGAAGCGCTTTGAATACTTTCCAGATGCACTGTATATACAGTTAATTCCTTGGACATCAATTTTATGGCACAACACTACTGAAATTTCAGAAAATGAGGCAAATTACAATATTTTCCTTCTTAACTCTTTCCCCACCAAACACAGAATTTTCCTGTTTTTATGAAAAAACGCTTCCCCGCCAAACACGGAATTTTCCGGGTATCCGTGTTTTAGGTGGTATACGGTAAGGAAGACCCGCGCGCATGTTTTGAAAGAGTACGCAACTCTTTGATCAAAGAAACAGACTGCGATCGTCTCAAACGTGAAGTGGAACACCATACTAATACTAAAGCACTTGTTTGATAAAAATGCCTTTTTCTCAGCTTTTTGTCCGAAATGATGTTTTTGACAACCTACCTCTGTTCAAGTGGCAATAAAAAAAGAACAAATGAAGATAAAATAAAATCGTTTTTTTTTTTGCCTAAAAGCAGAGGCTCAGATCTTTATTTTGATATATAGCATCTTCATATATTCATGGAAGAAAATATTCTGCGGGCCATTAAAATTTAGCGAAAATCGTCAAAAACCCTGGCGGTGGCTGGCAACTTTTTTTAAAAACGCTGGCGGGGAAAGAGTTAATCATAGTTTACAATCTCTTTTGGTGCTTTTTTTAAATGTGGTAATGGTAATTTTGTATTACAAGTCAAATATGAAAACACAAATGCACACACAGACCAGATCCACGTGCTAAACCACACAGCTTTTACTGGCCTTGAAATCCTAATTTCCATAATGGGCAATACTTTTCTCAAAGCGTAGGACCTGTGATGTCACCTGCACTGTGTAGCAACTTTTTGGTTTCTATAAAGAAGGGCAACAACTTTTGCCACTGTACCATGACTAAACTTCAATCATCACCTCACATCACCATGTGAGAAACAGTTAAACTTTAAAAAGGTTAGTGAAGAGACAGGAACATCTGTTCACCTGATTCTGTTAGATTCAAATGGACTGGATGCAAATTCACAGGTCGGTTAGTCACACATTGCGGAAATGAAATGTCTGTACTTGATGGATTAGGAGAAAAATGTTTCCAGAGAGATGTTTCCAAAATTGGTTGTATCCTACTCATTTTAATTTGATTAGTCACAGAAGAGTGAAAGAGGCAAAGGCTAACAAGTGTAATGGAGGAGGACAGAAAGTAGAGCAGAATCTCAGGCATTTCCCCTACCCCCTCCTCCATAGCTTACACTCACTACAGCTAGTGCAATGAGAGGTAAACATTCAAGGAGTCACTGTTAAAAAGATAGTTCACCCAAAAATTAAAATTCTGTAATCAGTTGCTCAAACAATTGTTCCAAACCCAAATTACTTTCTTCTTTGGAACACAAAAAGAGATTAGACAAAATGTTAGCTTCGGTCACCATTCGCTTTCATGCCATGTTTTTTTCTATATGTAAATGAATCATGACTGGGGCTGAAGTTCTGCCTAATATCTCCTTTAGAGTTCCATGGAAGAAACACATGTAAGGGTGAGTAAATTATGACTTATTTTTGGGTGAACTATCCCATTAAGTCCATATACTTTCTCATGCTCCTGCTAAGCATTCTTGGATGTTTCTGCGGAAACAGTTTGTGATCACTTCTGTTTTTAGTAAGGGCAACACTGACTTCCTCAATGAGGGTGGGAGCTGACATTTAAAATGCTTGAGTCTGATTCAAATATCTCAATTATACCTTTTCTGGCATGGTAAAAATTGGCAATGTGCAAGAGAGTGTGGCATGTATGGGTAATGATTATTGATGCCCTGTCCAATGTCATCTGTTGGTATTTTGGTTTAAAGCCAATCCAGAGTTATGAATGTTGACCATATAAAACAATGAATGTAGATTACAGTGGAGCAACTCATTTTATAAATGTATTTATTATCTGCTTGCATGGGAGCATTTAGACAGGTACTTTGATAAGAAATTGGTGTAATCACTCACTGGTTGTAGTCTCTGATGAGCAAAGCTATAAGTATTAGCTGTACTGAACTTAGCAGGGAAATGGCACAGAACCCAACAAATTAAAAACATCCTGTTTGTACTTTTTATATTGTGGATTGTTCCTAAGTGATTTAAAAAGGACAGTGTTGGCTAATTTCCTGAGATTCAGAGAACTTTCATTATTACTCATCATGATCAGAAAAGTTAAATCATACTGACATATTGTTTGAGTTTAACTTGACCATTTCCTTTGCCAAATTTTGCAGTTAATGAATTTTGGGTGAGTGTCCAGAGGACAGAAGCATCAGAGCGCTGTGGTCTCTCTGGAAATTACTGGCTTAGGGCTAATATTGACAGCCTTATCCTAAAGGAGCCCAAGACTAAAAAGGATTTGCTGGTATGGCCCTACAAACTCCTCCGTCGCTATGGAAGAGACCGGGTGAGTTTTAGTCACTTCTGAATTTTTCTGGTTTATAGCATACTTGGATACCTTCAAACCAATGTAAAAATCAATGTGTTCTAAATGTTATAAAGTGCATTACATTTGTGGAAGAGGTTCAAAGTCATGTAATGTTATTGAACCTCTTCAGTTGGAGTTAGCATGGGACCTTTAACATTGATCAGTCTCAGCCTTGACTCTGTCTATAGCTTTCAGACACCCACGTGAACATGTAGACTGCACACAGTTTGTGTCTAAAATAATCTAACGGCTGTTTGCTTTAACCCAACATTGTTGCAGACAGATGGCCTCATATTACAAATGAAATCTAGAGCAGGAACTTGGGCTACTTTTGTTTCCAACTCTGCTTCCTGTCATTACCATAGAAACTGCCTTGATACAGGAAGCTGGCCTTCCTCTCTCTCCCTTATGAGTGGGTGGAAGGCAGGACTAATGCAGTGAATGATTACTGAATTAAGGTTATGGTTTAAAAAGGTTAAAAAAGCATCCATTTTTGTTTTTCGATACTGATGTGTTCATTTAAAAGAAGGTTGGTACAAGTCAAAAAGGGCTTTCACATGATTTGCATTTGAGTGTCATCACACCTAGGGGCAGTTCTAGTGTCTGTGGATATTTGTGGCTTAGCCCAGACCTTGTTGATATGTATGGGGCTATCCTTTGATGAAATATTGAAATGTTTAATCTGTGGTGTCATTTATAAAGTCAAGTTTTAATTAATACTAAAAACTAAAAGGTCCCTCTAACTTTTGTCTCTGCTTGAAATATGCTCAAAGATTCGATGTTGTGTGCTTTATGACTATGTAATTTAACACAATTGATGTCCCCTGCGGCTTTCCGTAGTTCAACGCACATTGTGTACAATTGACAGTTTCATAGCCTATTATTGATTTAATTGGCTATTTCGAGTTCATTTAGAAGATAGTAGGCCAGGGCTTGTCAACTGGCGGCCTGCGGGACAAATCCGGCCCGCCCATCATCTTTGTCTGGCACTCTGACTGATTTTTTTTTTTTTATCAAATTGTCTCGCCATCTGAAATACCAGAGTTTACACTGTATGCGAAACTCAGCGTTCATAGATGCAAGCCTCAGCAATCATCGTTGACTTTAACAACGCTCATTGGCACATGCAACAGCATTCAGCCATCATCAGTTGTCCCGCTGTTCTGGTGATAGTTTAGTTACACTGCTTTGTTAAAGATGGATCGCACCATTTAGGTGAGCATTTAATAGTGTCTTTTTTCGATCAAATGTATTTATATAAAATTGCTTAGTTGTGTGGAGTGCGGTTAAATCTACAGATGTAAAAAATTATCACCATAGTTGTGACAGAAATGTTGTGAGCATATGCACATCTCAGGCAACAAAAGCAATCGATTATGCAAACTGAACGTTCAAAGATAATGCGCTGAAAAGTTTGCTTTTCACTATTCTTGAACTGTCAAACGATCGTGTCTCATTTGTTCAGGTTCTGTAGGGCTTGGGGAAAAAAATATAATGTGAAACTGAACCTGCAGATATCCGGATTATATTTGGTTCTATACAATCTCGAACTGCATCAACTCAGTTTGTTGTTATTTTGCCAATGATTATCTGCACACAAATCTGGCTCCTGCATTAGCTATTGTGTGCAAATTCACAATATTTGCAGGACAAATTTTTCCTCACTGAATAGGTGATACTTTATATAAAAAATAGAAGAATAGACATTTCCTTTTTTTTTTTTGCATTAAGTAAACATGACTTTTATATGACCATTGATATTGATATTCATATGTGGGTTGATATTGTGAGAGGGCTTTAGCAGATATAAATATTTCTCAGTTATAATAATTTGTAAACAATAGCCCTAAAATATTAAAATGATTATATATTGGCTCTGTTTGTGAACAGCTATCAAGTAACCCTGGCTGGGGGTGAAGAGCATCATGTATGTGGGGAAGAATTGGGGGCGCCGTTTCTCACAATTCAATTTATTTCAAAGTTCCCTAATGCAGCTTTAAGAGCACAACACTAGCCTCTTCATTTTGCTCTCAAAGTGCACCAGATGGAAGTATTTAACTTTAAAATGTATTAGTCTCACATAATCCTGTGGGAAACACTGTACAGGTATACACCTGTGACTATTTTAATATGAAGAAATGCACAGTCTTAAGGCCATTTTGTAAGTAGCATGTAACTTGCGATGAAAATGTTAGCTAAGATAAATACAGAAAAAAAATGTGATTTCGAGACGTTTGCACGCTTCATGGCATCGTTGTCTTAATAAAGAGTTTTGCAAAAACTCCAAGCACATCTCTGTATATATTACTCACTGTTTACTGGGTTATATATTTTCATATTTGGTACTTACTGCATCTGGATGGAAGAACAATGAGTTTCTATTATCTCACCATGACAGGCAGTTTTGATCGTTCAGACTCTTTAATTTTAAGTGCTCTTCTTGTATGTGTGCTCATCCCCATGAGTGCTGAAAAGGAGCCGTCCAACAAGACAGCTGGTGGGTCTTGAATTGAGGCAGTATTTGGTATTAACCATACTGTGTAGAAAAATTGGTATCATTAAATGAAAATGTTTGTTTAATTCTATTAAGTACTTACAACATTTCTCCCAAATTCCAAATACAAATATTGTCATTTAGAGCATTTATTTGTAGAAAATGATAACAGGTCAAAATAACAAAAAAATCTGTGTTTTCTGACCTCGAATAATGCAAAGAAAACAAGTTCATATTCATTTTTAAACAACACAATACTAATGTTTTAACTTGGGACGAGTTCAGAAATCAATATTTGGTGGAATAACCCTGATTTTCAATCACAGCTTTTTTGCGTCTTGGCATGCTTTCTACCAGTAATGCCACTCCTGGTGCAAAAATTCAAGCAGCTCAGCTTTGTTTGATGGCTTGTGGCCATCCATCTTCCTCTTGATCACATTCCAGAGGTTTTCTGGAATCTGACGATTGGGCTGGCCATGACAGGGTCTTGATCCAGTGGTCCTCCATCCACACCTTGATTGACCTGGGTCTATGGCATGGAACACTGTCCAGCTGGAAAAACCAATCCTCAGAGTTGGGGAACAATGTCAGAGCAGAAGGAAGCAAGTTTTCTTCCATGATAACCTTGTATGTGGCTTGATTCATGCGTCCTTCACAAAGACAAATCTGCGCAATTCCAGCCTTGCTGAAGCACCACTAGGTCATCACAGATGATGTGATGTCTTAAGTCATGCGCATGTGTGTATATATGTATATATCTGTGTATGTACAGTGGGTACGGAAAGTATTCAGACCCCCTTAAATTTTTCACTCTTTGTTATATTGCAGCCATTTGCTAAAATCATTTAAGTTCATTTTTTTCCTCATTATTGTACACACAGCACCCCATATTGACAGAAAAACACAGAATTGTTGACATTTTTGCACATTTATTAAAAAAGAAAAACTGAAATATCACATGGTCCTAAGTATTCAGACCCATTGCTGTGACACTCATATATTTAACTCAGGTGCTGTCCATTTCTTCTGATCATCCTTGAGATGGTTCTACACCTTCAATTGAGTCCAGCTGTGTTTGATTATACTGATTGGACTTGATTAGGAAAGCCTAACACCTGTCTATATAAGACCTTACAGCTCACAGTGCATGTCAGAGCAAATGAGAATCATGAGGTCAAAGGAACTGCCTGAAGAGCTCAGAGACAGAATTGTGGCAAGGCACAGATCTGGCCAAGGTTATAAAAACATTTCTGCTGCCCTTAAGGTTCATAAGAGCACAGTGGCCTCCATAATCCTTAAATGGAAGACGTTTGGGATGACCAGAACCCTTCCTAGAGCTGGCCGTCCGGCCAAACTGAGCTATCGGGGGAGAAGAGCCTTGGTGAGAGAGGTAAAGAACCCCCCCAAAGATCACTGTGGCTGAGCTCCAGAGATGCAGTCGGGAGATGGGAGAAAGTTGTAGTAAGTCAACCATCACTGCAGCCATCCACCAGTCGGGGCTTTATGGCAGAGTGGCCCGACGGAAGCCTCTCCTCAGTGCAAGACACATGAAAGCCTGCATGGAGTTTGCTAAAAAACACCTGAAGGTCTCCAAGATGGTGATAAATAAGATTCTCTGGTCTGATGAGACCAAGATAGAACTTTTTGGCCTTAATTCTAAGCGGTATGTGTGGAGAAAACCAGGCACTGCTCATCACCTGTCCAATACAGTCTCAACAGTGAAGCATGGTGGTGGCAGCATCATGCTGTGGGGGTGTTTTTCAGCTGCAGGGACAGGACGACTGGTTGCAATCGAGGGAAAGATGAATGCGGCCAAGTACAGGGATATCCTGGATGAAAACCTACTCCAGAGTGCTCTGGACCTCAGACTGGGCCGAAGGTTCACCTTCCAACAAGACAATGACCCTAAGCACACCGCTAAAATAACGAAGGAGTGGCTTCACAACAACTCTGTGACTGTTCTTGAATGGCCCAGCCAGAGCCCTGACTTAAACCCAATTGAGCATCTCTGAAGAGACCTGAAAATGGCTGTCCACCAACATTTACCATCCAACCTGACAGAACTGGAGAGGATCTGCAAGGAGGAATGGCAGAGGATACCCAAATCCAGATGTGAAAAACATCTTTCATCCAGATGTTGCATCTTTCCCAAAAAGACTCATGGCTGTATTAGATCAAAAGGGTGTTTCTACTAAATACTGAACAAAGGGTCTGAATACTTAAGACCATGTGATATTTCAGTTTTTCTTTTTTAATAAATGTGCAAAAATGTCAACAATTCTGTGTTTTTCTGTCAATATGGGGTGCTGTGTGTACAATAATGAGGAAAACAAATTAACTTAAATGATTTTAGCAAATGGCTGCAATATAACAGTGAAAAATTTAAGGGGGTCTGAATACTTTCCGTACCCACTGTATGTATGAATGAATAACTTAATAATAATTATAGCTTTATTATTAACTTGATACTGAAGCTTAAGTAGACCCTGGTAGCCTAACCCTAGCGTCATATGTAAGCACACAGTGTTACACTGAAAACATGTTTTTGGAAGAGAAAAATTGTTGTAAGTTAGATACTTCGTTATTGCAGAAATTATATAGGACTCGTTTACGTGAAGTATGGCTGAACGATTAATTTAAATAAATGTTAATCACGATATGACCAAGTGTGATTATCAAACTGTGAGCGCTGTGATTTAATTAAATAGTCTCAACGAAAAGTCGCTGATGCTTCAAAAGGTCAGCGGCAATAGGTTCAAAGTTTAAATTGAACATTGAGCGCGGCTTAACAACAGTTCACTGAAGCTTCACTCCATTGGGTTCAATGTATTTGGAATCCGCAACGCTGACGTAAGTCATGTGGGAGCCCCGTTATGTTTATGTATAAGGATAAAAGTAAATAAATTATAAATTGTTAAATTAATTCTTAAAATTCTGATGTGCTCTGCAGGTTATGTTCTCTTTTGAGGCTGGGCGACGCTGTGAATCCGGGCCAGGGAACTTTACCTTCGAGACAAAGCAGGGAAATGAGATATTCCACATTATTGAAGATTCCATCCGTGAGCATAAAGCCCAAGGTGAAGAGCGACACCAAAGCTGTCCATCATTAGATGGTGACTGCCCATCTCTCCTGCAAATTCGTGCTGCAATTTCAGAGGGAAACAGTCGTGAACCAGATGGAGATTCTGGTGGCAGCAAACCTGGATCGGCAGATGGAGTCTTTGGTCGAAAGGAAAACGATGGGAAAATTTTAAAAGGCCGAAGCCTACCAGAGCCTCCGGCTCCAGTTGGTGGGACACCACCACGATCTCCCATGCCTCGTGGATCCAAAAGTGGACAACTGTTAGAGGACCTGGGGAGCCTGTACTCTGAGCCTGCCGACTCCGTCCGTCCGCCACCCTGTTTAGGAGAGTGTCTGTACTCTGACCCGGTGGATAGTATCAAAACTGTCATCCCTACTCCCAGCCCACGCCTCAGGCCATCTGGCGATGAGGGGATCCACCACCAGGGCACCAAGTTTGAACCATTCTACGCAGACATCTATGATCAGGTTAGTCTGGAATTGTTGCAGAGGACAGGGGCATTGGGACTTGATGGGCAAAGCAGGCACCCTGCAGATGGTGGTCCAACAGAGCACATCTATGATGAGCCAGAGGGACGGGCAGGACCTCCAACTACACAGCCTATTATCACACTTTACGATGAAGCGCGGTTGGACACACATCCCTGGAGAACCAGGGGATTGGAGGAGCCTCAAGGTCATGAGGTGGCCTACAATCCAAATGTGGATGATTATTCAGTCACTCATTTTGGAAAAGCTCACCAACCATTGCCTGTGCCCAGACTTAAAGGCCCCAAGCCTGTCACAGCACCAAAGCCAGGCAAAGTAGTACTGCCCAAAAAAGATCCTCCACCGCTGCCTCAATGTAAGGGCAGTACTAACCTGAACAACAATAACAGTAGCAACAGCCAGGGGTTGACAGCGGTTGTCATTGACAGTAGGGCTGGAGGAGTTGGTAGAGGATTTGGTGCTGCTGAAAGGGCAGGTAATAATGTGGATCTTTACAGTAAAGATCCTAGACATAGGCTTCCTGCAAATGCTTGGCATCCTACCATGCAAACTCCAGACATCATCTATGACAACTTGGGTGACATTTGACCTAACCCTTGAAGACATTAAAGCTGTCTGGTCTTTTTTTCCTCAGCCCTTTAGATGTAAAACCATAGTTGGAGGAAATATGCCCATGGTTCACAAGGAAGACCTTGTGACCTTTTATCTACCTGAACATTTCATTAGTAATTTAGTCATTGATTGCAGCTGATACCAAAATTACTATTGAGAGCTAGGGCTGTACAAACAGAATGGTGGGGCTAGGGCTGTCTTTGCCACAATGGTGGACTAAGGAACAACAGAAAACAGACCCCAACATCTTTTTATGTGGATAATGTCCTTTGAAAGGGCCTGTACTGGAATATGCCACATTTTGCACTTATCAAATTCACAAATTAGTCCTGTTTTGTAAATCTGAGTCTGTGATTGCATGTCAAAAACTGTAAAATATTATGAAGTATAACTTCCCCATGCAGTAGTATTGAGTGTTTAGTGTTGAAGTCTAAACGTTATCTAATAAATCCAACTTAATGGTGTATGTGCAGTAGAAAAAAGGTCAGTCACTGCACAAACAAACCTTGGATATTTTTGCATGAAGATTGTAGCAGAAAGGATACTAATCCACTGCTGTGCCTGTCTGTCTGTCTGTGTGTGTCGGCAGCTGTGCTGTTGTTTAACATGATAATAAAATATTATAGTAAAAGAGTCCAAAGACTCTACATGCTCTTACTTTTCCTCATGAAAATATACATACCAATATATGTAATTCCAAGGAAAATCTGGACTTGGTTTGTGGTGTCTTTAGTCATTAAGAGGGCATGAAATTACCCTGAATACCCTATCCTTTAGTCACTGTCCCATATTCACCCCATGCTCTTTTGTCCTGAACTGCATTTGACAACTGAGGGATAATCCTGATGCAAAGTGAATATTAACCATCTGTTTAACATTGGGGCCTTCAAATGGCAGTTAAATGTTGGCTGAGTTAAAATGTGTCTGCCTGGCAGGGTTTGAAGGTACAGACTGTTCCCTGTCCCTGTCCTCGCTCAATTCCTTTTGTCCTCTCTCCAGTCTCCCCTTCCACTGCTTAATTTTTTTTCTTTTGAGTGGACTGCCAAAATATAATCTATTCATCAATTTATTTTTATTTTTTATAAAATATGCAGTGCAGTTAAGCAGAAATGCTGTGAAACTGTTGACAGAGCACAGTGCTTTTCAAAAGAATACTTTAATTTGGCCCAGGTTCTGCCATACAGTTTACCACCATACTATGTATGCAGGATTATGCAGAGCAACATTATCTGCTTAAACAGCATATTACTCTTAGATATTAAAAAAGTGCATTGACTGCCTCTTTGCTCTTCTTAAAGAAATGGTTCACCCAAAAATTATCCTTATCCTCCTGTTAAAGATGTCAGGCTGAATGTGAGCCACGTTTGCTATTCACTTGGATTGTATGGAAAAAATATGCAATAAATGTGAATTGTGACTGAGGCTAACATTCTGCCTTCTTTTGTGTTACACGAAAGACTAAATCATACGGGGTTTACAACATGAGGTTGAGCAAATTATAACAATTAAAAATTTTGAATGAACTATCCCCCCATTGTCATTCAATACAATCTTAACAGAATGTACCAGGTTCAATACAAGTTCAATCAACAGCATTTGTGGCATAATGTTGATTAATTATTTTGACTCGTCCCTCCTTTACTTAAAAAAAAAAAATAAAGCAAAAATCTGGATTACAGTGAGGTACTTACAACGGAAGTGGGGCCAATGTTTGTAGATTTTAAAAGCAAAAATATGAAGCTTATAACTTTATAAATATCAATTGCATTTATTCTTCTGTTAAAACTCGTGTAATATTTGAGCTGTAAATTTGTTTAAATTGTAATTTTTACAGTCATCATGACAACGAAATTGTAAAATTGGCTATAACTCCAAAAAGGTTAGTAAGCAATTGTATCACACTAAAATCATGTTAACACACATATCGTTTACATCTTGTGGCTCTACTTTTGAAACAGTATTTTAACAAAAAATTGGCCCCGATTCACTTCCGTCATAAAGCCTCATTGTAACCCAGATTTTGAAAATCGATGGAGTCAAAATTATTTTTTGTTAATCAACATTATGCTACCAATACTGTCAATTGAGCTTAACTTGTACTGAACTTGGAACATTCCTTTAATGAAGATTTAACATTATTTGTCTTTTCGGAAATTTCTTGTTGGATATAATACATTACAAACATGCTGAGAAAATATTTGAGACAAGCAGAATGTGGTGTAAACATGCTTGATCATGCTAAATGTAGATCCTTTCTATTTAAAGCTACATTTTACCACCAAAGCTTGTGTCGTGAAAAGGTCACATTATCAAAGTTTCAGTTTTTGTATCTTGCAGTTGAAGGTGCAAATTGGTTCAGTTTGGATGCATTTCTCATTTTATACTAGTTCCTGTTTTCTAGAATGTTCCGTTAATGTTATAGTTCCACTGGCCACTAAATGCTTGGATAACCAAATTGAAAACAGAACTGAGCTATTGCTCTCTGGAGTGTGAAGCAAACGATGGGGAAGTTAATTGTTTGCTTAAAATGCTTAGTCTTACTACCAGAATTCTAAGCAATGTCACTATTTGAAATACATCTGTACACCTAAATAAACTTTCTGAATTATAATCACCCAAAATGTGGATTTCTACATACATAAAAGGCACAACTGACAAAGAGGTTCAAGAGTATCAGTATTGGTAAATGTGTATATTAAGCTGAACATTTTGTTTTACTGCAATTAATAATAATAAATAATAATAAATCTTCTGTTAATAACACAGCATTAATGAATTGTAATTAAACTGTAAACTTTATACTGTTTTAAACCATGTAATATCCAGTAATTGTTACATTGTTTTTGGAAAAGAAACATTCTTCTTCCCTAAAACAGGGATCAAGTCAAAGGTTAGCAGTTCTTTATGAAATTACACCCATTAGTTGGTCTAATCACTGTTAATTTTCTAAATCTTTTTCCAATCATATTGTGAAAAATTATTCTTACATATTCTGACACAGGAAATAGATTAGGCCTGTTTGATTTGATTTGATTCTTTAAGAAAATGGTTTGTAAAACTTTCTTTTTTTAAGGTCCCATTGAAAAGGACAACAATAAACATTAAACAACATCAATTAATGATTTTGAAAACATACAAGTAATATTTACACACAAAACTAAAAAAAACAATGGATTCAAATTAACAGTAAAATTATATATATATATATATATATATATATATATATATATAAACAACCCTCACCCACCCAAAGATATTTTAGGAACTATTTTTCATTTAACAGTTCATTAATAATATAAATCAGAGGGTCTGAGATTAGCTCTTTGTTTTAAACAATACTGTACAGGTATTATATATCCCTGGCCCCTAAGACAACACATCCATATGGTATTAGTTGGGCAGAAGTGGAGATACATTTAGAAAACAATTAAACACCAACACTCTTTCATAACTAATAGATAAGGACATTTCAAATGTGAAAAAAATGGGAAATTGTGTGAAATCCTCTTGCTAAATCTGCTTTTCGTTATGTTTTCATAATGCATAACCACAACATGATGTCACAAAGACAAGGCGTAGAGAGTGCCAGGTGGGTGGAATGGTGTATAGCTTAATGAGGCAATACTGATGGACTGCAGTAAAAGAGGCCTATTGAGTAACATTATAGCTCTGACCTCAAGTCTAGTTTCAGAACCATTTGTCACAGCTCACCCAAACTAACGCCTCTAAAGACCCTTGTTCTGCAGGGTTATGAGGGCTAAACAGAGCGACCTCTTTTTCTCTCTTGGTTCTTTGTAGCTCAATGAAGGCCTTGAATTCCTACTCATCTGAGTATAGTGTCTCTCTCTTGGGGCTGTAGTGGAAGCTTCCATAAAGGAGGACAATAGCTCTACTTTTCCACTACACTTGGCCTCTTACTCCCCAACTCTCCATAGAGACATTTAGCTCTAGCATCTGCACTAAGAAGGCAGCCCTTGCGCTCGCTCTCTCTTTTAAAACCTTTATTTCCTTGTCTCTTTCCAATTTTGTGGGTTTTGTATTTGATTTATTTCTTTTTAGCAGCCTCAGCATTTTACAATTTATTTATTTTTTAACTCTCCTAGTTGTGGTGCAGCCTTTGTTTAATTGTATGGCCCAGTGGCTACTTTAATTACACCACCAAGAGTGAAATAATTTTAATTACTGTGTGGAGTGTTTTAATGGCAAGTATTTGAGTACCAAACTAGCATTTGTTTCATGCACTCTGTGTCTGAAGTATGAGGGCTGATTTTGTAGTGTCAGTCACAAAGTAGCAACGAGGCCATTTCATCTGTAGTGCAATGTTGCACAACTGTTTTCTAGGAATTGAAGGATATAGCAAACTCATTCAACCTAATCAGCACTCGTCACTAATCAGGAACAGGGAATACTTGCCATGTTAGGCTTACTTAAAAATGTAAAACATTTTATCAAAAGTGTAATTGGATGCCAAGCAATATTAGTATGCCAGCATTTAATTTATTTTTTGCTGTATTTTTGGCTGAAGGTGTGTATTGAGTTTGCAACACATTCTAGGTTTTTGATGAACAAAGCAGGGATGTGGAATGGTCCTATTGCAAAGTACAGTACCCCAGTTCAGTGTCCTCTGAATACTTAGCCATGTGAAAATTTGTATAGCATATGTATTCAAGTTAACGGTACATATAATAGTACATATCTGGCCATGTGCAACTGCAATATATGCGCTACATGACATCCTGTCTGTGGGAGTTTAGAAATGAATGCTCCGAATTTCTGGTTGTACACAGCAGTTGGTGTCAGTTAATGTGAGTGTTGAGTGTGAATGTGTGATTTCCTTTCATAATGAAAGCATTACAACTCTCCTTACTGTCTCTGAACCATCAGATGGTCTTCCTCATTATAGTTGTCCTGGAAACAGAGGGCAGGGGCACTGGCTCGGGAGTGGCTGAGGGTTAGTGAGGGACGGTACATCTTGTTTAGAGGAATGGAAGGGAGAGGAGCCACTGTAGCCCGTACACGACTATGAGACTGCCGACCCTGCTGATCAAAAGAGAAAAAGAAAAGGAGGGTAGAGAAAAGACAGAATGCATGATGTTGACATGTCCTCTGTCACTATCACAGGATTTATCATGTTTTATGCACTAGAACAACTTGTCCAAACCAACACTGTTAGACAAAGTGCCTTCTAACTCTTCTCTACAAATGTATGCAGCTTTGGAATAACACATTTTTAGGAAAAATTTCCTGTAGATCTCTGATGATTGCTAATTATGTAATGTCTGTCTGTCTGTCTATCTATCAGAATCATTGTTTATGCTCCTTGCTTTTCTTTTTCTCATGCAGACATATTTCCATATTGACTGATGGAACTAACATGCTACCAATAACTTGTTTTTCAATGCACTGACATGAAGAATGATTGCTTTTTTTCTGTTGAATTCTTCATAAAGCTTTGACCTATTAATAATGGGGTGACATTTAACATGTATGTGGTTGGAAAATCAGAAACCAATAGTTTATTCTGAGTTTTGACTCTGGACTATTATTAACCTAAGGGACCTATTTGTTTCCCCTCTTTATCTCTCTCATTCTTCCTTTTTGTCTTCCCCTTGTGTGGGTGTTTAAATATTAGGTCAGTGCTTGGTTTCATTTTTGCTCTCTGGGGCAATAACTTCCCTGTTCCACCTTCACACACACAATTTCTCAATTCAAGCCCTTTGCTCTTCCTTTTATAATTCAATTTGCATTTTGATTGTTTTAAAATGGCTAAGATTTAAATCTCAACAAAAAACAGCACCATGTTGTTGAACCCAAGCACAGGATAAGGGCAGATATGTCTTTATAACCTGATTTAACTTATGTACTTAGGTTAACATAACCAAACACAACATACATGATATCAAGACTTCCTCTATTCCATCAATAATGTAATACATCAATAATCCTGTTAATAAATAATAACAACAGACAATACAAATTATAAGACCACTGATTGAGAACCTAAAACATTAATCTGCAATAAATTGTCCAAAGCTGTTCTAACAGCTTTAATTATTGGAGACTATATGGAACAGAACAAACATACACCCGGCAACACAGAATTGTATTTTTAAACAAGTCTTTCCGCTGTAGTTCTCTTCCGTTCTATATATCTCAGACATCTTGTTCCATTCTACACCATCTCTCACCTGACGCTGTGTAGAGCCCTCTGGTGGCCGACTAGCATCTCTGCGATGGCCACGTCCCTGGCCTTGTGCTCCAAATGGTTGTGTTGAGCGGGTAAGCAAGCCTCTCATTCTTAAGTTCATGTAAAGATTGGAGTCCAGGCAGAGGGGGTTAAACACTGGGTCCTTCTCTAGCTGCTCCAGGGAGCTCTGGACACAGTGATCATATGATATCAGTTTGCCAAGTACAACCCCAATTCCGAAGAAGTTGGGACAGTATAAAAATGTTAATAAAACCAAAAAGGTGGGATTTGTAAATGATATTCACCCTTTGGTATATTGAAAGCACTACAATTGTATTGTTTTTTTGAAAATGTACAGTAATTTCAAATCAGATGATTGCAATGCACTTCTAAAAATGTGGGACAGTCCAGTATTTACCACTGTGAAACACAAGTTTGTTAAGTTGTGAAAGTGGTTTTCATCTTGCCCTTAACGCACTGAGATTTGACCAGATTCCTTGAATTTTTTAACTATATTGTGCACTGTAGAGGGTGAAATGCCACAAATCCTTCCAGTTTGTCTTTGGGAAACACTGTTCTCAAAGTGCTGGATTATTATCTGTTGGCAAATTGACAAATCTCAAATGAACCTTGCTCTTGAAAGACTAGGCTGTTTTTGGAGGCTCCTTATATACTGACACGACTGCCTCATCATCTGTTTAACATCTCCTTTCACATAACTTTATTTCAACTTGTCAACTTGCTATTAGCCTTAAATTGCCCCGTCTCAATTTTTTGAAGCGAGTTGCAATCATCTGATTTGAAATTACTGTACATTCTCAAAAAACTAAAAATTCAATTAACAAGATAAAATATCATATAATGTGTAGTTGTAGTTCTTTCAAAATAGCAAAGGGTGAATATAATTGAAAGATAACTCCTGTTTGCTTTTATTAGCATTTTTTATACTGTCTCAACTTTTCTGGAATTGGGGTTGTATAAGTAAAACAACCAATAACATCATTTTAAAAAATATTACAGTAGAGATATAACCAGTTTTTGCTGTATTAAATACCATACTCAAGCTGTGAGCCATTTCAGTGCTTTTCATGGTGTTTTATTTTTAGTAAACCCCATTGGTATTTATTATGCCAGGGCCATACCGGATGTACTGAATGTGAATATGTGATGATACCTCTATATTGCATAGTGCTTGGAGTGGGGGCTCCTCAATTACAACAGGCAGAGTGCAGGGCAGCATAAGTTCTCGTGTCAGCACAGGTTTCAAAAGCAGAGTGAGTGATCCAGAGGACTGAAGTATATAGTAAGAGAACACACTAGAGCCCAAGCCCGACTTTGGCTCCGAGCGTGCCAACAGGAACCAGTCACGGGTCTGACAAACACAGATATATATTTATGTTCTGAAATTAAATTAAAATATTATTTTAAAGAACATGTGATTAAGAAACTATTACATGACATGTTCACATCCCTCAAACAACAAATTATCACACTACTCTAAACACACTGGGGACAAACAAGCACTGACTCTGAGTGTGTGGCAGAGAGCATGAAAGGTCTGGTGGTTTGTTTCCATCTCATCCCAGTCTAGCTGCCAGCAAGAGGTTGGTCTGATGACAAAGGGTAGTCCATACAGCACAGACTGACACACTCCGTCGGCATAGAGAACTCTGTCAGTTATACACAACAAAAATAGTTCATCCAAATATAGTCATCCTTAACCCACCCTCATGAGTTTCCAAACGTTTCAAATGATGTTATTTTTTATGTGGAACCCAGTAAAAGTAGTCCAAAAACATTGTGTTGCGTGCTATATTCCAAATCTTCTGAAGCCATTCAATTGGTACAGACCAGCGGCATGTGGAGGAGTTTTGAATTGAGAAGGCAGAGTGACATCAGTGTTTGTTTTGTTGTTGTTGTTTTTACAAGACCAATATAAAGTCTATTTCAGTTCCAGTAGACATTTAAATGGTTTTCAGGTTCCCATACAAATCTGAAATCTAATTTATCACAACATATATGAAAAAGTAGGCATGCATAAAAAAATCTATAATATAAAAAGTGGCATACAGTATTTTGCTTATAAATGCAACAACATAACAAGATACTATAAATGGCTGTTAAAAATGGCTAATAATGTAACATATATTTTCCTTAAATCAGTTTATTATTGTCAAATTTGTATAGGCTATGTACATGTATGCCCCAGAAAATTAATATTATATATGTTAATTGACATATCAGATTTCTGTACGGGAAGGCATATGAAATACCTTTTCACTTACACTGTAAACAGGCATGAAATACATATTTTTGTAAGTTGATATTAACTATTTATTAAATCAAAGACTCATCAAGTGTATGCATTGTTTTATAATTATTATTTTTTAATTGCCTCAAAAACAATACCTACAACAACACAGCAACATACATATTTCATGAATATTTCATCTGTTCCCCTATTATTTTTAGTCATCTTATTTTTGGATAATCCATCATCTAGTCCTTGGTAAACACAGGGTTCGTGATGCACTGATCTGTATCTAAAAAGCGTGCCACTCACGTACCATTTTCAGATTTCAAGTCATTTTGATGTGGATGTGACCAAAAGTGCAGTTGTCTGTCACTTTTCTGTGCAAATAGTTTCTGCACTTCCATCAATTCATCCCATTGATAGCGATCTGCAGAGACCAGCTGTGAGGATGAGGGCATGTGAGAAGGGCTATAGCATTGATTGATTGACAGCGTATTGAACGAATCAGCACTAACAGGAGCCAACGTCTCCACTCACGTGACTTTTCACTGTATTTGGCAATCTTTATCTACTGAGTGTCGCTGTTTGACAGAGTGACTTTAGAAAGATGACTGCTATACTCATTGTTTGAGCTCACATTTCATAATATTTTATTTGTTTGATTTATGTACAGTCATTTACTTTGCTCACCTAACTTTTTGAGGAGACATTACCTCCCTTGCCTACTAGGAGAAATCACAACTGGCACAGACTGAAATTTAAGTCATTGTTCGCTCATTTTCTTGGCCTTCCACAAAGATTATGTCTAGCCTGTGTTCACAACCAGATTTAAAAACAAATGTCACAGCATGTTCGATTACTACACATGTGAAAACCAATGGTGTTGTGTTGTAAATTATTTTGATATGCCACTTTTGAATCTGGACACCGATTCAAAGTATAGAGGTGAATATTAAATTTGGCTTCTGAAGTCTTGGAATATAGTGCACAAGTTGTATGGAGTTATATTTTATTGCTTTCATGGCATTGTCCTCTGGAGTTTGACAACCCCTTTTGTTGTATGCAAGGGTGGAATAACGAGTCTACCTAAATTTCTACCTTTGTGTTCCACAGGAAAAATAACCTATAATAGGCTGGGTGAATAATGGCAGAAGTTTTGAGCAAACTATTCCTTTAAATCGTTTCAACTACAAATATGTAAAGCTCTTTACAAATAAAAATGCATAATAGTTGAACACAACTCTCTACTCTGTTCCTAATTAAATTAAGAGAACAACACTAGAATAAAAAAAGACAAAAGACCAAGCGTGGGCAAGTGAAAAACAAAACAAAACGAAAAACAGCATGAGTGTGAGGGAGAATTACAAAAGTCTATTCCAAATCAACCCATAATGACAAGGTGGGGAAAACTGGTATGATTGTATCACAGTGCCTGGACAAATGACCTCATGTGCATGTAAATCGTATACAATGTATGGCTGTGTGTGGGAGACAGAGGACTCAAACACAGAGCTCTCTGTTTGATTGATAAAAACCTGATGGTATTTTGACATTAGCATAGTTGATTAATTTTATCTTTCTTCATCACACTCTGCATACTTGTACATTTAGAAACCACATACAAGCTAAGTTATTGTGTTCCTATTAAAATTGTATCTTATGTACTGTGTTTCTGATACTGTAACTGAATGTCTGAAAAAACTAAAACACCATGGTGCACTTTACCAGTTGTGTAATTTTCTATATTACAATATAAAATATAGCACTCTGGTGCCTTATTGAAGCTCTAAAAAAAATCACTATTCAAAATAATTTACTGTTATTTGCTTCCAGCTTAGCTACTGTACACAAAAACAAAATTAACTATAGGCGTGGCTGTACTTCACAACTCGTAGACACTGTGGTGAGGGGCTCTGATTGGTCAGGCTCTTGTTCAGGGGCTGGAAATCTTGTATACTCTCAGTCTTCACTCCAAGGTCAGGAGTGCTGGGAAGCAGGGCTGGGCTAAGAAGTCTCTCCTGCATGTCACACTTCAAACAGACTGTAGAGGGCGACATGAAGCAACATCACACACATGGATTATGAGCAGACAGGTAAAATGCAAACGCAAGAGATGGATTTCAAAATGAGTATTTTGGTGGAAGAACCCTGATCCAAGTTTGTTTAAAATTATTTTTTAGGATAAGTCTACAAGCTCATTGTGGGTCTCATTCACTAACCATGCATACACACGTATTTTGGTGTAAAAAAAATGCAATTATTATTGTATGTGTGTGTGTATACCAGGGCTTGGCCTGTTATTGGCAGGGTTTGGTGTAGAACTCTGTGCTGTGAGAGAAGGGGGTAACAACAAGTGGACATGTTCCCTGTCTCCACCCTGGTTATGTAGCCACATTTTCAGAGCACTCTCCACAGCCACAACTGTGCCCTCCACTTGCTGTAGGTCCATCTCTGTCCCCAACATCAGGCTCTCTATAGAATGAAGAGAAATACATTATGCTTCTGAATATGAGAATAAGAACTGCAAAAAAGCTAAATCACACTCCTGCTTCCCTCTGATCATGAGACCAGAAGACTAATTCTTAACAAAAAGGCTGCAAGTTCAAATCAAATAATTTGTTAATGTGTTAATGAGCTCCCACCTGCTCCATCATTACTATACTATATGGCAATGTTAAATGTGCCTGCTTCAATTTGCTTAGGATAAAAAGCATCTGCCAAACAGCAATTTATCAAAGTACTTTATATCCTGGAAGAAAAGCAGAGGGTGCAATAATCCAATACAACCAGAAGAAAATACTGTGAAACTGATTATATATATCCCATCAAAGATAGAACATCTTGAGTAGTCTCAAAATGTGCTTTGTGATATTTAATCTTGTGAATATTTAGATAATGAGTTTTTGTTATCTTGGCTGGTTTGGGCTCAGAGTAGTTTACATTTAAATCAATTTTCACCATACAAAAAAAAATAAATAAATAAATAAAATGTAATAATTACTAAGACAGATACACTGTATAACACAGTATTAGGAGTTCCTTTAAAGTCTCACATTACAAATGTCTATATTTCTGAATTTAAATATCAAAATATATACATATCATCCCTGAATAAAAAAATCAAATGATCCTTAAATGTACTGTTGAAGTGGAAACTGAAATCTTTGTGAGCAATATGGCCACTCTCTTTGGACTCTCATTTCCTCTAAATTATTATTATGTATGTATTGTTTTATTTTCTCCCCAATTTGGAAATGCCCAATTCCCAATGAGCTCCAAGTCCTCATGGCTGCGTAGTGACTTGCCTCAATCTGGGTGGCGAAGGATGAATTTCAGTTGCCTCCGCGTCTGAGACCATCAATCCACGCATCTTATCCTGTGGCTTGTTGAGCGTTACCGCGGAGACCTAGCATGTGGAGGCTCACACTATTCTCCGTGGCATCCCGTCCGTCTAAATTATTAACTTTTTCTCTAATACTCTGTAGGGCTTTAAACTGGTTATGGAGATTTGCTGTATGTTTTTAATCTTTCATTCCCAAACAAACTCAATAACCGAGAGAAAGGCTGATAGCTAAAATAAGAGACCACTCAAATCAGTCCCAACCATGACAATCACTACCAACCCAACACAATAAAACAGTTTTTTGGGGGTTGTTATAAGAGCACAATCTAATGTATCTCATCTACGGTTCAGATTAACATAGCAAACCTAAGCACCACTGTGTGCAAACACATTTATGTGCCAGGTTAATCACAAATGCCCAAATAGCTGTATTTAAATTCATTAGAGGCAATTTATTCAAAGTAATTGCTTATTCCAATGCACAAATCAAGCTGCCAACATGCATTGTAATCAATCAATTATACTGTATCATTGGGTCAAATCTGCAGAAATTATTAGCAGATCTGTTTAGTTTACCAGCATATATTCGGGCCAGTTCTGGTTAGATCCTCACCTGCTGGAGACTTACCCCTCGGCCCACTTCTGTCTACTGCACTCGGCTGAATGCCTGAGTACTCACTCCCCGGATCCGGCCCAAAATCAATCGGCCCAGAAGCGGCAGCCAGTGATGCACAGATGCTGGCAGAGTTAAGACGGAATCAGCCCGAAACAATTGTAGACAGCACACCAGAGCTGGCCCAAATTTATTTCTGCATGTAGAGTTCTGACTAAATACATCTTAGTACGCTAAATGTCCACATTCAGTTGATGTAGTCCAGATGGAGAAGGTGAAAAAAAGAGTGTGGAGAGTGTGAAAGGCTTAGCTTAAAAGACTAATAACATTGATACACATTCACAAGCTTCTCACAATAAGTTGCTGGAATTCGGGCCCAGTCCTCCAGACAGAACTGGTGTAACTAAGTCAGGTCACCTTGCTTTCACACACTTTTTCATCTCTGCCCACAAACTGTCTATCAGACGGAGGTCAGGGCTTTGAGATGGCCACTCCAATACCTCGAATTTGTTGTCCTTAAGCCATTTTGCCACAACTTTGGAGGTATGCTTGGGGTCATTGTCCATTTGGAAGACCCATTTTTTAAAAAGGTTTAACTTTCTGGCTTACGTCTTGAGATGTTCCTTCAATATATCCACATCATTTTCCTTTCTCATTACGCCATCTATTTTGTGAAGTGCACCAGTCCCTCCTGCAGCAATGCACCCCCTTTTTCTTCCAAACATTACAATGGTCATTATGGCCAAAAGGTCATTACATTTTTGTTTCATCAGACCAGAGGAAATTTCTCCAAAAAGTAAGATCTTTGTCCCCATGTGCACTTGCAAACTATATTCTGTTTTATGGCAGTTTCTGAGCATTGGCTTCTTCCTTGCTGACCAGCCTTTCAGGTTATGTTGATATAGGACTTGTTTTACTGTGGATATAGATATTTGTCTACCTGTTTTGCCCAACATCTTCACAAGGTCCTTTGCTGTCGTTCTAGGATTGATTTGCACTTTTCGCACCGAACTATGTTCATATCTAGGAGACAGAATGTGTATCCTTCCTGAGCGGTATGATGGCTGCATGGTCCCATGGTGTATATACTTGTGTACTATCATTTGTACAGATGAATGTGGTACCTTCAGGCATTTGGAAATTGCTCTCAAGAATGGGTCGTAGGGACAACTCCTGGGGTCATTCGGATATGGTGCTCTATGAGATTTGTACGACTGGGAAGAGGCAACAACACATCAGAGAATTTTCCTTGCAACCTGGCAACCTTCGTGACTTGGGATGGTGAGAGGTGGGAGAGGTGGTCTCCACCTCTCGATCGGTGTCTTTTAAGTTCACCTCCAGTCCGAACTCCTCCCTCTCTGGAACCACAGTTGCCAAAGTCACGGGGACTACCTCTATCTGTTTTTCACCTCATAATCGATTATCCCAACTCGCGTGTGACCTCAAAGTGTCCTTGCCACTTGGCGAGTTATTTCAAGCTCAATGTGGGGAGCCATAAAAGGACTTTATCTCCCGATATTAATTTCTCGTAGTTGAGTACCCCTATTTTACAGCAGGCTTTGATGTTCATGAGTCTAGGGCAAATTCTCTTGTGTTAATCTCCTCCCCAGTGTCTGGAGTTTTGCTCCCAGGTCAAGAATGTATTGGATTTAGTTTTTGCTGTTTGAGGTCTCTCCTCCCAATTTTCCCATAGGATGTCGAACACGCCATGCGGTTGACACCCATACAATAATTAAAATGGGGAGAACCTCATGGAAGCTTGCAGGACCTCTCGTACTGCAAATAATAGGGGCTCCAGCCACTTGTCCCAATTTCGAGCGTCTGCATGCACAAACTTACGAACCATATTTTTTATGGTCTGATTAAATCTTTCGACCATGCCGATTTAATCGATTTCCCAATAATTTGTAGAGTTAGCGTAGTGTATGTGAGATAAACAAAGTGCCCTGATCAGTGAGGATTTCTTTCAGAATCACCACTCGGGATATAATTCTGAAGAGTGCCTCCGCAACTGTTCATGCCTAAATATTGTGCAGAGGCACTGCTTCCGGATATCGCGATGCCTAGTCCACCAGAACCAACAAAAAGCAACGACCGCTTCCTGTCCGCTTTAATAGCCCAACGAGGTCCATACCAATTCTTTCAAAGGGGACCTCGATCAATGGAAGGGGGTGCAATGGCGGTCTTGGGGTGGCCATTGGATTCACCAGCTGACATTCACGCCATGCCGCACAAAACCTGTAAACATCCCCGCGAATGCCCGGCCAATAGAAATGGGCTATTAGACGGTTCAGTGTTATTTCCTGTCCTTAATGACCTGCTATCGGACTCTCTGGAATAACATTTCCAGATGGCTCTTGGGAACTAACAACTGGGTTGTATCCTCCTCTGTTTGAGTGTCCTGTGTCACTCGATACAACCAATCTTTAATAATCAAAAATGGATATATGATAGCAATGCCTCGCTGGAGGCGTTGACCATAAATTACTCTCACTTGGTCGAAGGGTCTTGTCTCGCGTCTGCTCCAGAGGGAAATCCCCTGCTGGGAATCCTCTAAGGGCTGGGGAAGCCGAGACTTCCCCCTCCATTTCATCCTCCTGATGTGGAGCTGACGTTGATGGCCCTGGCACCACCTCCCCAGCGAATCACACACCACACACCGATACCCTTTGTTGCAGGACCCATCCACACATATTCCCCTCAATAAAGTTGTAAATGCTGGCGGATTCATACCCAAGATTAGTGGATCGGAGAGGCAGAGACTAACTGCAGCATCCCACAGGTGTCAATCCCTACGGCTCTTCCTCTCCTGGCCACACCCCTTCACCACACCGGTTAATTTTGTTCCAATAATTTTTTCATGAAATCAAACGTTTTAACACAGTAATTTTTTGGAACTACACCACATCATGTTGCCCAAAACAATTCTACTTGTGCTTTGATTCTGAACTTTACATATTGTTCTTTAATTAACAACTATGTATAATACTACATATACATACACGCCTAATCCAGATACAAGGAAAACATTATTAGAGGTAAAAAGTATATTTCTCAGTTGTTTCCAAGTCTTCACTGAATTATTGTTAGATATGATGCATTAATACAGATTTGATACTTCTGGGTTTTGACTGAGAAACAGATCTGTAATTAAAATTTTACATAACAGTTAATTATCTGTATGCTTCCCCTGTGTGGAGAAATCCACCACACAGGAGAAAATATATTATTTATATTGCTTATTTTTGCTTATTTTGGTTAGGCAAGTCTCTTATTTTGGGCTTGTTTTTCCAGATCAGTTGACTTGTTTCTCTTGTGAGATCTGGCAATGCTGCAATTGGTATTTCACCCAGCACTTAGTGCAGAGTACTGTCATTTTAAAAAGAACATTATTAACTAATTAAAATATGAAATTACTGTGACGTCACAAAGCAGCCGTGTGGTGCTTCAGAGTAGCTGATTTCAATGGTGGATACGAGCTGCACTATAGTTTCTTTTTAAGCATTATATTGTATTGTATTTTATATTGTAATAATGTTTGTTAAGGTAAGGCATATAAAAATTATTTTAAATGGGTATATACGGTATAGAATAAATTAAATTATTGCTAAATTACTGCTTAAATTTTTTGTCCACGTACGAATATGCCACGTACAGCATATAATATGGCATATTCAAAATTCAAATTTATTAACAGCCGATTTAAATTGACCAAGTTACTCAGTAAGCCCTTTCATGGAGAGACAGGGGACCATTCATCTGGTTAGATCGGTGGTTGCACTTTCGTTTGCTATCGGAGTTTATGCAATTCGTTAAAATGTTAAATCTACCAATACGGCAAATGGGTCTTATTAGAGCAGACGCGATAAAAATGATGGTGATTCCTGAAATATGCTATTCATGTCATATTTTTTATGTTGGCTACTCCTCCAAAACACACTTAGAAGAGTTAAGCTGAATTATTTCTATTTTGTACAAATCAAATTCACATTGGCCCATTTATTAACATGACAAAACAAAACTGTTATTACATTTTTAATAAATTGTACGCAGAAATCGAGCAACGCAACAAACTCTCCCATTACAATGACTGCTGTCACTCACTGCAGGTTAACACTGTTTGAGACCTGCATTTCAACGCAAATTCGAATGCTCTCATTAAAAACAAAGTTGTCTAATCAGCATAATAAATCAATTATTTACACAGCGTCTGTGCCTCGATTATAACTGGATCATTTTAGTTTTGTCCTGTTGCTCATTTGCAGTGTATTTAACTCTACGTTCAAAGCGAGCGATGCAACGTAATGAATCCAAAATAATTACAAAGTGCTTTTCGCTCTTGTTTTACTTTTCAAGCGTCTTCAGTTTTATTTTTCGTGTGCTATGTGAAAAGAGGTGGAACATAAAGCATCTGGGTATTCAGATGGCTTAAAACTTGTGCATTAGGATCAGATGTCATTACTGATAGGATGGAGGACTAATCTAAGTGGCTCTGATTGGCCATTGCCATTTCATTGCTCAACGGACATGTTTTCACAATTACATAATCGTGGCAGCCTTAATCGTAATCGCAATTCGTTTTTCGATTAATTGTGCAGCCCTACAGGAGAGATATTCTTCCGGGTCAGCACGCATGGAAAAACATTAACTTCATTTGAAGCCACTCCTATCAAGACAGCCAAAACATCTGACATTGCTATGAGCAGAAAATGTTGGTCTAAAATAGGTTGTTTTAGGATAAGCGTGTTAAATTACTTGGTCAATTTCAAGCAAATGTTATCCTCATCATTTACCATGGAAATAGCAGTCACATTCTTATCTTTTACATCTTTCTGTATAAAGCTCATTAGTATCATTTTTATATATGATTAACAAGTGGTTTCCATAATCTCTTATGTTTTAGGTGGCTAAAAATGTGTTAGATTAGATTTTTGGTTGTCCTCAGTCCTGCTATATGACACATGCAATGACCAAACACAGTTCACTTTTAATGTGACGTTTGATGATGGATAAATCTGAAAATGTAAACATAATTTCACAATAATATTATAAAAACAGAGCTCATACAAATAATGATGGAGCAATCTTTGGTTAGGTTTGAATCTAGCCTGGATCAGTTATATAAATGTTACCTGCATATACCGCTTGCTCAGGACAGGCTTTTACCAAATTTAACAAAGGTGTCTGTTAAGTAACAATTTCAGGTAGAATTGACATTTACATTACAAGAACAAACAAATCAAACTGAAAAAGTCAACAAGCAGAGCTAGAATAAACCCCCTCTTTCTTTCATCATTGCTTTAAACAGGGAAGGAGCTAAATTAAATACTACACATTCAAAATAGCTCTTCTGCTTTTAAAGAAGAGAGAGAGTCTAAGAGAGACTGAGATCAAAAGCGCAGAGAGGGAGAGCGAGAACATTTTACTTTTAAATCCTCTCCAAACAGAATCATTGCCAAAGACACATTCTCAAGGGAAATGCACACTTAATGATTAAACTGAGTGTGTGAACAGACCACCGTGCCAGCCAGACACTCCCACACATATCTTCTTCTTGTTCGTCCATCAAAGTTGATGATGACCATGGCACGTTTGTCATTTTGTTGGGATTTGATGAGTGCGCAGATGGCTGAAGAGGCCAATCCGAGCCCGGAATTCTCTGTGGCACACTGGACAGGTCAGGGAGGATGTAGAGCTCTGAGGTGCAGCCACACACCCTTCCTTGGTAGATTTGCGCTGCTGCCTCTTCAAGATAGCACAGGAGCTTCTCCTACTCTCACAGAGGACTGCACCATCCTGTACTTTTCTTCTCCAGGCAGGTCGGTCCTGTGCTAGGGATTCCCAGCTTTTCAGGTCGAATCCAAAGCTCTTCAAGGAAGCTTTAAAGGTGTCCTTGTAGCGCTTTTTGGGGCCACTTTGTGCTCACTTGCCATTCTTCAGCTCGCCAAAAAAGACTTGTTTTGGAAGTCTCACGTAAGACATTCTAGTCACGTGGCCAGTCCATCTAAGCTGTTCCTTCGCAAGCAAGGTGTAGATGCTGGGAATATTTGCCTTGCTGAGGACTTCCGTGTCAAGGATTCTGTCTTGCCACTTGATCCTCAGCAGTTTCCTCAGACAGCTCAAGTGGAGATGATTCAATTTCTTGGCATGGTGCTGGTAAACTGTCCAGGCTTCGCACCCATACAGAAGGGTTGGTAAGACAACAGCCCGGTAGACCTTCAGTTTTGTCTCCTGCTTGATGCCTGTCCTTTCCCATACCGAGTCACGTCGATGTCCAAAGGCTGCACTGGCCTTGACAATCCTGATGTTAACTTCATCGTCTATGTGCACAGCGCGAGACAGTGTACTACCGAGGTAAATAAACTTGTCAACGGCTGAAAGCTTTTGCCCATTCACAAAGATGGTTGGCTCAGTGTAGGGTTTCCCAGGAGCAGGTTGGTATAGGACTTCAGTTTTCTTTGTGCTGATTGTTAGGCCAAAGTTGTTGCAAGCTGAGGAGAGGTGGTCCATACTGTCCTGTAGATCTTTATTTGAGCCAGCAGCCAGAGCACAGTCATCAGCAAACAAAAGTTCTTGAACAGTGACTTCCTCCACTCTAGTTTTGGCTTGCATCCTCCGCAGATTGAATAGCCCACCGTCAAAACGGTAGATGAAGTTAACCCCAGTGTTGTGATTCTGGAATGAGTCTTGCAGCATGGCAGAAAACACCATGCTGAAGAGCGTTGGTGCTAAAACGCAGCCTTGCTTCACCCCGTTTGTGATTGGGAACGGATCAGAGAGTTCTTGCTTGTCTCTGACGCTGGCCATCATGCCATCATGGAGATTGCGCACGATGCCAATGAACTTGTCTGGACACCCATACTTGGCCATGATTTTCCATAGGCCCTCCCAGCTGACTGTGTCGAATGCTTTTGTTAGATCAACGAAAGCCATATATAGATCAACATTTTGTTCTTGGCATTTCTCCTGTAACTGCCGGGCAGTAAATACCATGTCAGTGGTTCCGCGATCTTTTCTGAAACCACACTGACTCTCAGGTAGCAGACCCTGGTCTAGGTGGACAATTAGGCGGTTCAGAAGGATTCTTGCCAAGGTTTTGCCAGCGACTGATAGTATGGAGATGCCTCTATGGTTGTCACAGTCCTGCCGATTGCCTTTCCTTTTATATAGATTTATTATAATAGTATCCTTGAACTCCTTGGGAACGGCTTCTAATTTCCACAGAGACTGGAAGAGGTCGGTCAGTTTCTCGACTAAGCGAGGCCCTCCAGCCTTGTAGATTTCTGCTGGAATGGCATCGGACCCTGGAGCTTTGCCTGATGAGCGGAGTGTTATGGCTTTGCTGGTTTCCCCAATAGATGGTAGAACAGCCAGAGACTGGTTTATTTCAACTTGAGGCAGTCTCGCAATTGCCTCCTCATTTATGCATGATGGCCGGTTGAGGACCGCGCTGTAGTGTTCGACCCACCTTGCAAGTATTTTGTCCTTCTCCGTGAGGAGTGTTGTTCCATCTGAATTCAGGAGAGGTGAAGTTCCTGAGTGTTGCGGACCATAGACCTGCTTGAGTGCATAATAGAGGCACTTGGTGTTGTTACTGTCAGCGTAGGATTGAATCTCCTCAGCTTTTGCGCACAGCCAGGCGTCTTGCATGACTCTGAGTCTCTGCTGGACAATCCTGCGAATGTTGAGGAAGGCAGTTTTCTTTAAACTTGAGCTGCTGTCATTCAGATATGCTTTATGCAGGTGGTGTTTTTTGTCAAGGAGTGCTCTGATTTCTGCATCGTTCTCATCAAACCAATCTTGATGTGTATGTAATGGAACACCAAGTGATTCAAGGGCTGTAGAATGCAGCACGGTCTTGAGAGCAGTCCAGTCTGCCTCAGCGTCTGTATGCTCGAAGCTTAGAGACTCCAGGTGATGGTCTAGAGCCTCAACAAAGGCCAGTCTGGTGTGTTCCAGTTGTAGGCGAGTGATGTTAAGACGCTTGACATGTCTTTTTCCTTGTGGGCGTCTGGGAGGCTTAATCCGGATGTTAAGTTTGGAGATGATGAGACGATGGTCAGTCCAACATTCAGCACCACACATTGCCTTGGTCACCCTGACATCGTGCCGGTCACTCCTCCTCACGATGACATAGTCAATCAAGTGCCAGTGGTGTGAACGAGGATGCATCCATGAAGTTTTCTTGCGCTTTGGTAGTTGGAATATCGTGTTGGTGATGAGCAGGTCAAATTCAGAGCATGTTTTCAGCAGTAGAAGACCGTTGCTGTTACATTTTCCAATGCCATGTGCACCTATGACTCCATTCCATGATTGATGGTCACTTCCAACTCTGGCGTTGAAATCACCCAGTATCAGGAGTTTGTCCGAGCTGGCTGTGGCAGCAATAATGACTTCCAGGTCATTATAAAACTTGGTTTTTATCTCGTCAGAGTTGGTCATGGTAGGGGCATAGGCACTGATGATGGTGGCCGCCTTTTTACCCAATAGGTGGAGCTGTAAGGTCATTAAACGGTCGTTTATCCCCTTGGGTTGGCTTGCCAGTTGGTTGACCAGGTGGTATTTTACTGCAAAACAAACACCAGCATCACGTCTCTCCTCCTGGCCTCGTCCGCTCCAGAAGAATGTGTAACCTGCACCCACTTCAGTCACTTGTCCAGTATCGGCCAGTCGGGTCTCACTAAGGGCAGCAACATCCACGATGTATCTTGCTAGCTCTCTGCCCACGAGGGCAGTGCGTCTCTCAGGTCTTTTTGATCCAGATGTGTCCATCAAAGTGCGCACATTCCAGGCGCCAACAGTGAGTGGTATCACTTTGGTCTTTTTCATTTTATTTGTTTTTCTTTTTGTTTTTTGACCGCAAGTATGGGATCCCGCCAGCTGCGGTAGGCTGGCCAGGATGTTTTGAAGCAGACAATGTTTAGGGTACCTTTTCTAACCCTTTCCTCACTACGGAGGTGAGCAGTGCGATCCTGAATAGGGCTGCTCAGTCACTCAGTGTGCTGCCGGACTTCACTGCTGCTTCGGTCCAGTGAGGGAACGACCAATATCCTGAGCCGCCTGCGTGCAGGTTTGCGGCTACAGCTTCCAGCATATCCGTGCCTGCTGCTTCGTCGCTCACCCATCGCCACAGGACTTGGATAATGACGATGGTAAAAAAGTGCCATGACTTGCGCAGAGAACTTGTATTTAAGTGAGGGTGATTTGCGCAGCATTCAACCTCACTCTCTCGACCAGCCGCATCTGTACCCAGTGGCAAGACATAGTCAAGACGACTGGAGATGGTCCTGGTTGCAGTGGAAGGTCCAAAGACCCGTTTTGGTGGAATTTCCTCCACCAAGGGTTCCACACGCCCAGGCTCAGACAAGCTGAGTTTTCCGGGTTAGTTAACCGCCGCCCGGGGTTCGGCGTTGGCAGCTGCTGACTGTACCGACTCACCAGGGATGTTGAGCCTGGTGTGCGCCTACGGTAGCAGCTAGAGGGCCGGGCCAGATGGAACAAGCCTGAGGCACAACTAGCTGGTCAGACCATATACACACACCCACAAGCTCCTACACACATCCATCATCTCATTTCAAAGAGATACATTTTCTCCAGTTTGGGATGAGAGCACATTAGCTTAGCACATTCTGTTTCTTTTATTGCAAGCTTAAGTAAGTCAGCAACCTTCTACTCACACTTACAGACTTTCATTCTTTGCCTCTCAATATTCTATGTCCTGAATGTTCCTTTTTTCCTACCCATTCTACTTCTTGTCTTTTTCTTTGTACCTTATTGTTTTTTCAGCCTTACTTATTTCTTTATCATACTTCCTCCAGTTGCCCTTATCCATCTCCCTCTTTAACCTCTCCTTGATCTCCGCTTCCTGGTTCTTTCTCACCACCAAAAGTGTTTGTAAACTTCAGAGCTTTAATAGATTTTGACTCCCTTTAATCTGATTTGTATCATCTATAACAATATTACTACTGTAGGACCACAGTTGGGGTAGACTATATAATGTAATTTCCAGACTAATTAATTTATTAATCAAAGGTAAAGGGTAAATTCTGTGCCATTTGTCACCAAAGGGAATTACTCAAATAATCAGATAACATTTACAATAGTAAACTTATTCATAGTCAGACAAACTGCCAATCTCGCCTATCTCATGACATTGGTTTAGCCAGGGATGTCCAAACTACGGACCGCGGGCCATCTGTGGCACGCCGACTGCTCTGAATGTGGCCCGCGAGAGGTTCTAGAAATTTTGGCCCATTATTGAGAAATTGTATGAAATTAATATTCTGAACACTGAGTGTCGCTGGCTCGTGCAGTCACATTTCACAACGCATGGTCTCCAAAAGTGTGTTCTCGTTAGTTGCCGCCAGCTTCATACATTGGAAGAGTTCAGGAGTTTTTAATGAACGGAAGAAGCACCACACAAAAAATATTCTGCATTTGTGAAACGACTGATATCAGGTTAGATCCTTTGCTCATGTACTCATTCTCGATAAAATATCCCGATACAACCACGCATCATGCAACTGAGAAGAGCTGTCCTTGTGCAGTGCGAGTGGCCACACCAAGTTTAATGAGCGCACACAGAGACACGTGAGCCGAGCACACTTTTCTATAACGTCCTCTGTAGCACTGGGAAGTTTAATTCATTGTAGTGATTTGGTTCGTTCGGATGTTTCACTGAAACATGAAAAATGATTCACGGACTTCCCATCACAAGGTGAGAGTTAGGACATGGGAGAGAGCGTGAGAAAATCGAGTATCTCTCCGTGTACTGCACACGCTCAGCTTGCACTTGCGCGTTAACCAAGTTAAAGGGAGCGCAATCATTTTTTATCAAATTTAAAACAAAAAGGTATTTGTAATAGAAGTAACAACAGAACAGAAACTGATTGAATTACTAATATATAAGGAGTAATACCTTGAATAATGTCAAAGCAAAAAATATTCTGATCATTAAGATCACACCCAAGTGTCACACCCAAAACTGCTCAGAAGCAGATCTACGTGCTTTGCATTGACACTTAATGGACTTTAAAGTTAAAACACAATATCAAATAGGAATTGAACATAGCATAATATTTCATATAATGTTAAATTACTGCATTGTCAGAAATGAACTTTTCGATAAAGGGGCCAATAATTGCCCACTGAATCTAATTTTCAGGGGCATTTTTATGTTTATGAGGGCATTTTTTCTAAATATATAAAATGTACTGTGTTAAATTTACTTCTTTTTTAAAACCTATTTTATGTCATATAAGTAATGCTACTCTTGAAGTAGAATTTTAAGGACTGTATCAAATGGTATTAAAAAAACAACAACAAAAAAAAACAGAACCTAGGGCATTTTGTCACATTTGGGGAATTTTTGCCCCAGGCCTCCTAATTTCTGAACCGGCATCACTATTCTATTGCTATTAAGTGTTCTTGTTGAGAAGTGTTCTTTCTTGATAAAAACATGTGATTCAAATGTGCATAATATTAAGCATGGAATATAAATATGATGCAATAGTGGCAATCTAGTCGCATTGCATCTAGTAACTTTTATTTATTTATTTTTTACGATGCACTTACCATTTCTTTTTGCATCTGGCCCCCAGTAGAAAAGGTTTGTACACACCCTGGTTTAGCCAGTGTTGTTTTGTCTGGCCCATTTAGGCCACTCAAACAAACAGATTGCAGTTTGGTTCGGTGCTAGCTCACTGATGCTAAAGCTTATAAGGAAAGACTTAGATTAAGAAACTATGTAAAGCAGTAGTTAAGAATGGTTACATGTTTGTTACAGGGTGGAAGCAAAACACTGCTGACCCAACAAGCTAATCAGAGATTAGGGAGGACTTGTTTCTACTACCTAAAACTAACAGCTAATGAGGCCAGATGAGAATATGACATAATGCTGCATTTTCTACATTCTCAAGTATATCTGAGACCATAGGTCTGGGCAATGAAAACAATGTCCAATCCCAGTGGTTTGATTAAATTAGGCTTGTTTTCGGAACTTGGGTTAAGTGTCTACATGGCCTCCAAAAGATTACAAGGCTGTCTTTATTACGCTGCACAGATATAAAGTTGTGTCAGATATCTGTGTGCATGTGTTAGATGATGTATATGGGAGAGACTGTTTTCACCTGATATAACCTGCTGCTCATGTTTAGACTCAGACCAAAGTGATGTATGACACTAAAACTCACTAATGGGCTACAAACAGAAGGGGCCAGATGTTACTGAAAAATTATTTGAGGAAATAGATAAAGAGAAAGAAATTCATCACCATTAGTGCAATGAGCTGAGAAAATATTCTGAGACACACAGTGGTAAATAATTTAGCTTCATTGAAAATGTACAGAATGAAACTGAGAATGAGAAAACTTGAGACTTTCAGAGTAAAAGCAACAGATTCGTGTTGCACACACAGAGAGCTAAGCCTTTCAGCAAAAATAACAAAGAAAAAAACGCTCATGATTCTGACTGTTGTCGTAACCAGTTCGGCCTCAAGGGGCTAATACATAGCCCTAATTTGCAGCAAGCTTTCTAACGACTGGCAATATATCCCAAAATTCCACACACTCACACTCATTCACACTTTATCTTACCAAACAACAGCATGAGTGACATTAACATAGGTCCTGCTTTTCACATCAGCATGTTACCCTAATCACGCCATGCAATTACCATGGCAACACTTCGGACCAAAAGGAGGGGTAAGTTATAGAGGGTGATGGGGGCGGGTGGTGAGGTTGGACCATCCTGCTCCCATGACTCACATCACTAAATCTGCAATTTCTAAAAAAATAAAAATAAAACAGTGTTGCAACCTAAAAGGGGCAAAAATAATGTTGAGGGATATGAGAAAAAGTGTTATAGTTAATAGTAATAGTATAGTTAATTTTTGTGCTGGAATGAAAACAGACCTTTTCTATGTGGACTGTTCACCAATTTTGCACTGATATGACTATGCAAAGGTACTCGGAAGGCTGCTTTCTTAAACAAATATTTTTATCAAAGAATTTGACATTATTATTATACATTATCAACAAATTCTATAAATGAACACTGGGAAAATAAAGAATAGAAAAACATATAATGAATAACTAAATAAACATCAGTACTCTTTAGTATCAGTCAGTTGCTGACCATTAAAATAAAGAATAAATTCAAATACAATACATAGCTAAATAAACATCAGTACTCTTTAGTATCAGTCAAATGCTGACCATTAAAATAAAGAATAAAACTAAAATAAATAGCTAAATAAACATCAGTACTGTATGTTTAGTATCAGTCAAATGCTGATAATTAAAATAAATAATTAAAAAGCTAAATAAATATCAGTACTGTTTAGTATCAGTCAAATGCTGAATATGTTGATACTGCCAGTCAATTATTGGTAAGTTGTAAAACAAGAAGCATTTACACCTGCTGAGACAAGAGAAAAACAGCGGCAGCGGTGTTACACTATATTCTGCTACACAAGTTCAGGGGAACTTTCAAAGACTTTTAAATATTCAATTTTGTAAATGCATTGTCTGGAATTGTTCGGTTGAAGGGGGTACCAAACTGTGAATCCTGAACAAAACAGTTTGGTGAATACATGTTTACACATTAGCTTCCACTCAGTTGACAAGTAATGAAAGAAGCTACATGGTTAGCTAGTTAGCTATACGCTCGTTGTCACAGAGAGTAAAAGATGGACCAGCATTGAGTCTCGCCAACTAGGTAACAGCGTAGCGTGAAATCAACACTCAACATGCACAATCCACTACCGTACCGTTGTCTGCTGAGCTGCAAAAAGATGCTCTGATATTTACCTTTCAATCTGCTACATCACTTACTGCACTGACAAAATATAGCTGGCTAACAGCAAACAGACATGAGCGACATGGTTGTCAGGGACAGGGTTAAGATTATATTAGTTATATTGAAAAAGGAAAATGATGGGGTCATTGTTTATTAACTTTCCAGTATGTAGTTCACAAACTAGTTAGCAACTTAACGCAAAGACACCGCTGAACTCCACATCGCTTAAATCCGCCCTGTCTGCAGAGCCACCGTCATCTCAGAGAGCGTGCTCTGCTGGACAAACTACATAATGACACCAATTCTAAAGCATTCTTTTCTACATTATATGTTCTGAAAATTGTTTTCATTTCTGTGCATATCGGTAAAAATATATTGGTGAAAGGCTAATATCGGCCGATAATATAGTTATATATTATCATATGGTAGCTCAGCCAAACACACTGACTGTTTCTCTCTCTCTCTCCCTCTCTCTCTTTCCCTCTCTCACACACACACACACACACACGCACACGCACACATGGTCTTATTTCCTTCCTCAGGCACAGTGTCAAAATGCTGATTGTGAGGTCCTCGTCACACTTGAGTTCGTCTGCTAAAAGTTAAAAATAGGATGTCAGAGAGGGAGGGATGCTGGACCTCTGTGTCAGTCTATCTGCTCACACCTGAGTTTGTGAAGCAGTGTGAGGCAGTCAGGGTAAAAATTGAGCCAGAGAAATATGTATGTTTCTGCATGTACGTGTATAGGTCAACTGATATGAGGCCATTATCCCTTCAGCTGCTCCCCTGAGAACAATCAATAATAAAGCTGGTATGGACTTCATCCATTCAAACAAAATTGACAACATGACCTCAAACTTCTCTTTACTAGACCTATCTGCTAGACTACAGCAGTCCAGTCAGATTAGTGATCTGTCTGTGACTGTAAAGCAGTTATTTTTATATAACTGCAATTTCAAGGATGGGATAGTGCATACAGTGCTATGCTCTTGAAATGCCCTAAGCCTAATTGTTGTTTCTTTTGAAAGAAAGAATGCTTTGGTGATTGATTGGAACTGTTGTGATTTCTCCTATATCCTGAAGCATTTGAATGTTTGCTTTTTCTTCTTTAGACATTATGCAATGTCCAGCCTACACAATTTTCCAGAGAAACAGCAAGAGGGTGTGCACTGTAGTCTTAGTGCTCTAAGTATTCTTTGAAGGGAAAAAAGAACACCCCATTCATTTCACACACTCAAGGCACAAAGGTACTGTAAATATTCAACTTGAAAAAGAGAAAAAACTCTGGAACATTTACATTACACAGGCTTTCTGAGCACCAACCAAATTTCCAATAAAAGGAATAGTTCACCCAAAAATTACAATTTGCTGATCATTTACTCAGCCTCAGGCCATCCAAGATGTACATGTATATGACCTTCTTACTTCATCAGAACAGGATTTAAGATTTTTAAGGAAATTATTCCAGGTTTTTAGCTTCATCCAATTCATCCAAAGTGAATGGACACCAATTTGTGATGGGTTCGCCGGCCAGTGGCAAAGGAGGGTAGAGTGTGACAAGGAGGAGGGCAGGGCCGGGCCATGAGTGCAACGATCGGGCTAATCAGTCGAGGAGAGGGATAAAGCCGAGTCGGATGCTGCATTTCGAGCTAGAGAGAGAGCCACACGCAGCTGCCGTGAGCGTTTATGTTTGTGTCCTTTTAAGTTTTCATTAAATGTTATTTTGATGGTTCGTCCAGTTCCCACCTCCTCCTTGCCCACTCTAACCCTGTTACAGTATAATATTACAAGTATTCACTGGATATTCAAATAGTTATTGAAAACTTGGCCTCAACATGAATGCTGATCATGTAACTATGAGTGTACTCATGGTCACAATAAGAATGTAAAAAGTGTGGGATCATCCCACTAAGAAATTATTTGATGACATTTGGCCTAAGATATCATCTCATGTTGATTATAAATTTTCCCCTGCATTTCACTCATATTCCTCTGCCCTCTCTTGACTTTTAAATTACTACCTATCAGATCACAAACAGATTTGAGTGTTTGGCTGTTTCTTAATTGGAGCCTGGTTTGTTCTTTCACCCTTGGAATTTCATTTCACTGTATGTGGTATGAAATCCTGAGACCGCCGACTACAACACCTTAATTAAAATAATTATGCAGAAAACAAGAGAGGGCTCAAAATTCTGGCAGAAACATGCACATAAAAAGCTATCACCTAAAACTCCTTTTGAATTGAGATTTGTATGGGTATGTGACTCGTCTTTTATTTTCATTTTTTAAAACAAAAATAATGTAATTTTGAAACAAGGAAATTATGTCAGTTTTCCTGCTGAACTCTCCATTAATTCTTTGGTTGGAAGATGTTGCAGATGTACTGTAAATAGGTATAAAGTGTAATCTGTGATGCTTACCAAGCAATGAGTAATAAATAAGAATTAATTGAACCCAGTAAATGAGCTGTGTAATTGCACCCGTTGTCTGCGCTGGTTTAGCACCCCATTCACTGAAGAAATAATGCTGATCAGGCAATGGCACATACGTGGCAAGACTTTTTTTCTGAATGCAATTTGTACAACAAATTCCGAGCTTGGGGGCCAGTCCTGAGTGCAAAATAGCAGAGAATGCAGGCTATGATCAAGACACCTTAATCCTCTCTTGAATGTGCAAAAGTGTGCTTGACTACACCACGAATCTTGATTATATGCCAGGTTATAAAGCTCTTCTCCACCATCTGATCATTTGATGAATTAGTGCTGCTGATATTATCAATACAAATTGTACACAAGCGTCTCTTTTTAGGAGATGAGTGAGACAAATCAGAATTAAAATTGGACTCGTAGGGGAGTGAGCTGTAATGCTTGGGAGAAAGAGATGCATATGTACATTTAATCAAATTTACTGTGATATGTTTTTGCTTCAGGCAAATAGCACAGTTTAGTGAATGAAGCACAACCTATAATTTACATAGGAAGAAGGTGTTTTTGTGTGAAAAAAATATGTCTTAATTTAAATACTCAAGACACAGCATGTGGCTGTTACAGCACTGATTGTGCCTGCTTAAACTAGATTGTGAGTGGTTAGTGAATAAGACGCAGGTGCTATGTGCTGTAATACCACAAGCTCAGTGACTAAGAGTAACCTGCCCTTTCTAATTCTGAATAAATACATCAACCTACTGTACCTTCATGGTCTTTGTGATCTTCTGAAGATGGTGCCTCTGGGCTACAGGCTGGAGATCTGTCTGAGAGACTATGCTGGAGGGTAATGTGAATCACCAGAAGCTTGCGCAGGCTCATTAGATCAGAGTTTTTCAGGCCCTGCTCCAGCTGTCTCAGGACTGTCTGGCCTGGCTGACAAGTCACTACAGTCACCTTAGAAAATAAAAATTTTACGATGTTGGTAATGACTAAAGAATGCAGTTGTGAAAAGATCACCAAAATCAGGAAACTCAGTCTGTGTGCAATAATATACAATATAATTTAGTAAAGTATTTAGTAGTTTAGTACTTAATCAAGTAAAAGTACTGTTACTTCTAAAAAAAAAATGTATGAGTAGAGTAAAAGTACCTGTCCTAAAAACTACTCAAGTAAGAGTAAAAGAGTAGCTCATTTAAAAGTACTCATGAGTAGTGAGTATTGAGTACTGAGTTGCGAAAACTATGCCCCTTCATAATAAAAACTATGTAAATAGAGAATGAATGTAGCACACATACCGTAATTTGCATTCCCTTTTATGGCTGTTTGCCAGAAAGAATAAAAACAAAATAGGTATTTTATGGGTGTTTGTGATTGACAACTTTTAAAATACATCACTTATCTATGATACTGTAAACACTACATGAATCTGATTTAAAAAAATAAAAATAAAAGGGCAACATGATTACAGAAACGAAAAGATGAAAAAGTTATTTTTAATATCAGTTTATGTGTAGGGTCTACATTCTCCTTAATGCTGACTGAGAGTTATTGTTGTGCATAAAACATTTTTAAAACAATGCAAGGAATCTAAAAAAAAACCTCAAAAAAAAGAAGGGTCAATTGGCGTTTCATGTCCCGCACAATAGAGCCGTTAGAGCAGATGATTGGTGCAGGGGCCACACTGGGCTTTAAAGGAATAATCACACAAAAATTTTAATTCTCTCATCATTTAGTCACCCTTATGCCACCCTGGATATGTATGACTTTCTTTCTTCATCAGAACAAAAATTAAGATTTTTAGAAAAATATCTCAGCTCTTTTGGTCCATACAAGTAAATAGAAGCCAGAATTTTGAAGATCCAAAATTCACACAATTCAGCATAAAAGCAGCCTAATCCATGTGACTCTAGTGGTTAAATCCATGTCTTCTGAAGAGATATGATAGGTTAGGTGAGAAAAAGATAAACATTTAAGTCAATTTTTACCATAAATTCTCCTCCCTGCTCAGTCAATCTCCACTTTAGCATTCACGTTCTTCTTCTTTTGTTTTTGGTGATTCACATTCTTCATGCATATCGCCATCTACTGGTCAGGGAGAATAATTTCTAGCAAAAATGGACTTAAATATTGATCTGTTTCTCACCCACATCTATCATATGACTTCTGAAGTCATGGATTTAAACACTGGAGTCATATGGATTAATTTTGTGCAGCATTTATGTTCTTTTTGGAGCATCACAATTTTGGCATCCATTCACTTGTATTGTATGGACCAACAGAGCTGAAATATTCTTCTAAAAATCTTAATTTGTGCTCTATTGAAGAAAGAAAGGGATGGCATGAGGGTGAATAAATGATGAGAGTATTTAAATTTTCTAGTGAATTTTTCACTATTTCTTTAAGTAATACATGGGGGGCCGCCACATTGTCCTCCTTTTGAGATACAATGTTCCACATTAAGTCCTTTATCTTTTAAGCCCAGAAATAGATGTGTTTTCATTCTAATGCATGATGCACAATTTTCAGAAGTTTGTGACAGGTGGAAAGTTCTGCCTGAAATATTGCTCTACAAAGGTTTATACTTTTCTATCAGGCATAAGAAAAAACTTGATAAAGGCTAAGCATAATTATAAAATATTGTATCATCTCTACTTTCCTGGTAATTTATTATACAAATTAACACACGCTCAACATCAGGTGTCAGTATTATTAAAAAAAAAACTAACAATATTATAAAAAAAATATGACTTAAAAATATCACTGTTTTATTCCATTACATTAATATTTTAAAGCTACTCAAGTTACTCAATATTTCGCAGTGAAAAGGACAATTGCATGGCTGTGTCATGTGAGTTTCACTTGCTCAAGCCAGATATCAGCATTAATCCTGTCTCTAATTTTAAGAGGTAAATTTAATATTTCTGCTAACTAGATTTTGTGTGTCTATAATGTAGCCTGTAAATTAGCTTTCTATCACTGAGATAATTGGTTTGATGTGAGAGAGTAAGGCAATGTTATCAATAGGGCTTGGCGATAAAACAATCTTGATGTTTATCTGAAAAAAAAAAAAGATGTCCTCAATATCGATTTAAAACTTTTGAGTCATTTTCTATACTTAGCCTATGTTCTACATCTAGACCAGGGGTGCTCATTACATCAATCGCGGTAGCAATACAACCACTGGTTGGGTGACTGACTTTTCATTTCCTGACGTGTGTAGCTGCGTGCTGTTTGATTGACAGGCGGCTAATGTTTGTGCGCCTAAACGGTCATATACACTTCATAATTCCGCCAATGCCCATCTTGTTGAGGCATTAATGTAAACGCAGTCATTTTTGTCTAAAAGTGAATGTAAACAGTGGGACAAAAAGAATATTTGCATCAAAATGTCAGACTTGAAGTGCACATGTTACTGAATTGAGCACGGTCTAGTAGGAAATGTCAAATAAAGGCTATTAATCAAACAACATTAACAAGGAAACGATAAAACCACTCACTACTTTTGGCTGTGGCCGTGATGTTCAGGTGTTCAACTGTGCTTGATGCATCCTCCACATCCATAGCAGTTGGTGCCTGATCTACATTCAAGTTTTTTTTACATGTGATTTGATTTGACGGGAGTCACGAGACTCTCCCTAGCCAATTATGTTGACAGATAAAAATAAAATCAGGACAGGGAAGTAGCAAACACAGTCGGTGGGAAAATAGCACATTTCAAGTACAGTTACAGCAATTAAAGTGTACTCAAGTATAACATTTATAAATTACTTAAAAAAGTACAATTCCTTGGAAAACTACTCAATTACAGTAAGGTGAGTATTTGTAATTCGTTACTTTACACCCCTGTACAATTCTTTTTTTTTTTATTACACTCCAACTCAAGGCTACAGTGAAACAGAGCACAAAAACATCTGTCTCTGAAGTTTAACTGTGTAATGAATAATAGACAGTAGAACTAATTCAGTAACAATAAATTAATATTTAAAGCTGCTATGGATGACATATAAAACAAAGAGAGTCATAGTGCTAATTTTACAAACACATAAATACATTAAAGCTTCAGTATCTCTCTCATCATATCACAGACATCTTTTGTATGATTACAATGGCTCTTTTGGATCTATGTCGCTGCAAAATGAGACCGAGAACAAGCCCATATCCACCATATAATCCCATTAAGGGTACAAAAAAAATTCTATATAATCTGATTAAAATGCACTTGTCCTCTGCTCTTTTTCCTGTGGGGGGGACATTAGTGCTGTGTTTAAAGCCTGCTGAGAAGAGAGTGGCTGATGAGGGCCATGTGGTCTGTGTAAGTACGCCAACATCTTCATTCAAGGCTGATGGTGGAGTTTAAATGAGCTTTGGATTCATTGGTTGAAAATTTCAATTTGAAAGCCCATGTTTTGAAAAGGCCTATTGCAGAAAACACTTTAAACAAAGGAGGTTTAAATAATGCATTAAGTTGAATCACTCGAAAACTAAGCCAGGGGGCAGATGCTTAAATTGAAAAGCAGCAACTATTGATCTGAAGGATAAGATCCCAGGGCAGGTCTTCATTAAGCAACAAGAGTGACTAAGGAATAGGAATCTAATACATCTACAAGAAATTTAAATGTCTCAGATCTTTGCTGAACTTGCCTACTCTAGTTTTCTAGTCACAAAAGCACTTCTGTATTTAAGGCATTTGCATACTTCATACGAAAACGGGTTTGACGTAATTTAGAAAAGGGCTTGATACAGATTTCCCTATTCAATTCGATTCCGATTCACGAGCTCTCGATTTGATTCCGATTCTATCCAATATCAATTTATATGGGTTTATTTCAGTTATAATGTCCCTTTTGATTACATATAAAATACATTCTCTCCCAGCTAATGCTGTTAATTATACAGGGGCCTTTAAACTAAGTTAATTAATGTTATTACTTTTTCATCATTGTTGTCACATTTTGTATTTTAAAAATGAAAAAATAAATGTTTTCAATCAATAAATAAGATGTACTTCATATATTATTTTTATTAAATATTTACTGAGAAATTGCAATATTTGTACTCTTTACAAGTATTTACATTGATTTGTTGAACACTTGTTGAAACGGGTACTGTCTCTTTAAGAAAACTGGCATTTCTGTAAACAGTGCCTTTGTAATTATTAACTTTGCAACTACTAGGGTCCAGCGCCCCTGCCCACCATGGTCCACAAGCCAGCGCTCCCGCCTGACACGGTCCACGAGCCAGCGCCCCTGCCTGCCATGGTTCTCAAGCCAGTATCCACGTCTGCCATGGTCAAAGGAGCCAGCATCCACGCCTGCCACAGTCAAACAGCCATATACTGAAGCCTCTGCCGTCCCAGAGCTAGCACCTGAGACCTCGTCCATCCCAGAGCCACGGAGGCCGTACCCTCAACTGTGCTCCTGGCCTTCCATAAGAGGAGAAGTTTCCCTGCCGCTACCAATGCTCAAGACTATGAAAGCCGTTCCCCCATCGCTGCCAGCGCTCCCGACCATGGAGGTCGTTACCCAGTCGCTGCCAGCACGGCCATGGAGGCTGTTCCCCAGTCGCTGCCAACGCTCCCTGCCACGGAGGCCGTTCCCCAGTTGCTGCCAGCGCTCCCGGCTATGGAGGCCGTTCTCCGGTGAGCCTGTTCAGTCCCCTGTGACCATCAATGATCCAGTCCAGTCCCCAGCAGCCATCGACCAGTCTGTTGCTCAGTCCACTGGCAAGCAGCTGTCAGACACAAGCCACTCTATTCAGTGCCCTGTGGCTCTGTTCTCCAAGCTTCCTGAGACTCTGCCTCCTCCAGCCTCGACCCTTGAGTCTTCCATGGCTCTGCCCCTCGAGTCTTCCATGGCTCTGCCCCTTGAATCCTCAGCTTCCCTGGCCTCTGAGTTCCCAGCTGCCTTGCTCCCTATTACTTTGCTCCCTAGTGCCTTGGTCTCCGAATCCCCCAGTGCCTTGCTCTCCTAGTCCTCTAGTGCCTTGCCCTCTGAGTCCCCAGCTACTCTGAAGTCTGAACACTTTGATACCCATGGTGCCTTGACCTCCGGGCCTTTTGTGTCCCATGTTGGCTTGACCTCCTGAGTCCCCAGCTGTTCTCTTTTTTAAGCTCTATAATTCCCCTTTTGCCTGGACCTGCCAGCTTCTAATGGCCATCCACAGGGTTCTCAGTGGTCATCTGCTGCTCCGCAATGTCCGCCCTGGTCTCCTGGTTGTCTGACTGGTCTGACCTGGTCTCCTTAGTCTCCTGGCCGCTCGCCTGGTCTGCCCTGGTCTCCTGGCTGTCTGCCCGCTCCACCCTGTCTCCTGGTTCACGGCAATCTGCGGGCAACCACTAGGGGTCTCCATGTATGTTTATTGTTCTCTGCCTGTCTTGTGTTTGATTATGGGTAATGTAGTTTTTTTTTATTGTCTTTGTTTCATTGACTCTTATGATTATTAGTCCCAGGTGTTCCTTGTGTATTTAATTCCTGCATTTTCCTCTTTTCATTGTCAGTTCTTGTCCTTTATGGTTATAATGTTTGTTTTCTTGATTTCTAATGTTTCCTGTGTTTGAGGATTTCCTGATTTTGCTTTGTGTAACTTCATTAAAAGCTGCAATTATATCTTGAACTTTCGCTTCACCTCAACGAACATTACAGCCTTTAAATGAATGCATGTTAATTACAGAGGACTCGAATGGCTTTAGCTCATATGTGCGTTACATGATTAGAATTAAATGTTTTTTTGTAGTTGTTTTTGATCAACAACTGACTGTAATGAACAGAAAGGGCATTAAAAGAGACAGTATTCAATGACAAATGGGTTGCATGGATCTCCTCTTTGGACACACATTACTAGGAACAACTTGTACTTTCAACACGATGTAAAAGAATCTCACTGCTGAACACTTCATGACTAAACTACACAATTACTGGTGAGTGAAATGTAAACATTTACCAGCCTGTTGCCAAATAGATTCACTTTAGTCACATAGCCCAAAATTTGGTTGAAAATGCAAGTGAATTCCTCTCATTGTAGTGGAGGGATGTGATCGATCTTGGGATTTAAGAATGAATATAGAACTCATTCAAATGAAGATTGTGATGCATCGGAAAAACTATATTTTTACCCACCCCTAATTTAGAAAAAATCTGACCAAAACGAAGGTGTTTTTACGTTAGTTTGATGGTTCATAACAGCATCAGTAAGTGTGACCTGGAACTCCAACTACTTTGAGGTCGACAGCTAATTCTGTTTACGTTGTTCAGACAGTTAAGATCAGTCAACATGAACATGCTGTCGTGCAGCTTATTACGTTATTAGTGAACCGCTGCAAACTTACCTACATTTGTACGATTGTTATGATCAGTTTCATCATATAATTATAATACCAGAGTGTAATCGGTGCATATTATGGCCACATATAGCGTGTTTGCCCATTAGCACCATGAATGCACAACGTAAACCTTACAAAATATACAGTACATGATCCACTGCATTTATATTGCTTTAAATCATCATCAAGTAGTTAATATAGCTTCTTTTACTGATCTCATGTGAATTTTCCTCATAGAATGAGGCAAGAAGTCATTGATTACACATTTTAATGTCATATTGGTTGATATTTTACAAGTAGAATTGAGCACCCTCATACTTAAATATATATATCTCTAAATGCCTCCCCCTGCAGTGTGGCCAGTGTCTGAATGTTCGCAAACAGTATGTAAAAAGAACTTCTCTGAATGTGTTGGGGTATTTAGTAACGTAAGTCTAAGTTCTCACCTCCACACAGTTGCTGTTGATGTCCCCAAGAGTTGTATGACACATGTATTGTTTAAACTGCTGCAGGCTGTCCAGCACTGCCTGTTTAAGGAGTGCCCCCCGCTGCCGAATGCAGCCCTCCTGAGGAAGAGAACGCAGCTCTTCTACACAGGAGAGCAGGCGTGTCAAATTCCCCTTAACATGCTGAGAGAAGAGAACGAGAAGGAATTAACAGGTAAATGGAGACAATCTATAAAGACATATGCATATTTTTTCCATTAAATTATACCATGGTAAGAACCACAACAATCTATAGAACTTTGTCAAACACACTGTAATACAGGGCTCATCCTCACCACAAAGGGCAGAAGGCACTCTAGCTGTACATTGATGGCAAAGACACTAAGAAGGGGTAGACGAACGGGCCCAGCCAGACTGCTGGTCAAAAAAAAGAAATTTTCCAGGGCCTGACAAAAAACAGAGCATGTCTCTGACCACCAGGGTGGTGAGGCATCCACTATCAACACACGAGGTGGTTGCCTGGTAAAAGAGGACGAGCTGCATGCTTGGATGAAAGAAGAGGAGCAGGATCTGTTTCTGGCACTCATGGTGCTCCTACACAAAGAGGAAGACAAAAATATGGATATTATTATACTGGGCTAATAGCAGGTTTGGTTAGATATAACAGGAAGTTTACAAAAGCCAATACATTTAATTAACTGATCTTTGTTCAATACAAATTAAGCTCAATAAATGGCATTTGTAGCATGAGGTTGATTACCACAAAAACGTATTTCCACCTGTCCATCCTTTTCTTTAAAAAAGAAAAGAAAAGAAAATCTGGGTTACAGTGACACACTTACAATAGAAGTGAATGGGGCCAATTTGTAAACGTTAAATTGCTCACTGTTTCAAAAGTATAGGCAAAGGATTTATGTATGTTAACATGATTTTAGTGTGATAAAATCACTTACTCAAATTTTACAGCTTTGTTGCCATGACGGCATAAGATTTTGAACCCTAAAATGACCATAAAAACTATTTAAACAACTTTACAGCCCAATTAATACACAGGTTATGACAGGATAACCAATGCAAATCTTTTAATACAATTATAGGCTTCACATTTCTATCCTTCAACCCCCCCAAAATTTGCCCCGTTCACTTACGAGTGCCTCACTGCAACTCACTGTAATTGTTTGCTTTTTTTTTTTTAAAGAAAATAAAGGACAAGTAAAATATATCTTTGCAAAAAACATTATAATATAAATTCTTTCAATTGAGCTTTACTTGTATTTATTTTTTTCGTAATGAAATGCCAATCTTTCCCCCAAAGCAGAGGTACAGACCCATTTAGAGGTGACTAACTTTATTGTCAAAAGCTGTAACACTGAGATTACAAAATCAGACACTGGAGGTTTTAACTTCCAGTGTCTGAAACTCAAGAAACTGAACTTAATGCTCCCTATGGGTGAAAATTAATGTGATAACTGTGATACAAAGAGCTATTTTATAGAACACAGATGCATATTTCACAACCGAACAAATTCTCCTAAAGTCACCACAGCAGCTTAAAGAGGAAACTTCAAGCTTAATCATCTGTTAATGTGAACAAAAATGTTCTTCTGAGAATAGAATAAAGACTGAGGACAAAACATCTATAGCCTCTTTTTCCAAAGCTGTAAAACACAAAGAGGGATATTGTTGGCCATGCCTGGGCAGATTGGGCAAATTGGTTAAAAGCAGCTCTCTGCAATCTAAGGACTCATCAATGCTATCCCACTTAACAAGAGAGCTCTTTGAGCGCACTAATGCTGTGCCTTAGGACTTTCCCTCCGCTTTAAGTACGATACCGTCGACAAAAGACACTTTATCTGCTCTAAAAACAGTTCTTCAGACTCGCTATCCTGCGATGAGCAGCAGATGGTGCTAATGAGTAAAGGGACATGATGAGAGACGACGCTAGGTGTAATTTCAGTATTCATGTACGGTTTACTTGCTGCAGTTAAGACACTCAAGACAACCACTGATTAAAGACAAGTTTTAACTAACATGAACAAATATTTATTTATGACTTAACAGATATATTTAACAAACATTTACCTGACTTAAAAAATATGACCTAAACTCGCGCGAGCTGAGTTGCCGTCGTCCGTTGGCTTTCAAAAGTTACTCAGTAGATAAGTTATTATTACGAGCATCAATTGTTTATTAGAGTCGCGTAATAACATAAGTGTCTACGAAGCCTTTGTATTATTGTTAATTTTTTCCAGAGGCAGTAACCAGCATTATGAGGTGACCAACAACACAGCAAATCACAAAAACCCTTCGACCGTCAGTTTCTTCTTTACGCACTCTAAAACACATTCCATGCGCCCCTGGTGGTGTAGGCCAGTGCATGCACCCAAATATATAATTATAATTATAATATAATATTATATAATACACATAAAATCAGCTTTTTAATTAATTTATAATTATTATAATATATATATATATATATATATATATATATATATATATATATATATATATATAAATTTTATTATTATTGTTTTTGTTTTTACAGGAATATTCCAGGTTCAATTAAAGTTAAGCACATTGGACAGCATTTGTGGCATAATGTTGATTACCACAAAACTTAAATTAAACACGTCAATCATTTTCTTAAAAAAAAAAAAAAAAACAGGTTGCAGTGAGGCACATACAACGGAAGTGAATAGGGCTCATTTTTGGAGGGTTTAAATGTAGAATAAAAATATATGTGAATAAAAGCGCTTACAGCGATTGTTCTGTTAAAACTTGTGTATTATTTGATCTGTAACATTGTTTAAATCCTCATTTTATGGTCGTTTTAGGGTTTATGGCATTATGTCGCCAATCAATAAAGTTGTAAAAATTGGATATAAATGTACCTATCAAAGCTTAGTTTCTTAGTGAATTTATTACACTAAAATCATGTTAGCACACATATTGTTTACGTCTTGTGGCTATACTTTTGAAACTTTCGATTTTTTCATTTAAAGATTGGCCCCATTCACTTTCATTGTATAGGCCTCGCCTGTAATTCATATTTTTGCTTTTTTCCAAAGAAATGGAGAGACAAGTTCAAATACATTTTTGTGGGCATCAACATTATGTCAAAAATGCTGTTGATTGAGCTTAACCTCTATTGAACCCAGAATTTTCGTTTTCATTTACATTGGTCACTTTTGTTCCTGATAAACACTTTTTATTGATTTATATATTGAACACAGAAAAACAAAACATATATATATGGGGGCAGTGGTGGCTCAGTGGTTGAGGCTCAGGGTTACTGACCACCAAGGTGCCACTGTTGGGCCCTTGAGCAAGGCACTTAACTCCAGGTTGCTCCGGGGGGATTGTCCCTGTAATAAGTGCACTGTAAGTCACTTTGGATAAAAGCCTCTTCCAAATGCAGAGTATATGCTGGTCCCAAAAATAGTACAGAGCAGGTGGTGCAGCTGTAAATATCTAAAGAACTGAGATCTGGGAATCCCAAAATATTGAACCAGATTTATAAAGGATCTCAACACTCCGCTCTCATTTAGGTCACGAGTGTATTAAGCTCCCTCACAGTCAACTCTGACCAGCAGAAAGGGGACTTATTAATACATAATTTGGGGTTCAGCCATTAGCTCGAGGCAACATTTAAACAAATGTCCAAATTAAACACTCTGGACACGTTTGTCCATACCGAGTGCAAATGTGAGATAACGGGGTGTAATTTAACTTATCCGGTTAGTTTGATAGAAAGGCTTTGCAATGGCGAAATAGGGGCAAGAACTTCCTGTTCAATACAAAACCAGGGAGGGACTATCTCAGATGGAAGCGACCAGTGAGCCAAATGTCAGAGACCAAATGCATAATAATAAAACAAAATCTTGGGTATAGGCCTAGCCCACCAATTATAAATCACACAAATTTGCTGGGAATAAAATACCAAATGCCCTGTTTGGGCCACTGAAAGGCACCCAGCTGTAAAGCCGTTATCTGTCAGTATGCTGTCAGAGCCAAAGCTTCGGATTTAGACCAATTATATCTGTATCCCGAGAACTTAGAAAATTAATGAATCATTCTGCAAGGGATAGATCTAGAAGGGTCAGAGATGAATAATAAAATATCATCTGCATAAAACAGAAGCTTATGCGCCATCACCCCTGGAAAATCATCCTCCTTTCTTATCCAGGTTCCAAGGCAAGACAGAACAATAATGGGGAGAGAGGGCAACCCTGCCGGGTGCCCCTATCCAGAGTAAAATAATCTGAAATTAATCCATTTGTTTGTACTGCCACTACCGGGTGTCTATAAAGTTAATCCATCCAAAAAAAGTATTCCCAAACCCGTATAGTTCCAAAATCTTCAAAAGATAATCCCATTCTAACATATCAAACTCCTTTTCAGCGTAAAGTGAGATGATAGTGACCGGAGTCTGATCATTTGCCACTGACCACATAATATTGATGAAATGCCTAATGTTATCAGAACAGCTGCAGCCCTGAATAACCCCACCTGATCTGTATATATACGAGATTTCATAACTTTAATTAATCGGTTAGCCAGAATTTTTTTTAAATATTTTTATGTCTAGCTGGATCAGGGCAATTGGTTGCTAATTCTTACACTGGCTTGGATCTTTGTCCTTTTTAAGAATCAGACTGATCCGGGCTTGTGTCATTGTTGGCGGAAGTTTATTTTTATAATTCCTAAAAATAAAAGTGTAGCATAAGTTTTTGCAGTTCTGTAGTTCTGTAGAATAATTACCTCGCCAAGCACCTCCAAGGTTATCTCAGACTCAAGAGGATTGTTTTGCTCAGTCGTCAGTTTAGGAAGTTCTAATGGTTCCACAAATTTCTAATATTTTCATCAGTAGATGAAGATTTGGAACTATAAAGATCAATATAGAATTCTTTAAAAGCATTATTAATATCAGTGGCTGCGGTAAATATTTCCCCACCAGCAGATTTCACTGAGGGAATGGTAGAAAAATACTCTTTCTTCTTTATATATCAGAATCAGAATCAGCTTTATTGCCAAGTATGCTTACACATACAAGGAATTTGTCTTGGTGACAGGAGGTTCCAGTCTACAGCAATACAAACAATACCAAAAACAGCAGCAAGACATAGGTAATTAAAAACAAAAAAGAACACAATATAAATAATTATACATATACGTACATACACTCACCTTCATACATACCCACATACACACACGTAGTGCAAATCTATTACAATATGTTATATAAAGAACAAAAAACAGTATATTATGTACAGAGCATGTAAGTAATGGCAGAAGTGGATATGTTGGATAATATAAATTTAAATTTAAATTAAACTGTGTATTGCACATCATTATTGCTCAATGGGGCAATTTAATTGTTCATTAGATGGATGGCCTGAGGGAAAAAACTGTTCCTGTGTCTGACGGTTCTGGTGTTCAGAGCTCTGAAGCGCCGGCCAGAAGGCAACAGTTCAAAAAGGTAGTGGGCAGGGTGAGTGGTGTCCAGAGTGATTTTACCAGCCTTTTTCCTCACTCTGGAAGTGTATAGTTCTTGAAGGGGGGGGGGGGCGGCAACCAATAATCCTCTCAGCAGACCGAACTGTCCTTTGTAGTCTTCTGATGTCAGATTTCATAGCTGCACCAAACCAGACAGGTATTGAAGTGCAGAGGACAGACTCAATGACTGCTGAGTAGAACTGTTTCAGCAGCACTGGTGGCAGGTTGAACTTCCTCAGCTGATGAAGGAAGTACAACCTCTGCTGGGCCTTTTTCACAATGGAGTCGATGTGTATCTCCCACTTCAGGTCCTGTGAGATGGTAGTGCCCAGGAACCTGAATGACTCCACTGCTGCCACAGTGCTGTTTAGAATGGTGAGGGGGACAATGATGGGGTGTTCCTCCTAAAGTCCACAATCATCTCCACTGTTTTGAGCGTGTTCAGCTCCAGGTTGTTTTGACTGCACCAGAAAGCCAGCCGTTCAACCTCCTTTCTATATGCAGACTCATCATCATCTCGGATAAGGCCGATGACAGTGGTGTCGTCTGAAAACTTCAGGAGCTTGACAGAGGGGTCCTTGGTGGTGCAGTCATTGGTGTACAGGGAGAAGAGTAGTGGGGAGAGCACACATCCCTGGGGGGCACCAGTGCTGATGATACAGGTGGTGGAAGTTAATTTTCCCTGCCTCACAAGCTGCTGCCTGTCCGTCAGAAAGCTGGTAATCCACTGACAGGTAGAGGTGGGAACAGGGAGTTGGTTTAACTTAGTCCGGAGTATATCTGGTATGATTGTGTTGAAAGCCGAGCTGTAGTCCACAAAAAGGATCCTTACGTATGTCCACGGTCTGTCCAGATGTTGCAGGACATGATGCAAACCCATATTGACTGCATCATCCACAGACCTGTTTGCTCGATAAGCAAATTGAAGGGGTCCAGAAAGGGTGCAGTGATGTCCTTCAGGTGGGCCAACACCAGTCTCTCAAATGACTTCATGACCACAGATGTCAGGGCGACAGGTCTGTAGTCATTAAGTCCTGTGATTTTAGGTTTCTTAGGGACGGGGATAATAACGGAGCGTTTGAAGCAGCATGGGACTTCACACTGCTCCAGTGATCTTTTGAAGATCTGAGTGAAGATGGGGGCCAGTTGGTTAGCACAGGAACGAAGGCACGCTGGTGAGATGCCATCTGGGCCTGGAGCCTTCCTTGACCTTTGCTTCTGAAAGACACGGCACACATCGTCCTCACAGATCTTGAGTGCAGGTAGTGTAGCAGGAGGGGGTAGGAGGGGGGTTGCAGGAGGTATTAATGGTTGTGTGAAATGAAGGTCCGAGTGCATGTGGGGTGTGAAATTGGGCCTTTAAAATCTGCAATAAAACACATTCAGGTCATCAGCCAGTCATTGGTCTGCCACAGGGTTGGGGGTAGGAGTCCTGTAATTAGTAAGTTGAAATATCTAGCCATACATTTTCCTGCTTTGTCCCCCGACTCAAAGTATGACTATCTTGCCCTGAATTGCCAAAACTGCACCTTCCGTGATAAAATAGTATTATATCTGTATTTCAATCGAGTCAATTCTTTGAGGCCATCAGACGACATTCGACACTTCATATCTGCCTCTGCATTTTTAATATTCCCTTCCAACTTCACAAGTTCTCGTGCTTTGGATTTTTTGATGAATGAGGCATACTGTATGATCCAACCCCTAAGAAACACCTTAAGTGCCTCCCAAGCCACACCCACAGAGGATACTGAGGACAAGTTGGTCTCCATTTAAACATTGATTTCAGCCTTTAACATTTGTTGGAAATCAGGATTTTGCAATAAGGATGCATTAAAGCACCGACTATATGATTTATTTTTATCCTTATGTGGCAACATCTCTAAACTCATCAGGGCATGATCTGAGACTAAAATGTTTCCAATTGAGCAATACAAAACAGATGAAATGAGGGACTTAGATATCAAGAAAAATCTATTCTACAATAAATCTTATGGACTGATATGTATAAATGTATAGTCCCTCCCAGATGGGTTTAAAAGTCTCCAAATATCTGTAAGACCAAGATTTTTACACATCCTGTGAAGCGTCAATGTTGCTCTAGGGGGCTTACACACTTTTGCTATACTGTGATCAAGGACTGAGTCTATCAAACCTCTTAACCAGCACCCCTATTTTTTTGAATTTTCTGAAAATGACATACCCAAATACAAATGTCTGTAGCTCCTAAACCATATGGTCCACATTCATAACACTGATATTTTTTTAAACTAGACACTTGAAAATTTGTTACCCAAGAGTCATATTAATTCAAAAGTAGCATAGGAACAGAGTAAAACAAGGTCAAATTTACATGAAAGTGACTCACGATTTCTATGAATGAACGTCATTTAGAGAAAAATGTATCAGACTTTTATGATAAAGGCCTGAAAACACCATAAAGATAAAACTGAATGTCTGACCATGTTCTGATTCAAATTTGAAGATGATACTCCCAAAAATGTAGTTTCTGTAAGCTTTTATTCAGGGAAAGTCTAGGCGTCCTTTCCAAAAGGCCATTTGGAGACTCCAAATGGACATCTGGTAACCAAATGACATAAGGAGTAAACACTACATACTACATACCTGTATATCAATTCAGAACTGTTCTGCTCATCAAACCACACAAGAAAAAATGATTTCAGCACAACATTTTAACATTTTAACAAAATACTCTTTATTTTGAACAATTCTGATAGCAAAAACAGTGAAACAAAAAAAACTCACTTCATGTATGCATTTCAAAAGTGATCGTTTTACAACTAATTAATAAATTATATAAAAAGAAAACAACATTTGTAATTGCAACAGTGTTTTTTACTCAAATAAATTACAATAAACTGATAATTATAATAAATATCCAATTACTAAAGAAAAAAAAAGCAATTACAGTATTTACAGTATTTATGTTGATCCAAGGCAGTCACTAACAAGGTTTGTTACCAACTGGAAACCAAAGCCACTGAAAGACAGGAAAGATAAAGATAAAGATATTTTTGTTATATTATATGCATCATAAATATAATGTGTGTGTGTGTAATATAAATATTATGTATTTATGTATAATATACAGCTATCACCTAGCTACTCGTGTAGCCTCGTGTCTTTGCTAGTCATTTTATAATCAAAAACATGATATGAACAGAAAAACTGCCAATACTTCATAAACATAAAAACTCAAGACGATGTGTTTCAACTTACCGATCTAATACGGGATCGAGTCCATGGAGAAACATCTCCTCTTCAGCCGAATCGACACTCGACACCGTGCTCTCTCTGTCTAAGATGTCTGCTGCGTCTTTCTGCTGTTCTTCGTCGCTACTCCTCATTAACTCCTCCAAAACACTCTCAACACCACAAAAACTCCTCTTCAGTCGACAATCCATGATGTAGATTGTTAGATATAATGTTAGAATAAATCCGCGCGTTGAAACGAGCTCCGTGTAGCAAAACAATGGTAAAAACTGTGCGCGCTAGCGTAAAATGACGAAGAGCGCACGCAGTGGACGCACTTGTATTAGACCTATGTATTAGACAGATCTTCTGAGGTAAACTAAGCAAACTGTCAATCACTGCAATCGTGTTTTAGTTGGTTAATACTCCCATCCATCAAAATTTTGCTGACCAGACATTGGGTGGCTTTTATCCAATCAAAAACCGAGGTGCGAGAGTGACAGGTCCCGCGAGCCTGTTGTTGCGCTCCCTTCATATTTTGGTCATTACAGAGCTTGTGATTGAAGGAGAGAAACAGGGAATGGCTCATTTTATCGGAAACAGTCTAAACTACGGGGGAGAGATGGTTTTTGAACATTGGAATACAAATTAGAATCGATATTTCATTGAAAGTGAACATGATGGATTACTCTAACTGGAAGCGCTCATGAAAACTGAGGAGGATATTTCGTTTTTTTCCCTATTTTTTTGTTGTTTTGGATTAAAAAGTGGGATGCATTTTGAAGAGTAGACCCTTACATTGAAATGTATGCTGGTGTTTCTTGGATTCGTCCGAACTGATCTGAACCATAGGAGATGAAAGATGAGTATTGCCGCTCATTTTGTTCATATTTACAGGGTCGGTCTGTCAGCATTTAATTTAACCCTTTCCTCTCTGGTGTATTGATTGCAAAAACAAGTTCAGAACGTGATTTTTGAGTGTTTTAGCTATCAAATGATGCATAGTTTATGATAGTTGATTGAATATTTGTTATAAAACAAAGGTAATAAAATTATAAACAGGCCCCCACGGCCCGCCCACGCCCCCCTGCGGGTATAAGGCGTTAAAGTCTCCTCCCAATATTATATCATGAGGGGTGGCAGCAGCTTGCAACATCCCTTCAAGATCAATACAAAAGACCTGATCATCAGTGTTAGGTGCATAAATATTAGCCAAAATTAACCTTTGCCCCTGAATTTCTGCTAAAATTATAATGACTCTTCATAATTTATCTTTAATCTGTTTGAGACATTTGAATTGTAGATGTTTACTTATCAATGTAATGACTCCCCTGCTCTTACTTGAGCCAGCACTAAAGAAAACATGTCCACCCCAAATCTTCCCAAATTTTTCAGCTTCCTGTGGGGGAAGATGTGTTTCTTGAAGAAACACTATATCATATTTCTTACGTTTAAGAAAATAAATAACCTTTCTTCTTTTTATGGGGTGCCATAAAAAGAAGTGGTGGTAGTGGCGTAGTGGCTAAAGCACAGGGCTGTTAATCAGTAGGTCACAAGTTCTAACCCCACGGCCACCACCATTGTGTCCTTGAGCAAGGCACTTAACTCCAGGTTGTTCCAGGGGGATTCTCCCTGTAATAATTGCACTGTAAGTCGCTTTGGATAAAAGCGTCTGCCAAATGCATAAATGTAAATGTAATGTAAATGGGTGCCCCAACCATTCACATTTCACGTGGAGAGAGACAATCCACTCAAATTAACATTTGACATTTTGACATAGGAGGAAAAATAGATTGTGTGTCAAAAATAAAATTATAAAGACCACATTCCACACTGGTGCAACAATCAAACCCCAAACTTCCCCCAGAACCAAACAAACCGAGGAAAAAAAAAGAAAGAAAAACGTGTGCATTAACCCCACACACGACAGCACCAACCGCTGTCCATCTCTCTAAACTCAAAAGGTCCATGTATGCCTACAAGAGCCCCCACGACAACTTTGCTGTCGGATTGCGTAAGTCCAGTGCTTCCGTACAAATTTGTGAGACAGAATTGCACGGCAAAAAGTTGTCTATAAAAAAAACTCCAGCCCATAAATGGTCTGCACTTATATAGCACCTTTTAACCTTAGCGGTATTCAAAGCGCTTTATACTGCGTCTCAATTTTGATGGCAGAGCTGCCATGCAAGGTGCCAGCCATTGGGAGCAACTTGGGGTTCAGTGTCTTGCCCAAGGACACTTCAACATGTGGAGTCGTGTGGGCCGGGAATCAAACCACCAACCTTGCGATTAGTGGACAACCCGCTTTACCACCAAAGCCACAGCCAAGAAAAACTTGTAGATTCATCCACTTAACTATCTCGAAGGTGTGCTCCTCCACAAAACAAGCTCCAGGCTCTAGCGGAACCAACACACACACAAAAAAAAACCCAGCCCGTTCAGTTCTTCAGGCAATTAAACTCACTCCAATGCCCTGCAAGAAATATTTCACAAACCAACTCCAGCCAACAGGAGGCATAAGCACCCAAAACTAGCAGTTCATCCACAAGCTGTCCTGAAGAAATTGTTCTACTCAAACAAACTTCAGCCACTAGGCAGAACCAGCACAAAGAGAAATGAAACAGTCGAGTGTATGTTTAATGAGTCAGGTTCACTAGACAGCAACATGAAAATCACCAAAAGGCTTACTCCTCAAATGCTTTTCTGAAAGACAGTGCATGCTGCAGGTGTAGTCATATAGATTCAAATACTCCTATGTATTGTTATTCATATGTGTTATTGTTATTATGTATTGCTGGTTAACATTTATTGAGTATAGCTGTCTGTTATCATCACTTAAACCTGTGTATACTGGCGGGTGACACTAGGGGACAGTGGGGAGCCGCGGGGTGGTTTCACTTGTTCACATGAAGAAGTCACATTGCCAACTATTTCAACACTGTGATACAGAAATTAATTTACTGTTGTCTTTGTTGGATTTGCAGGTAAGAAAAGTGATGTGACATCATAACTGGTGTATAAGTAAATTCAATGTTCTAGTTTGATGCACTTGTTTCAGGGAAGTTGATAAGAATGACCGCATCGACGCACCCGTGGCAGGTGTGCGGCCTGCTCGACCGTGCTGTCGGATGTCGGGTGGGAGACCGCGGCCTTACAATGTTTAAATTAGATTAATTCCATTTCAGTTTATTCCATGTTTTAGTAAAGAGAGTTTACAGTTATAACGTTAAATTGCTATTTAAAGTGCTTGAATAGGTATATTGAGCTTTATAAGCTTAGTACTGAAATGTCAATGTCAGTATGTTTGATTTGGTGGAATACACGGTTTTAATTTTCTGTGACCATACTGTATAACAGATAAATGTGTAATGAGTTTATAGAAAGAGAGTGTTGGTTTTCACTTGTTCACATGAAGAAGTCACACTGCCAACTATTTCAACACTGTGATACAGAAATTAATTTACTGTTGTCTTTGTTGGATTTGCAGATCTTACAGTGTGTGACAGCAATAAAAATGATATGTGCCACCAGAAAACAGCCTCTTCTGTGTGTGTAACACAGGCATGTAAATATTTTGCAGCCATCCTTAGTATATATTCTCAGTTTGGCCGGTAACATCAGAGCTAACACGATCTTCCATTGATGAAAGAGATTCTTGCATTCCTTGAATCAATCACGTTTCTCTCTTGTCGAATTCGCAAATTCTGGGAAAAAGAAAATGCTGTGATTCTTCCAAGAAAGTTTTTCTTTGTTCCTTGCCTCACATAACACAGGATCTTTATCGGATGATCTCAGAAATTTGGCCAGAATTGATCGAGGCCTGTTTCCCTCTGCCGATCCCCGAACCAGGACTCTGTGAGCTCGCTCTATTTCCAGCTTGTGGCATGTTGTTTGGCAGACTCAGCAAGAGCTCTTCTAGGAATTTCACCATATCTCTGCCTTCCACATGCTCAGGAATTCCAACAATTCAGACGATGTTTTGGTGGATATGATTCTCTAAGTCTTCCAACTTTTCCAAAACGTGCTCCAAGTCTATCTTGGTCGCTTGCAGGTTATCAGCCAATTCCCTCTTCAATGACTCCAGTTAATTTATCAGTTTCTCAATGTCCGACACTCTTGTAACCACCTCATCTCGTCTCCATGGCAGTCATCGATCAATGTATTACAGCAAGATCCTCCAAGTCAGCTACGACCTTCGGCAGCATTGCCGACATGCTCGACATTTGATGCTGTATCTATACCGACTCACTGTCCAAACCGTGTCCCTGGTCTGTGACCCTGTCTGGGGTATCATCTTGAGCACCTAAGTGTCTTTTAAGTGTCTCACTTTGAATTATTTGACATATTGTCTTCATAGAACTGTTATAGATCAGGGTGTATAGAATCTCACCGGTTTATGACATAAAAAGTATTAAAAACTAGCAAAGTGCACAGAGCTCGCCGCTCACACTTCCAACCCTTGCATCCAACCCTCACATTTACTCCCTTGGTGCAGTTTCACAACTTCTAATAGGTTAATTCACATTATGAAATTATATCTGAGCTGTTCAGTGTCCTGTATTAATAAATAGTAATTTAGGCACAGGGACTGTTGCAGACTCACTGAAGCCTTAAGAGGCTTTAGCTGAAGGCTGTTGTGAAATCAGTCCTGACACATGAAGACGCAACACCTCTGCGGAATAGGCTGGAATCAGCGTGAAACTCCCACATCTGCTCATTGGAGATAAGGGAAAGCAGGCCGAAGGCTTCAATCCCAATATTGATGCTGCCTGCCGAAATTTTCAAAACGTAAATCCAAGCTCTGGAATGCTTGAGGATGTTTCATCTCAAAACAGTGTGGTCTCCAAGTTAAGAAGGAAATAGGAATGCAGGTTATGTATTGAAAAAAAACACTTTCCAGGTTTGTGCGGTTTGTTTCCCTGTGGGAATTAGTACATGTGAGCAAACACCAGAAACAATTTGACATGTCACTAAGCATTCAAATCCCACCACAGCCAAGCTCAGATTCCCATTTTTGGCTTTAACTAATAATATTTTCTATACATATACACATGTCCATCTCATATCACTTATAAGATGCACATCCTCTTGGGTCAACAATGATCAATTAGGGCTCTGATTATAGATTTCAAAGTTTGAACATGTTTTATATGCTTAAAATTGAAAGCTTTGCCCAAGCATGTTAATTTGAGTGATAATTTCTGATGCAAACATTAGAACGGAACAGAACAGAGGATTGCAACAATATAATATAATGCTTTCAAAATTATGTTGCTCTTACTCCTCTTATGGAAAATAAAAACCAATTGTTACATTTAAAAGAGAAGGGGAGGTGGAATGACTAACAATGTCAATGATTGTCAGATATGCTGGGAAATATTATTTCATGCAAGTGAAAAAAACTAAAATCTTTTTTGAGAATATTATGGTCCCAAAGCATTACTATATACTATTTTGTTAAACTTTTATTAATTTTTTTTGCTGAAGTAACTTAGTAGTGCCACAGGTTAATAAAATTGCCTCAGTAATTAAATAACATTTTTTACCTAAGTATCTTGACAGCCCAATTTAACCAAAGCCACTTTCTGAAAACATAATTTTTTCATTCCTACTTTCATGACATAAACTATATTGGTGCATCCTAATTTGCACACTTCTGCACTATTTTACGTCAGTTTGTAGAGTAGAGCGATCAGTATGTTCACACTGAAAATGTAACAAAAAGAAGTATACTATGCACTTCTTCAACACTACAATTGCTTTGTGTTGCTGGACTGACAAAGCAATTGTAATAGATGGAGAAAAGAAACTAGCAAAACTTCAGTGAAGATAGCGCCTTACATATATGTAAGTGGAATGCTAATCACCCAACACTGTGTGAATACGTTGTTTGAGATAGAAGTGTTTCACTGAGATTGGCTAAAACACTAAAGGTAGCAGAAACATATCACAGGCGTTTGAAACTTCACTTCCATCAGCTGTTAAACGGTGAATGATTCCGTGCCCTAAACAACCATTAAGTGTTCCATTTAGGATGATACTACACTTTTAAAACTCATACACTACATGGCTGAGTGCATAGTGTACTGTACAATTATGCAGCTTTTGGGACACAGCATATTCTTTAAAAAAAAAAGTCTTGCATGCATTAATCTTCTGAGATTTATCTACAGTCTTCGTGGGAATCTATTTAGCATGACTCATATTCCTTCTCAATTCTTAAGTTCTCTGCATTTGATTAACTCGTTCTCAGTACCTCTAAGCCTCTTAATATGAAATCAAGATTTACATAGAAAATTTGTGGCCCATGATTAGGTAAATACTTGTTCACATGCTGATGAATGTAGAGAAATAAAGCAGTTTGATCTCGCTCAGCAGTATTGAATTGTGCCCTCAGACTGCTCGATTGATGTTACTGAGCAGACACTGCACAAAGACTCGATGGCCATTTAGTATGGAAATATCCCCTAGCAAATATGTTGGTGGATTTCATGTGTTGGTTTTCATGTCACGTTGGAGAAGCCACATGACTGTAAAAATCTGCTTTTCATTTTATAATGTATTGTTACTCACCATAGTATTTACAGAAAGGCACATGATGACATGAAGTTGAATAGTGGCCTTTCCAAGAGCAGTGACCAATAAACATGTAAAGACATTGCTCAGCGTCACTCACACAAACACTAAACACCATCAGGGTAACACATGTGAAATTAAAATAATGCAATAAACATTAACTAAACTACATCAAATATAACACACAACACCCCATAACTATTCCCATAAACTATATTGAAATGTGATGGATAATGCAGTGAATTATTATTACTGGATTATTATAATATTTTTTAAAACAGGGGGCCTTAACAGGGGGCCTGGGTAGCTCAGCGAGTAAAGACACTGACTACCACACCTGGAGTCACAAGTTAGAATCCAGGGCGTGCTGAGTGACTCCAGCCAGGTCTCCTTAGCAACCAAATTGGCCCGGTTGCTAGGGAGGGTAGTGTCACATGGGGTAACCTCCTCATGGTCACTATAATTAGATTCTCACTCACAGTAGGATGTGTGGTTATTTGTGTGTGAATGCCATGGAGAATAGTGTGAAGCTCCACACACTCTCTCCGCAGTAATGGGCTCAACAAGCCACGTGATAAGATGTGCAGATTGATAGTCTCAGACGCGGAGGCAACTGAGATTCATCCTACGCCAACCGGATTGAGGCAAGTCACTACGCCACCACAAGGACTTAAAGCGCGTTGGGAATTGGGCATTCCAAATTGCAGAGAAAAGGGGAGGGGAAAAAAACAGGAATTTTAACAATAATTTATCTATCCCTGTCCCTTTAAGAGACTCTGAATTACATACTTTGTATACAAGTTTAGAATTTATACAAGTCACAAGGGGATGCTGCCACTAGTGGTCCAGACATATAGTTCTGAAACGATGAGGGACTGTAACTCTGGGTCACCATACACACTCCATCTGTATCACCCCCCACTCATTTATACACTTATCAATCCTTCAGTATAAGATTTTGTCTACTTTGACCTAATTTTATAGCACTGTATGATCTTCTGGGTGACAATATGTGTCATGGGATAGCACCAGCTTGAGTTTATCTTTGATAAGGTCATGGATTTTCCAAAGATGTGTCATCTGAGGATGTCTGGGGACAGGTATTTTGGGAGGATTTACAGATTCAGTCATTTGTTGATCCAAGTAAACTGTCAAAGTAAACTGCTAAGTGCTTACGTACTGCTTTTTCCCACATATTATTTTTTTATTTACAAGTGTAGTTTCTAAATTCAACAACAAAAAGAAAAGACCAACAATAAACAAGGCCTAGTCAGAGCCGTAACCTTGTGGGCAAGTTCTCTGTGGTGCTGTTGCATCCTGGAAGACGCAAGTTTAAGTCTCAGCTCGAGGCCCTTCCCCGATCCTGAATGCCCCTCTTTCCCAAGTAATTTCCTGTCTCTCTTCCCACGAAGCTGTCTGATAAAGGTGAAACATACCCAAAAAACATAACAAACAAGGCCTACTGAGTACAGTTCTTTTATGGATTTCCATTAGAAAACGTAACATTAGCAGACATCCTGCATCAGTAACACCAGGTACATTGTGTTGAAAAAAAAAAAAGAATAGAAAAATGAAATAAAACAGGTCGCTAATTGTATAGTCCATTCTCCTTCTTCTAGTCTATTTTCATACAAACCCAATCCATATCATTCAGTGTTTTCTAAAAGGCCTTTTTTTCAATCTCAAATGTAAGCTTGAACATAAATATTCCCATGTTATACATTTCTGTGACAATTCAGGAAGAATTTTTTATTTGTGTAATGATAATGTATTTGTAAAGGGATCAATGGAAAAGAGGAGGCGAGAACTGGCATTTCAATATAAATAATATTTTAATGAGAAACTTAAAACAGAAGACATAAACACACACATGACAGACATGTCCGTAAACGATCTCTCTCTCCTGCACGATCCTCTGCAGTCGACCTTTATCCCTCTCGGGAGGCTTGATTAGCCTAATACGGGACCGGGTGTGTAGTCTAATAACAGTATTATTAGACAAAAATGCTCCACGTTTTGCTTATGTGTATTTGATGTGTTGGTTTGTGGTGTCAGTTTTTTTTTCCTTGATCATATGAAATACAGGATGTATAGAGAGTAAACCAATGCCATTCAAAATTTAGTTATTGAAAATGCTTGCATTGTTCTTGTTTATTGTAGTTTTTTTCTAACAAATTATATTATCAGCAGTGAAATGCTGAATTGAAATACCACACATTTGATGCAATGTATGCACTGTATGCAGTATGGACTCTAAGTTTGTGCACAATCTGATGATCCATGTAATCACAGCATGATTTGAGAATGTTCCAAAAAACCATCTTGTATGCCTCAATGGGTGCAAAGAAGACTTTTTATACAAATGAGTTCACATGTTGTGACATAGAAATAGTGCAGAATCTTACATTTTTCTTATTCATTTTACATCATTACATTTCTTTATTTTACATTTTCACAATCCTACAGCTTTCTGTTTATTTTCAGGTTTATATTGATTTTTTTTTGTTTTTTTTTTTCCTCCAGTTGGACAGTTGGTATTAACATATTTTTTAAAATACATGTCTGACTGAGTATTGCTGAATATCATGGTCGAGTTGGAATGAAGTTCTAACAGGAATGCTATTTAACAAGGAAGCTAAAGGGGTACCCTCATTATCCTATTCAAGAGTCTATTGCCTGCTGGCTGATAATGTCTGTAGAGAATAGAGGTGAGAAGGCAGAACTGTACATACAGTACCCACATGTTAACCAAAAAATGCAATGAATAAGACAGACTCTGGTTTTCCTTTGTAATCTTTTTTTTTTATTGTTTTATTTGGTCACCCTCTGCTTGCTCCCCTCAGAAATCATCAAGTGCCTTTGAGAATCAAGGGTCTTCACAATTGCACTTGGTGCAAGTATTTTTGCAAACCTAATCCAGTCCTGTTGTCATGGAAATGGTCCTTTCAAATAGAGCTTTTGAAAAGTCTTGCATGAAAGATGAATTTGAGGGGGCTGGATTTGAGGCGTAATCTTCTCACACATGGAAATAAGAATAAAGAAGTGAAAAGGTGGAAGACTGGGAAGATTGCTTCTTTCTTTTTGAAATTCTGAATTAACACGTGCTTGCTCAGAATAAAGAAGCTCTTTTTTTCTTTCTTTTTTAGAAAAGAGAGTGTTTGATTTAGTGAGATGGCACTGGACTTTTCACTATGGTAGTTCATTATATTTTGTTAAGTAAGTTTAGAGGGACATGATGCCTATGCTGTATATAAAGAACAGTAATCACACAACATTAACAATGAATTGTCAGTTATATAATTAGTAATATCTTAAAATATGGTATGCTTTGCTAGATTAAGTTTTTTCATTTTCACTGTGAAAACCAAACATAAGGTTGGGTGCCTTACTACCCCCTCTTTCAATGTCTTCTAGGCCTACATTATTCCATATGCAATAATTGAGAATACCTGTTGTTCTTCAGATGTCAACTTCATCTAAAATGCATGAGATTACTTTTATCTTTAGATCCAGAATCTACACAGATAGGTGAAAGTGGCTTATCTGAAGTGCATGTGTCAAAACAGGATCCAGTATTCTCAAATCAGCCTCAAAAGACAATACTTTCATATAGATCAACTACTATGTGCTTGATCTCACTGACATATGTTGCTTTTGAACATCCACTATCATCTCATGGAATTGTGGAGTGATGGTTGAAAGATGTGTGATATTGTCTTTTTCCACAGATGTTGCATTGACCTGGTTTCTCTTTGCAGACCAAACCTGTCACAAAATGGAACAGTGTCCCCTTGGACAGAATGTGACATGGTTGACACAGGAAGTGTGCTAGTCTCTGCTCATGATGTTCACTAGTGTGTTTATTTTTTTGATTAATTTCTTGTTTTTCCATTTAAGAGTGCCTTACTGCCAAACAAGCAAATTTGTGCCATCAGTTCGGTCATAATGTGCGTTTCTAATCTTTATATTTCATTTGTTTTGGTTAAAAGTGGAAATGCAACCCCAGCGGGATTCAGATGAAACTGTAGAATCGCTTTGCAAACAACAATGTTTTAATGTTCTATAATTCAACTGCCTTATCTTATCATGTCCCCTGAGGAGTCTGCCATTCTGTCTCAAGAAAAGATAAGAGAATGTTGACTGGGGAACCTGACCTCTGACGTTCTGCCTTTGTTCAAACTGTGTTCCTGATTGAAATATAGAGAATGAGAGCAGCAGGCCATGGCTAATGACTAATTATTGTACTGAAATAGGGCATGACATGTGTTGAATGCACAGCAGGTACAACACATAATGTCAAGCACATTTGAAATGGACATTGTGCAAACTAGAGATAGTCAACGTGTTTAAAAAAAAATGCTTTTTACTTGTGAATAGTTCTGTTTCTGAAAGCCAAAGTAAATCTCTCTTTCTCTTACTCGCTGTCTTTTTCCCCACCCTGTATGTCTTCAACAGTAATACATCAGTCTGAGTGCTGGTTTCCTTAGAGATAGCCCTTTTGCTAGAGGTACAGGAAGCAGGTAGGGAGGATGTGTGGCCAGTGTTCAGGGAGAACAGGACATACAACTTCCTGCTCTCTAAAAAGAGAGTAAAGGAACCGATACTGTATTGCCTGGAACACTATTGCTAAGACAAGCACTACTTAAAGTTAGCTTTACAGGTACTCATGTTACATACAGGCAATTTCACCTGAACAGACCAAAAACTGTTTGAATACCAGAGTGGCAGGTGTACTTGGCAGCAGTAGTGTTCATTGTGTAATGTCATAAAGAAAAGATTTATTGTGGGAAACAGATTCAATATGGCGGTACAGTAGAGGATGAAGAATTCAATTATTGTGCCAAAAAGTCTTTCATTTTTATTGATGTCATCAATACTTATTTCATGAATTCACAGAACAGAAATTACATGTTTCAACTTTGCATAAATACTGAATATTTAATAGAAATTTATGAAGAAAAAAAAGGTGGAGGTTGTGGTGAAGTGCATATAACATTGTGTTGTGGCAGTGGTGGCTCAGTGGTTGAGGCTCAGGGTTACTGACCAGAAGGTCGGGGGTTCAAGCCCCAGCACCACCAAGATGCCACTGTTGGGCCCTTGAGCAAGGCACTTAACTCCAGGTTGCTCCGGGGGGGTTGTCCCTGTAATAAGTGCACTGTAAGTCGCTTTGGATAAAAGCGTCTGCTAAATGCATAAATGTAAATGTCAATGTAAATGTGTTGTAATTGACAGGATTAGATGAACATGCTCCTTACAAACTATCAGTTTCTCTTACTTTTATTAATTTTGGAACTCTCTTGAACATCTGAAATTAAATGTTGCCCAATCTTTTGTTTCTTTAGTTTTTTCTTAATGATTTTGAGTTTAATTTGTTTGGTTGATTTGAGTTTAAAATTACGTTATTATGTAAGAAAAAGAGACTGCAGTCTCCATAAACAGCTGAATTCCGCCCCTTGTTTGTGTCCTAGTTCTGTTGGTATTTATATTAGGAATAATTACCATTTGACTGCTCATTATCCCATTTATTGCAAGTCTACTTGCAAATTAAATAAATAAATAAATGGACATGAAATATTTATTTGAGTTCAAATTACTTTATAAGCTTAATTGTAGATGTGACGTTCCTGTTCTATCCACTCCATTTGGGACTTGAACCGGTGCCTCCGCCATGGGGGCTACAGCCTTTAGCGTCAGACGTTAATGCACCTCTTGAGGTCAGGAGAGGGAGGTTTATACACATTTATACACACAGCTATCTATCAGCTGGCCACCATTACACACACCACCCTAAACCTCACTCCCATAAGGGTCACGGCACCATTGTGGCACTCCTGTCCTACCCCCTCCGTACGGGACTCGAACCAGCGTCTTTGACATGGGAGGCGGGTGCGCTAAAAAGGAGGCTAAAGGCTACAGCCTCTAGTGCCAGTCGCTAATGCACCACTTGAGATCAGGAGCGTGAGGTGTATACACATGCTGGCCACCTTTACATAGAGATCACACAGTGATAAGAGCAATAGAAAAGATCACACGCAATACTTGGATGACCAGTGAAATATCAATTTATCCCTGGATGTATAGAAATTATTAAGAAATACCTGACCTATTGATGGTGCAATTGACCAATCAGATTTTAATATTCCTGAGGCCTGATAATAAAATAATGTTAACCATATTATACACATTCGAAATTGTCATTGAAAAGTGTAATATAACATTTAATATAATTTTCCGACTTTCTGTAATGGGACTCGCTTCTCATACAGAATCATACTGTATGTCTACAGGTGTTATTTTAAATAAGCATCTCTTTATCTCATTCTTCCATGTTGCTTTCACCCCCTGCAAAGTAGGTAAAACTGACTTTTAGTGGCTTCTCAGTGGCCATGGGCTTCATCTAATTTCACAGAAAACAGATGGGCCTCAGTGGTGCCCTGAAAAAAAAAAAAAAACACCTGTCAAGCCTGGCAAGCTCAGATGTTGTCTTCATGAAAATTAACTTAAAAGCCTAAATTAAACTTTAAAAGTTATGCCCTCACTTCTGTTGTGTGCACTCACTGAAATGAAATGTCAGAGAGAGAAAGACTGCCAACTGTTACCAAGCATTCTAATGCAGTGTCATATAGCACCATTCTGCCTGCAAGCTGTGAGGCCTTATGGTACTTTCAGAGAGATACGCTGTGACTGCGGACATATCTGGTCAGGCTTGGCTGCACAGATGAGGGAGCGATTTCAGCTTCCTCTCCTTCCTCCTCCTCGTGTGACTCTCACCGTGATGTCTCCCTGGAAGGGTCTGTCAACTGTACCTGCTTGGATATATTTAAGGTTGACATACACAGTGCGATTTTCGGCTGTTGACCGAGCTCCTGACCTATTTTTCCAGTCCACAAATATCGCGTGGAAATCGTTGGTGCTTGAGTAGTCTCACAATATCCTGGTAATTTTTAAAACTGTCTAAAAAATGTGGTTGCTGTCGGCTTGAATTCGTGAGGCGTGTGCAGTTGAAAGAGCTGATTTGGTGACCTACCTGAAGTTGACCAATCAAGAGAAGGTGTTACAACTCACATGACCAATGTAAACTGAGTGTTCATGAAGCTTTTACACATTTGGTGAAAATGGTCATGTCAAAACTGTTTTTCCCATATTATTCACGACCACATCACTGGGAATGATTCTACACAAATGCCAAGCAGTTTTCTGCTCATCATTTGCCATATGGGTTGCACTAGAAATCAGTTTTCACTCTGACAAAAAAAGTTGTAAAATTACCTTCAGGGTTTATTTTTATTCATCGCACTTGCATTCGTTTTAGTACTAGGGATACATTTAGCGGGATATATCATCTGTTATAATTGTATATACACGATAGTGGATATGTTAGAGATGTCTTTCAACTCGCCAAGCGAATGTCTGGTGAAACCAAGGATGAAAGTTCTACCTGCCAAGATTTTTAAACTTCGCTATGTGTGGCTTTAAAGCGCTTACATGGACAAGACTTCTTCAGCATGTCTGCTATCAACATGCAAACAGTGACAGTGTGACACAGATGAGATGGACGTACATCTAATGCTGGATAATACATACTTCACTAAGATGACTCAGAATTCATGTTAGCGCTTAGATTAAAGTATATCTGTCAGAAACGGTGCGCAAATTTTGCTTATTTCTTTTTAATCTTGTTCATTTTGTGCCCTTTATTATCATGCAGAAACTGGCAGCAGCAACACACTGTCACACATTTGTAATAATTATCCATGTATATATATTTTTTTAAAATTATTATTTATTTATTTATTTTTATCGGCAGATGAGTTTTCAGATAATGCAGCCTCTGGCCATGCATGTCTTCTTTTTTATTATTATATCGCAAACTAAAAGGAATGCAAGCTATATCCTAATCTGGCTTTATGTCTTATAATGATAAATAGCACAACAATTTGTGCGATTGCTCTAGAATTCGGAAGTCGTGTCCTGTACCTCTGCATCTGTATGATTATCAAATGTGCTGGTGCTCATGACCTCCCGAGTGTCAGAACTCACACCGTGTATGCCTGGTTTTAGAGAGGACTTTTTATTATTGCTGTTTTTTATTTTCTTGGGCCTGAGAGTGGATTCCTTAACGTCTTTTTGTAACCAGTGTATTACATCCCATGTGAAACAGAACGCAATGTAATTTTGCTGTGCTCTGTTTAAACAAGTCCCTACTCAAGTCAATTACTGTAATAATGTGTTAATGAGAGGGTAATCCTCAAATCTCCAGTGTTTCAAGTATTGGTAATCTCTTCCCTTGCTACAAGGGGCTTTTGTTGTATAGATATGGTGTTTCGCAGAGCTAACGTTTCATGGTCTTCAAATGGTTAGATCCTCTATAGGTTGTATCCACATTTGTGGTCCATAGATTGTATTAAGTTGATGTAATAGTTATAGGAATCATTAGCCAGTGGCATCTGGTTATACGGCTGAATCTCTAAAACCAATATCAACATATCCAGGTTATATTTCACCCCAAAATAAAAAATATTTTGTTTTACATTTTGCCAAAGGCAAAATAGGCCTCTTTTTTAGGACCATCAAAGGTGCACTCAGTTTTTTGGATGGATGTTGAATTGGACACTGACACCTAGGGGCATGGATGCAGCATCATTCAAACACCTTTCAGTTACCATTGCCATTATGGAAATTCACTATTCACAGACAGCATGTAAAGAATAATTCACGACAGACCGGAGTAAATTATTCCACTTATACCCCCGGTTACCACACCTTAATACATTGCTCAGGGTTTTATCTCAAGAAATTTTCTAGTTTTCATCCCTAAAACACTCTTATAAGAGGAACAACTTGCTTTTGCCACGGATTCAGCATCTTGCTTTAAACAGTCCAAGCCCTAGTTGCCAGTTCGAAACATCACTTTAGAACTAGCAATGGAGGATTGCGAGGCTTGGTTGCTTTACTCGAGGACTTACTAAATAATGAGATTGTGCATTTGTGCGTGCGTGTGTGTGTGTGTGTGTGTGTGTGTGTGTGTGTGTGTGAGTTTGTATTTGAAAGATCAAAAGAGAGAAACTCAGAGAGATTGCCTCTGGGATTACCTTTTTTGTTGCAGCTCTCGTCAGAAGTATTATCGCTTAAAAATCGCCAAGATGTAACCACAGTGAGTGTTGCCATATTTCCATTGTAAACCTTAACTTTTTTCAACCCCACTGAGATGCAGGTGTGCGCTGCTGACATGATGGCTCTGTTTTTCGCTTAGGAGTAAAAGTGTGTGCGTAATGCGTATAATGGATGTGTATCCACATGTTTGGGAGTGTGTGAGAGGGAGAGGGGATATCGAAGTTTTATTGATCAAGTGTATCTAGCTTTGATACAGCTCAAACCTTCGTTGCTAGTTTGAAAACATCACTTCAGAACTAGCAACGGAGGATGCACTGCTTCTCGACATTGGAGTAACAAGATAGTGTGTGTGTGTTGGCACAGTAGGGGGCACAGGTGGTCCATCAGCCGGTCATTTCAGTCAGTCGACCCGTGGCATCTGGGTCTGACCCGTGACCTCCTGCCAGCGGGCTTTCAACACTTCACGTGGCCTCAAGGTACAAACCTGGCATAAACGTCATGGTGACGTCACCGCCACTTAGTGGCAAATGGAGGTTGTTGTTGTTGTGTGTGTGTGAGAGAAAGAGAGCAAGAAAAGGAGAGAAACAGAGAGATCACATGTGGAATTACAAGTGGCTCTCATCAGGATTAACATCGCTTCAAATTGCCAAGATGTAAGTTTAAGTTTACTTGTCAGCAGCAACAAGTGTTGCCATACTTGTACAGCTTTTCTATTGCTAAACAGCTGTTTACAATCACAGGTCCCTGGGGTGCGCTGACTTAGCTCCCGAGAGTTTGTGAAACTGATTAGGGCAAAATACATTGAAACATAAAAAGTTTCACATATTAAAAGTTATTTTGGATAATAGAAACTGTTGTATTGATAAAGTCACGGGGGTGCTGCTCTGTTTGTTTGTTTGTGTGTGTGTGTGTGTGTGTGTGTGTGTGTGTGTGTGTGTGTGTGTGTGTGTGTGTGTGTGTGTGTGTGTGTGTGTGTGTGTGTGTGTGTGTGTGTGTGTGTGAGTGTGTGTAAGTGTGGGGGAGCGGAGAGAGCACGTGGGCTCTTTTCAATCAAAATGTAAATACATTTAGGATATTACGGACATTTTTTATCATTCTTATCTGGTGTACTCAAACAATGTCTTTGTTTTAATTGGTTATTTTGTTGCTCTTTGACATTACTGAAATTATTTGGGGAAATGTTTTGAAACTGTAATGCAGTCAAGACCTGAAACTACTTCATAGCCATGCATTTACTTGAAAGATAACTGCACACCTTAGAATGTCCATCAACCAATCAGAAACAAGGATTCAACAGACCCGTGGTAAAAGATTAATTTAATCCATGAGTGAAAGTATCCAATAACAGGGTGGTTACTGAGATCAAGCAAGTAGTATTCAGCTACTCATGTGATCCCAATGGAATTGGTCATGCTTTTACATTTACATTTATGCAATTGGCAGATGCTTTTATCCAAAAGTGCACTTATTACAGGGACAATCCCCCTGGAGCAACCTGGAGTTAAGTGCCTTGCTCAAGGACACAATGGTGGTGGCTGTGGGGATCAAACCAGCATCCTTCTGATTAACTGATTAACAGTTGTGTGCTTTAGCCCACTATACCACCACTCCGCTTTTATCCATATGTTTCAGTAACTATTTATTTCTTTAAGAATAAAACATTTTAATGAGGAATAACGTACTGAATGTAACTGTAGCATATTTAGGGGTTTCTATGAAAGTTTGCTAACTGGTTAGGTTAGCGGTGCTGTGTTATGCTATTAGCTTAGCTGTACTGTGTTGACAATATGGTGTAGGCAGGTTGTGCATGTGTGGTCAGTTGCCCTGGAAGAGTCTCTTTAGGACTTCCTGTGAACTTTCATCACCAGAGTAACCAGCACCAGTGATTTGTGATATGGGTCAACACTAATGAATACAGTCTCATCGATGCACATGAACGTCAGCGCGTTCCACTATGCACAAATAAACAGCAAACAGTTAAAGTGCCCAAATTCTCACATCGATATATGGAGCGAATTGAGTATGATAAATGTACACTGTATGGGTAGTATGTGTGAGCAAGGAATTAAATTAAACAGTCCTATTTCTTCATTATTATTTAAGGAAATTGACAATCGTTATAATTTAGATAAATGACAAAAAACTAGATTGTTTGTCTGAATAAAATTATCCACCATTAAAATCGTAATACAACGTCTCGTTGTATCAGCTCACAATTTCTACTGTAGGGAACTAGCTTTAATAAGAGAATTATGATTAATTCTCTTATTGGATTTATATTATTCTCATGGCTTATTGACAATAATATTACACATATAGGTATAGCTTTGTAGCAAAATCTTTTAGAAACAGGGATGAGATTATTTAATAAAAATATACCACAGTCAAAATATCTTTAAAAGGGAAGCATGAATAATGAATCATAACTCGTTATAATTAATTATGAGCATTTGGATCGGTTAATAGAATTAACTTGAGGTAGCTGAATTAATATTAAAATCAGTTTATCTGTTCTTCCAGCAAACACTCAGTATTGATCGTCTATCAATTCTCAGAAAGGATATTTTTCGTGGCCACACAAAAATAACTCTTTCTTAGCATGGAGCTGAGATTGAATCGTTAAATTTACATTGATTTACAAGCAAATCATCAATCAACTCGCAAGAATGTACACAAAAGCTTTATTTAACTAAATTACGAACACATAACTAATCTAAACAAAGACATTCACACAAAACACTCATACATGGGAAAGGGAAAAATTAAAAATAAAATTAAACCGGAAACAGAATAGGGGAAATTAAGTTATGAAAAGAGTCACTTATCCATCTGAGAGAACCATCGAGTTCTTAATTTAAAGAATTGCCGGCCTCAACCTCGTGGTCAGCATGACCAGCAGCAGAGGGGAGAGAGAATGGGAAAGAGCGATGAGTAAGAGGCAGGACGTGTCCTTTAACTTCTGATGGAGGTCCCTCCTCTCGAGTCTGGCTTGACAGGAAATGTTCCTTTGATTGGAAGCTGACTCATTTGCATGATTAGGGTTAGTTTAAGCCCTTTTAAACTCTAAATAATATAGCAAGCATACAATGTCAGAATTATATATATATATATATATATATATATATATATATATACCATTGTGCAGGATGTCACATAAGGATTCATTTGATGGGAAACATGATACTAAATAATTTTACATTAGCTGGTTGTCCTGTCATAAGTCATGCATACAACAGTATACAATACAAAAGACACTTTACAAGACAGTAATGATCATATACACAATGTCCTGGGGAAATGCATGTTCATTTATAGTTTGTTTATAATGAATTATGACTTGCTGTGTCAGATATCGAGCTACGGATTGGCAAGATGTGCTCTTTGAAACAGGCTCAACTGTCACCGTGAATACAGCGAGGGCCAAACTGTCCCGGGCCATCAGAGAGGCAAAGCACGCACACACCCAGAGAATCCACAGCCACCTCCAGGACAGTGGCGACATGCAGCACATGTGGCAGGCCATCCAGGCCATCACCAACTACAGGACAACATCACCTGCCTGTGACAGTGATGCCTCCCTTCCAAATGCGCTGAACGACTTCCATGCTCAGTTTAGGTACAGAATGACATTGCAGCGAGGAAGACCACCCCTCCTCCCAACGTCCAGGTTCTTTGTCTTACCATGGCTGATGTGAGGAAAACTCTATGCAAAGTCAACCAACGGAAGGCTGCTGGATCAGACAAAATTACTAACATCGATGGCTCCTATGTGGAGATCATCAAGACCACCAAATTCCTTGGTGTTCAACTGGTGGAGAACCTCACCTGGTCCCTCATCACCAGCTCCATAACCATAAAAGCCCAGCAGCATCTCTACTTTCTGCGAAGGCTGAGAAAAGCTCATCTCCCATCCTCCATCCTCACCACATTCTACAGAGGGACAAGAGCATCTTGAGCAGCTGCATCCTTGCATGGTTTTGAAATTGTTTTGTATCACAAGACCCTGAAGAGGATAGTGAGGACAGCTGAGAAGATCATCTGGGTCTCTCTTCCCTCCATCATAGACATTTAAACCACACGCTGCATCCGCAAAGCCACCAGCATTGTGGATGACCCCACGCACTCCTCAAACAAACTCTTCACCCTTCTGCCGTCTGGCAAAAGGTACCAAAGCATTCGAGCCATCACGGCCAGACTGTGTAAAAGATTCTTCCCCCAAGCCATCAGACTCCTCAACACTCAGAGACTGGACTGACAACACACACACACACACACACACACACACACACACACACACACACACACACACACACACACACACACACACACACACACACACACACACACACACACACACTCAACTGAAAACCATTTGCAATTTCTGTATTATCCACCTGAATTCATTTGCTGCTGCTGTATTCATAAAGTAATTTCTTGTCACTTCTACCTGGCTGTTACCCCCAATAACTGTTATGTCCATATATAGTATAAGCTTATCTGCTGAATACTATGTCATAGTATGTTATGTTTACATTCACTGCGTTTTCTATTATATTTTTGTATATTTGCTGGGATTAGCATAACAGAGATGTGGTCTGAGTAGCCGAGGTGGGTACGTGCTGGGGATGTTTGTGTAAATAAGATCCAGTGGGTTCGCCCCTCGTTGCAATGTCAACATGCTGATGGAATTTAGGGAGCACTGACCTGAAATTCGCATGGTTGAAATCTCTGGTGACAATAAATTGTCCGTCAGGGTGTGCGTTTTGCAGTTCGCTAATAGCTCCACACAGTTCACAGAGCGCCTCCTTAGCATTAGCATTTGGGGCAATGTACACTCAGATTATGAGGACGGTTGTGAATTCCCGTGGTAAATAAAATGGCCTGCATCTAAGAGATTTAGAGGAGATTTAGAGATGGTGGCACGGCAGTAGCACGTAGCGGCCACTCCGGATCCAAAATTGTGTTATTTTTGTTTCTCAGCCCGATTTTTACAGCACAAGGACATCGGAGCAACAAAAAAGATTTAGAGGAGATTTAGAGATAACACAACTAAGAGAGCTGTTTTGCTGAATATTATCACGATTGAAAATGTTACATTGAATTTATTGTTCAATAAACAAGTAGCGTAGTTAATATTTATTATTAAGTTACTTACATTTTAGACACAAACCATATTAACTGTTTTTGTTCTATTTCACCGACTAAAATAGTTCCAAAGGAAAGCTACAGCAGCGCGGTGTTTTGTTACTGAATGATTCAGCGTTTTAAACTAATCTTTTGTATGAATGACTCACTAATTAAGACGGTCACTTGCCGCCACCTATTGGCGGTTTAGTTTAATGTTTAAGTATTGCATTTTTTTTTATATTCAAACATTTATTTAAAACATCAATCTCATAACATTATTTATTGCAGTTGTAATTGCAGTGCACATTTTTTAATTTGATGGGTAATAGCCCTATAGTGTCTTATTATTATAACTGAATTTATTGATCAAATGTAAGAATTTGACATGAAAGATGATGCATACATTTAATGAGTGAGAAGTAGAGAGGTAGAAACAGCTTTGGACTTCTAGAGTAAATGCTTGTATGTACGATATGTGCAGACCCATTTGATATTAGGACTGCTTTACTTCTAGGTTGGTTGTTTATGTTTTTATGTTATGGTCATACTGTGAAATAAATGTAATTTAGGGGGGAAAAAAACAAGGTTGTCCGTGTTTCTAAATTTTATTTGGGTGCATAGGATGGCCTGGATGGGTGTAGGATTTCCCGGCCTGAAATTGTGTCCCAGTCCGGCCCTGCTTGTCACTACTGTGCAAGATCCCAACACCTTTTGTAATTCTTCATATATATATTAAGTAGGTTAATATCGTATGTTTAGTTCTGGGCTTGTCTAAGACATTTCAGCCCACTGGGCTAACAGGTTGTCTGATAGGAGGTTAACACTGCCAGCTTTGATGCACCCAGTCGTCTTAATAAGCATTTACAACCCCAACAGCTGTGCAATCATCTTAGCTTTACCCTAAGGTTCACTGAGTGCAGAACATCTCTTCTCTTTCTATTTCTCTCTGTCTCTCTCTTTCCCAGTCTCTCTCGATCTCACACAGGCTTTGAAGCTCAGATGTCCCAAGTGAAACCTAGTGCCACATTAATTAGTCATGTTTTACTGTGCGACACTTATAGTTTAACTCTTTATCTGAGAAAACGCAAAGTGAGCAGAACAGCATAAGTGCAGTCACTAACTCCGTGAACACACCATAATTAAAACTGTGAGTGGTTCACATTATAGAGAATAAGTTTCATAAAATGTAATACACATACAATATATAAATAGAACAAGTAAAGACAAACAGAGGGAGGTTTTAATTTAATTTAGCCTATTCTTTGCCAGTGACAGCAAGTGGGCATTGCATCGCTTGGATTTCTAAGCCCAATTAGCTGAGAACCATTCTCTGTGACATGACATCATTGAGTGGATCACAACAGTGCTCAAGCTTTTGTGTCTGTTCTAGATATGCAGCTTTATGTCATCGTTTTCCTATGTGATTAGTTCAGGTCTCCCTGTAGGCTTGGCTTCTTGCCATCGGCTCCATATAAAATGGAACCTGGTACTTGGGTTAAAAATTTTTTTTTGTCTGTCTCAGTCTCTGTTTACATTGTTTATTCTGGGTTACTCATGGTTTTCCTTATTTATACCATGCATTATCTGGGAATTGCATGCAATTAACAGACATAAATGCTCAATTTGTGCTTTTCTCAGACAGTAACATCTACTAAGGGTGGGGCTGTACCAGGTGGCTACAAATACTGGATCAGAATCTCCTACTCCAAATAAAAGCCTAGGGTTCTGTGTTAGGGTCCTAATGGGCATGCCGTTTACTTAGCATTGAGTAAGTGGATTACTTACCTCCCCACTTTGAAGAGTAAAAGGAGGAAAATAGAAATTAGGACATTAATCCTATTGTATGAGAAGAGGAGAGAAAGAGAGGGAGGAAGGAAGAAAGAGAGAGAGAGAGAAAGAGAGAGAGTGCCATTGTGTCTCCATCAGATAGAGAAGGTCAGCTTTTCAGGGAAAAAGTGCTGCACTTCTCTGCGTCTTGCCCATTGTAAGTTACAGAAGAGAGGGAATGCTTTTGATTACCAGGCAGAGAGTGAAAGTAAGATTTCCATTATTATGCCTCCATGGGTGGTTCAATTATTTCTTCTTACCAGCAAAGGTTTTTTTGTGTGTCTCTGATTCAACAACCACAAACGTCTTTCCCGTCATTTTACTCTCTCAGGTTTCATGAACTCTCATAAAAGTAAAAATATGTTCAAATTCATGACAGTGGGAAGAACTAAATTATATCAATATTGTTATGACTTAAAAAAGTGGGATGTTTCCCACAGTGACAGAAAGGCTGTGTTTATAAAGTGTTAGTGACTGTGTCAATCATAAGACAAATAAAGAATATGTGGGCCTTTCTTATGAATTAAAGGAATGGTTCATTCAAATAATGAAAATGAATATTCTGATCTGTCTTGTCAGTGGCAGTTCATACAGACTCACTGTAAAGTTTAAAAAGGATGCAAAGGTATCATAAAAGCAGTCCATGTGTGTAATAGTCCATGTCTTCTGATGACATATTAAAGGTTAGGTTGAGAACCAGCCATTTTTCTGGGGAAATCTTGACACTTGTTTCCAAGCCCAATATAGCTGGGCTTAGAAACATGCCCATTTAAATGTTAGAGGCATTGATATATAGATTTTTGTACTAATGTTTGTCTTAATGTTTGTCTTCCTCCTTATTGGTCATATTTTTATGTCAACGTCTGCCACAAAGCACAGATTGATGCTGTATAACAGGCGCTATTTATATCTGATTGTTCCATCTGTGTGTTTATTTTAATTAGTTTAGACAGAAATATACATGTTTCTCTAATCCCATAAATGGATCCCCATCCAGTGCTTTGCCATCACTTCCTGTTCCCAGCCTGTTTGGAGAGAAATAATTTGCCTTTATGACGATCTACACCTCAAATCTTAGAGATATAAAAAAAGAGCTTAAGAAGGTTTTTTAATCACCATCGTAAAAAAAAAAAATATTTACATTGTTGTACATATTTTTAGAATGCAGACATGCAAGCATATTGACTAACCCATCACATTAATACCATACACCCATACCCCCACAGAATGCATGCATAAATATCCATATATACACAATACACAAAACAAAAGCATCTCTTTAAAATTCACCTTTTATAAGGAAAGACTCTAAAACAAGAAACACCTTGACGTCTGTCAAAATAATTCCTACATTGACCACTGACCCTCTAATAAAACAATGTTTACCTTCTGTCACTGTATCACATTTAGTTTTTATCTAAGTTAAAAAATTTTGAATAGGTCACTCAATATTATACAAATGTGGTCTGAGTGCTGTAAATGCCAACAGGCTTTTATGACTGATGGGTAGTAGCAGGGATTTGATAACAAAACAAATTGTGAGGATTTAGACATCTAATATTTTATATGTAGTATACAGTTATCTGTTGTTTGGTTGACCAAATAATTGCACTCACATTTGAATGTTTAGTGGAATCCTTTAAACCTACAGGCAGTATAAACAGATTGCTTTATGTATCATAATAGTTTGCAAATCTGAAAAGCAAATAAAAGATATGGGTGTACAGTATATGCATTTTAACATGATCTCAATAGGAATTAAATTGCACCCTTGCATTAATGATCTCTATTTTACCACTAATGACCCATGTGGTGAACATCTTAATCTAGCCTTGCTTAAATTATAATCCAGGATTTACTAGTCTTAATCCAACATAGAAGTGATCACTCCTGTATGGAGGTCATATGGCCTAGACTGTTTTTGTGTTTGTCTCTTGTCTCTCTGGGACGTTCTGTTTTTACTTCTGCTAAACATTGAATGTCCACTTCATAACAAGCTCAAATCATAAGACTGCACTGCACAATTTAAGTAGCTGTTGCCCATATATATCAAATTTTAGGGTGTCATAAGAATTAATCTTTTTTATGTATAATTGTAACAAAATACTGTTAAAAACAAAAGCCTTTAAATAAAAACAAAAATTATCCATTTATTTTGGTGATTGTCACTACCATTGTCCCAGTTTCTTTTGCAATCTGCTTGTGATTAATCTTTTCATTTTTCAAATGGGAATTAGCGTTCCCTGCTGAGAAAGACCTTCGTTTAAGCAGCATGATCACCCGCTAGACACTTTTACTAGATTTAATGTGGATAAAATGTCTGTTAGTTTAATCTACTGTATGTCTGTGATAACAGCTTTAATCAATGTTATCTTTGATGCCCTTCATCTCCTGTTAACATGTATTATCATTCTTGTTTACATCCTCTTCAAAAATCAAAGACATTTCAGTTCAATATTTCATAGAAGAGAATAAAAGTAAAAATACTTCATTTAAAAATATATTTAAAAAATTTGTTATTAAAAAACAACTGTAAGCAGATGTTACAAATCTGATTATACACTATGGTATAATTTAGATTTTAAAGGGGACATATTATACCCCCTTTTACACAATGTAATATAAGTCTCAGGTGTCCCCAGAATGTGTCTATCAAGTTTCAGCTCAAAATACCTCACAGATTGTTTATTCTACCATGCCTTTATACCCCTTTATGCCTTTTGTAGCCCTGTTCCAAATGGGCTGTATTAGTATCTGTAACTTTAAATGCAAAGGAGCTATTGCTCCCCACACCCCTTTCTGAAAGTTGGCTGTGCCTTTCCTGCTGGTACCATGGATACCCCTGTGACAATAATGCAGGAGAACTTAAACAGATAAAAAATTATAAATAACTTGTAGAACACACTAAGTATATCATCTTACTGTATTGTGCATAACAAAGGTCGAGGTATGAAATATGAAAAACAGCTATAGTTGTTGAAAATACCACTATTGTTTCCTAATAGTTTTTAAATAATGACCGTTTTTATTACAAGGAAGTTCTACATTGCATGACCACTCAAGCGGGACTGTGGAGGACACCAATCAGTTATCAGGGCTGCAGCTTCATTGTTATTGAATAAGGTAGTTAGGAACTAGTTGCTATGTCACAAAAAGCACAATGTCTTCACAACAAGCTTTTTCACGCAACGTGCAAACAAGCAAATTCAGAAAGCCAAACTGCAAACATTAAAAAGTATAAAGTTCGAAACTTACGACTTTCAAATCTTAAGTTGGGTCACTGAGTGTTGGTATCGATCCATCCTTGATCCTTAGATTTGAAGCAAATCCATCCTTGTGTTGACCATCGTTGATAAAGCAGTCAGAGTTAGCACTAGCGGCTCTAGCGAGGAGATAAATATGGCGGACTGTGCACTACATGTTCAGGTTTTAATGAGGGTGGATCTAAGCTACTTGGGCGGATTGCTTTGCCAGCTGTGGGCGGTACCTTTCCCCTTTTGATGTCATAAGGGGCTGCAAACCTGAACAGCTCGTTCGGAGACACTGGCTTTTATTGATGTGGAAAGGAAAGAAATGAGGGGATGGTCTTTTACCATATTTTGTGTTAGTCTACACACACTGGGGACACATAATTATGTAAAAAAAAACCTGAAAAAGAGTTTTTGACATAATATATCCCCTTTAAGAAACTCTTGACGCCTGATTAATTTTAAATTCACTCTGATGTAACGCACAAGTATAAAGGAAGTGCTAAACCAGTTTTTAGATAGAAAAACTGGTTTAGCCAGTTTTTCTAAAATATTGGGTTCCCAAATCTCGAGAAACCTCGTCTAGTTTCAAATTGCATTTTGTGGGATCATTATGACATTTGCCTCTGACCGTGTGTTTGGTTGTCTGTTTAGATTGTACATCTCGCTGTGTTTCATGTTTTGCATTTAACTGAATTTTTTTAGATGAGAGAGCAAAACGATATTAGATTATACTCTTATTTGACAAGTAAAGGTGAGCAAGCAAAGTATGTTTTGTTTTCTCTTGCATTGACATCATATCATAGCCCTTCTCTGCAACAGTCTCCCACAGTGCTTTGCTTTGATCTTAGCAAACAAGAACAAGCACAAAAATGAGGTCAAGTTGATAGGAAAGGAGCCTTGTTGTCAGATCTTTGTTTGTGTGTAAACATATACTGCAGGAATTAATTGTAATCCTGCACTGCATAGGTATATCATTTGACCACACACATCTAAGCCTGCCTGGTTAAGCTTAGCATTTGCCTCCCGGTTTTCTTTGTTTGCCATACATTTTGGAGTCAGAATAGGTATAATTATCTCTAACGTGGTTAAGATCATAAAAAGGATGCCTTTCGGATGATTTTCTTTGCACGAAGCGGCATGTGTTTAATAAAATGTCACTTCTTTCTTTATAATTCCTTTGAATTCTTCAGAGCATATGTCTTGAGGTCATCATTACAACAAAAGATTCCCCACAGAATCAATACATCAGCAGTTACCACATGTGCTTCTAGCTAAGGCAATCCTCACGTCATTCTGAATGGCAGCTTGCTTTCCCAGCCTCACTGCAGCCAGACAGTCTCCATATGAAGCCACATCTATGCAACACCTGATACCCCCCACCTGCAAATGCTTTTTGTGTGATTACGCCATCTTGGCTCTGCAGGGGGTGGGCCGCAGCATTGGCTTAGAGCCAACATGGTGGCAGATGGATTGCCTGCTGCTGGCCTCAGGTCCTAAAGCCAGTTTAGTTTTACATGGCCAAGACCAAGCAGCCTCTGGTTAAATGGCTCAGTGTTTACTGTGTGTATATGCATTTGCTGTGGCAACCAAGAGATTCCTACTGGAGAAAAAAAAACATAAAAAAACAGGTTTACCATGGTATGATATTTTATGTTATGAAAGTAGTGGTCGTGACAGTGGATTTCATTAACACTGACACATTTATTTCTATAGCACATTTAAAAACCACACAAGTTGACCAAACTGGTGTATAATAGAAGTAATAATAAATACATAGGATGTAAACAATACGCACGCCTGCAGAAAAGTGGGGAGAAAAAGAGATGGACACAGTTGGAGCAACTTCAATATTGCTGCACTTACAGTGTAACAAATGCAAGGGAGAAAAGGTAAGTTTTGAGCTTAGATTTGAATACATTAATAATGTATTTTATAATATGAAGTGGCAGTGAATTCCAGAGTCCTGGTACAGCGACCGAGAGGACACAATCACACTTACATTTTAAACTAGTCAGAGGAATGACCAGACACATGTCTATTGATAACATAAGAGGCCCGGAGGGTTGATACATAGTTAAGAAATTTAAGGGGCAGACAGCCCAATGAAGGGTTAGTTCACTGAAACATTTAAAATCGGTTGTCATTTACTCACTCTCAAATCACATTTGACTTTTTTCTTCCATGGAACTTGGAGATGTTAGGTATAATGTTAGCCTAATTTTTATTGCATGGGGAAAAATATATGAATGGTGACTGAGGCTAATATTCTATCTAATATTTTCTCTTGTGTTCAACAGAAGAAAGTAAGTTATACAGGTCTGGATCAACATGAGTGTGAGTAAATGATGAACTATCCTTTTAAAGGTGCACTTAGTAATTTTGTCCTCATTAAAAAAGTTTAACTCCTAAAGCTATTAATTGTATTTGTGCAATATATGTAGAAAATGATGACAACTCACATTAAAATGAGGACAGTCATATCAGTAACCTTATAAAAGCAGCTTTATTCTACACGGAGAGGGTCAGCACATGGTGGCTGCCATGTTAGAATCACATGACCAGCCGAATACTACTCACTTAATCTCAGTAATCATCCTGTTATTTGACACTTTCACTGATTGATTAAAGTAATCATGGCTTACTGTGGACTGTGAGTACCAAATTTCGACAATGGCATTCTGAATCTGAAAAACTATTGATTTTATATGATGCTGCATCCAAGCCATTAGGTGTCAGTGTAAGTCTAAGATAACACAAAGACAAAAGTGCACCTTTAAAACATTATGTAAACTAATTTAGAACTGAACTTATGATATTGATGCAGCCACTTTGCCAACATCTGCCTCTCATTTCTACATGTTTAATTACTGTAGTAGTATTTCATTATGAATATGATTTTTAATTCATTTACTGTCCTATGGAAGTCATTAAGGATCATATTTCAGTCACCTTGTAATTTGAGCATTATGTAAATCAAATGAACTCAGTCTCGGCTCTCTATGAAAATGTAATTATTTTGATTATGTTGCAGTACCCCCAGGCAGAGGGACTGGTAAGAATTTATGTCTTAGACTCTCACTATATCTGCTCTTTTTTTTTTACACCCTCTCCTTTCCCCCAAAATGGCATAGATGCTGAAGATGATGAGGCTGTGGGCCCAACTCATGTCTTTGTGATTTCATTGCCTTTCTTTGATTTGCTTTTGGCAGAGGCCTTTTGCACCACGCTGAATGCAATACTGTATGTCATTTGGAGTTTGAGACAATGGAGCCTCACTGAACTTCGAGATTTGTTGTAAAACTGGGAGAGCATTGGTGGAGGAGTTGATTGATTGTGTATGTGGTCACAGTGCTTGGCTCAGTCCTTCCTGTCAAGATAATCTCTACACAGGCCGAGAAACACACAAAAGGAAAGATTTGATACACATAAGCATTTTTTGTGGCATGCGAATAATGGTTTTACGCAATCATTTTGAGTATATAATCATTTTGAAATAATTCCTTTCACGTTCCCTATTTTTTGGAATATAATTCTCTAATGATCCTTGGTTGCAAACACTCTACATATAACCAGGGTTTGAAGAGTTACTTTTGAAATGTATTCCACTACATGTAACAGAATTCATGCTGTAAAATGTAATATGTAAAGTATTCCGTTAGATTACTCAAGGTCAGTAACATATTCTAAATACTTTGGATTACTTCTTTAGCACTGGAACATTTTTTCACTTAATTTGACTATAATAAAAACTCTTCCAGTTCAGTAAGATAAAATACACATGTTTAAAATACATTATCTGAAAAACCTAAATATCTTATGCAGTGTTGTTTCTTAAACAAGATTAATCAAATTGATCTTGTTTTAAAGATTTTTTGATATTTTTACAGGTAAACAATAGAAAATTTATTATCAAGAATATGATTTTTGCCCTAATATCAAAGGTCTTACTAGAAAAAAGATATTATGGTCCAATGTGAATTGTTTTGATAAAGAAATATGATTGTGCCTGGAAACATGTGCATGTAAAATGGCTAAAAATAGCATTTTATCTTAGCGTAAAGCTGACAATTTACAAGATTTTTAGGATTTAATTTCATGCCTCCTCATTTAAACAATGCAAGTGAATGTACTCCATTTTTTGAGAGTCCAAAATTTATATTTAGGGTGCATCAAATTAATCCACACGACTCCAGTCGACAAATATGCTTTTTAACTACAAATGTTCCCTTCCGTACATCTCTGTGATGCGTGCTCATGAGAGGGATGATGTAAGATCGTAGGTAAGGTCACGTGTCACGTGGAGGAGGAGGCAGGAAGCACGTATTTGTTTCAAATAGAAGGAGTGCTGTACAAAAGTTTCATTGTCTTTGCTGTAGATTTGTATTTGTAAACAGTAACTGTATTGTTCAAAATGGTCATTTGGTGTGTGTGTATCCTGGATGCTTCCACCTTCAGAAAACCCAAAGAAAATGCATGGTGGGAAAAATATTAACTTTTCATCGATTGCCTATACATGATCATGAGCGATTGAAACTCTGGCTTATCGTGCTGAACCTGGATATCAGTACACCCCTACATTTTCTCAAATATTGGAGGGTTAGTGAACATTTTACCCCTCAGGATTTCAGACTATTGAAAGAAACAAAGGGTCGATATATGAATTTATTGGCTGTGCCCATGCTGTTTTTCCAGCGAACTCAGGTATGTTCAGGTATGCAGCTAGTACTAGGAGTGTTCTCGCTGGTTGTCTCGCTAATTGTTTCCAACAGTGGATTGCTATGGTCCAATCATGGCAGCACAGGCTCTATGCCTCTGTTGGCATTGGTTGGCATTTACTACATGTGCACCACCATGTCTCCATAGATCTCTGCCTCCCCGAGACTTGTGATTGCGCCACTGCTGCAGCCTCCTCCATCTCCCTAAGTTCCTTATCAGTGTAGTTGTGTTCAAATAGGTAGGGTTGGGTGAAAAACTCCATCTACTCTTCTCTTCTAAAATCTAAATCCTCCGACATCATGTTTGAAATTGTTTTGGACTGTTTTGGTTTGTGAACGGCGCTTGTTCTGTGGTCTGTGCAAGTTTCTTTAGTAAACAATGACACGCTTCTTGCCTCCTCCAAGTGACGTGCGACCTTACCAACGAGCTTACGTCATCTCTCTCATAAGTGTGCGTCAAAGAGATGAACAGAAGTGAACATTTGTAGTTAAAAAGTATATAAGTATTGTTTTGTTTCTAAAAATAATCATTCTTTGAGGTCAGAAGAAATTTATTTGTCGACTGGAGTCGTGTGGATTATTTTGATGTGCCCTAAATATGGCTTTTGGACCGTCAAAAAATGGATACATGCACTTGCATTGTTTAAAGGAAGAGCCTTGAAATGAAATCCTAAAAATCTTAAATTCTTTTTAAAATGTGACACAAAATTATATATTCAAACTCATATTTATCTCATGGTTGCTCTTTGTTTGACAGCCTCTCTCCCTCACACCTCTCTCTCTCTCTCTCTCTCTCTCTCTCTCTCTCTCTCTCTCTCTCTCTCTCTCTCTCTCTCTCTAGTTTATAACTTGCCACTTATTATCACAAATCTCTGTGTAGAGACTAAAGCCATAAACTTATCCACCCTCTTTTTTGGCATCTCTTGCTGTTGTAGCTCATGCATATTCATTCCTTAATTAGTGGGGGCTTAAACTGAAAGTATAATATTTTTAGGAGTTGTTGGATTTCTAGATTGGGTCTTTCATGGTGGATTAGTACTAATGACTCATTGTAGAGTGTGTGTATATGCTGAAACCACTGACTGACGTGCCATCTTCAACTGAATGTGCTCTTTAATCTAAGCATACCACCTGCTTGTACATATACATCATTGCTTGTAAAGTAACCCATTCCAAGGAGACTGTAATGTTTGCGACCGATTTATTTTACTGTGCTTTTCAATCCTATATTGTGACAGGGCGGTGGGCGGGGCCGGGTCGTGATGCTACACACCCTGCCACTAATCAGGCTAATTAAGCCTCCAAAAGGGATAAGGGCCGACTTGAGACGGCAGTGCAAGAGAGAGAGATTTACGGGCAGCTGCCTGACACCTGTGTTTTTCTTTTGGTTAAGTTCATTTTTAAATTATAATTTATATTGTCAAGTCGGTTCTCGCCTCCTCCTTTTCCTTTTACCTTGTTACATATATGTTATGAACGTTTCAGACCAAAAGAATAAACCTACTCTGCCCTATTCACTTAATAAGGTAAGTTCACTTCATATCCATAATTATTTTCAGTGGGTTCGTTTCACTATTCCCTCAGCACCAGATATTCTGCAAACTTTTTCTCAAGTTGTTGTGCACATCTTTTAGCCTCTTATTTCTAATATTACCAAGATATTATCATAAACAGCAACACACAGAATTCCCATCCTCCCTTTATTTATTGTAGGTCAGCCTTCCTTCTTTTAAAGTATGCAGATTAGTCATGAATATTCAGCCTTGTTTAGTAAGGGCATGTTTATTAGCTCCCCAGAGACCTGTAAGACCCTGATGTTTGCTCAGTAATAATCAGACAGTGATTTGTTGGTGGATGATTTGATATTTTGTGCAGCAGTTGAGGCGTGAAATTGTGACAGTTCCCTTATCTCACCCCCTTCTGTGGGTTTGTTTATTGCAATATTTAGTATGAAGAAATACTTACCTTGATTAATTTTGACACTATTAAATTAACAGATTCTTAAAATATAGATGTCTATGCGTATTTTAAATACATGCCCTAATTATTAATTCTGGCACAATGGGGTTTGACCAGTATTTAGCATTTAGGTTTCATTTACTCATCTCCACATTTGTACATTTCATAAACTCAGATATTTTCTTGCCCAGTTTCTCAAAATTCTTGCAATTTCCTCTTGCTCTCTCATTGTTTTCCCCGATTTCACTCCATTACCACCTTTCTTTTATTGTCCATTATTTCCTATTCAGCATTTTTTCCCACTTTTCTGTCCATCACTAACTTAATTGCATTTATAAATGGGGTTGCAGAAATGTGTTTGAGTGGACAGCATGTGTGAGGAGATTGAAAGAGAGAGTAGGAAAAAGCATGTACATTAAATTCAATGGGTAAGAGCATGTGTATATATATATCAGAGCAAGAAGTGGAAATGACTGTTAAGTATGCGTATATGTGTGTATTTGTAAGATGTGAGCATGTCTACCTGTCTGAGTAATAGGCTAATTAGTTTTAATGAAAAGCTCATCTAAAAAATTTAGCAAATGGCTCTTTCATATGGTGGTAATTAAATCAAACTGAGTCTTCTCAGTATGAGCACATTTTACAATACACTAATGATGTTAAGACATTAGAGGTGATGAAGTTGTGTTGGCACAGAATTACCTGATATTTTTGTTTGTGAGGTTGTGGGTGTAGATGGCCCAAGGTTCGTTTCATCAGCCTACCAGGGTATTTTGTGTACTAATAAAAAGCTAATGAGTTTCAACTGATTTACTGATAGAAGTCACAGTTATCAATGAAATCTGTGTCATGGCACAAAAATGATGCATGTCATCAAAACCAGAAGAGAAAGAAATCTTTAATGTTATATCCTTAATTAACACATTATTGTTACATCCTTAAATTAAAAAAGGAAATCATTAAATACAAACACATGTACTGACTTTTATAGACAAGGAAAATTCACAAAGATTACATAAAAGATGTTGTATACATATTTTTTTTATTATGTTTATATTGTGTTTATATCTTCTAGGGGTGTTAAAATACATAAATGCATTGTGAAGCATTGATTAGACAATGAAAATGCATTGCACAATTACACAATTTAATAAAATATTATAATAAAACTATGCCTTTATTTGTTAAATCCACCCAATCAAGATGTACTTCTGACACATTTTGGTCATTGCACATCCTCTAGCGTAGCTTGCAATAATCAAATCAAACCAAATTGTGACCAAGTATCAGATGGCATAATGCACTGCATCGTTTAGTAAAGAATCATAATACAACTGAATCATTGTCATAGCAAGTATTTACACCCCTATACTCTCTTTGCATGCACTCACAACAGCATTGAATCCTCTTGATATTCTCCTTTTTTCTCAAGGATGGGGGGGATGGAAACATCTATAGTATATGTAACACCCTCACCATCCCCCTCACAGAGCACCAGAGCACCAGCTAGAAGTCATCTGACATGTCCGTCTGCTCAGGGACCACTGACCAGATTGGCAATTTGGAGATGTTGACCAGAGATAGTGAATAGGCATCTCAAGAGATGGTATCAATCAGCTGTGTCCTGCTGGGCCAGTTGACTGGGGTGAATGAGTGAGTTATACTGTTATTACTCGGATGGAGAAGACTAGGGGGTGAGTGGCAGAACGCTTAATGACCTGCAGTTCTGCTCCTGATTACTTAACATGCTCCCTCAACCAGTCAATGAACGGTGTTGGAGTAATGAGGCAGAGAATGGTAAGGAGTTATTGGAGGAGAGAGGTAAAGGTTTGGGGAGGGAGAGGGAGAGGGGGAGGTCTGGTAGGCAAAACAGTGGAAAATACACACTGGTGGTATTAGTGTGTGGTGGTAATAGAAATATATTCAGTTCTGAAAATGTTTTGCCAAACATAATTTAATATAAAATAAAGGCAATCTGAGTAAACACAAAATATACACTGACAGCCAAAAGTTTGGAATAATGTACATATTTTGCTGTTTCGGAAGGAAATTGGTACTTTAATTCACCAAAGAGGCATTCAACTGATCACAACGTTTAGAAGGACATTACTGATGTAAAAACAGCACCATCACTATTTGAAAAAAGTTATTTTTGATAAAATCTAGACAGGTCCCATTTACAGCAGCCATCCCTCCAGCAACTTATCCTTGAGTATTCATGCTAAATTGCTAATACTAGAAAATCACTTGCCATTATATCAAACACAGTTGAAAGATATTTGGTTCACTAAATGAAGCTTAACATTGTCTTTGTGTTTGTTTTTGAGTTGCCACACTATGCAATATACGGGCATGTCTTAAGGTCAATATTAGGTAACAAATGGCAAAAAAGAAACAGCTTTCTCTAGAAACTCATCAGCTAATCATTATTTTGAGGAATGAAGGTTATACAATGCATTAAATGGCCAAGAAAATTGAAGTTTTCATACAAAGGTGTACAATACAGTCTTCAAAGACAAAGGAAAACTGGCTCTAACAAGTACAGAAAGAGATGTGGGAGGCCAGATGTACAACTAAACAAGAGGATAAGTACATCAGAGTCTCTAGTTTGAGAAATAGACACCTCACATATCCTCAGCTGACAGCTTCATTGAATTCTACCCGCTCAACACCAGTTTCATGTACAACAGTAAAGAGAAGACTCCGGGATGCAGAACTTATGGAAGAATTGCAAATAAAAATACACTTTTGAAACAGAAAATCAAAAAGAAAAGGTTAGAGTGGGCAAAGAAACACAGATATTGGACAACAGATAATTGGAAAAGAGGTGGATCTTAACCCCATTGAGCATCCGTGGGATCAGCTAGACTGTAAGGTGTGTGAGAAGTGCCCAACAAGACAGCCACATCTGTGGCTTTTTCTTTCCATAAGAGCAAAATCTGTACATCATTCCAAACTTTTGCCCACCAGTGTAGTTTTAAATGATAATGTCATTTATTGAATCAAAAAGTGAGAGCAATTATCTCCAAATGGTGAAAACATGTCACAGCAGCGAACTTTACCTGAAGTGTCCAACCTTCCAAAATTCCTCCAAGAGCACAGCGACGACACATCCAGGAACTCACAAAAAATGTTTCTGTAAAAAACAAAATGTGGGTAACATGGTAAAGTGTGAAGAAAATTTTTCTTGTCCAAAAAAACAAAGGTCTGAAGTACAAATAATGTTGAAACTGGAAATGTTCCTTTATTTATTCATATAAAAATAATAATGTCAAAATCTCGAGTCCAAAAATACACTACTATGAAGAATAAACAACATATGTGGCTCTTCATCTAGTGTTGTGACCTCAGCACACTAATGCAATGCATTCTTGAAGTAAACATTTTACTCAGAGACATACAGTATAAAACAAAAGCTTTGCATGCAATGAGGGTTTGTGTGGCTATGTCTGTCCAGACACACATTTAATCCAATCATGATGCGGTTTCCTCCATATCGGTTTCTGTTGCTGTTCACCTGCAAGGTCACCTCTCACTCTGAGACTGATGAAGACTGGCAGATACCAACAGATACGTATAAATAAATAGATTGTTAACAGATTTCTATCTGACCGGGCAATTAAGAGCTGAGTAGATTATGTTAGAGTATATGTCTGCAAACTCCGAAAACAGATTATAATTTACCTCTGTACACACACATATACACAAACAGACACACACACAGTACACTTAATTGATATATTGTCACACATTCTTTCACACAATTTACATATTACTTTTTTTTTTTACACACAGACACACGCAGTTATTCCACTTCCTCCATTAAGATATCACATTGTTGGAATGTGACCCTTTTGAAAATCCCCAAACAGAGGTCTCTGTAGGGGTCTCTATGTTAGCCCCAATGCTCCTTTATCCATTCTCAGAGGTCTGCGAGACCTCACTTCAAGGGTTCAGGCCCCACACTGTGTAACTCAGATCAGGGGAAGAATAATAATGCCCTCCACCAGATAAGTTCCATGACAATCCCTTTACAGCTTTTTCAGATTGTCATAGCTGATTCGTCTGTCTATAAATGATGCCCTTTGGAGCAGACAGACCATATGAGCTGATCAGAGATCGGTTTTTAAATTAAGTCTGCATGCTAAGGACTTATATTTGGCATGGGAAGCTGATATGGGAACAGTTTTTAAAAGCACACATCTTTCCTAGCTGGGCCTCCAGGAATTCACCTGTGCCTAATTCTATCCTTTTGTTTGGTCTCATAAAAGAGGTTTGTGGAGTTCAGTAAGGTTGAGTGGAATTCATGTCAAGCTAGTGGAGAGTTTAAGGTCAATATATAAATAGGAAAAAGAAGGTAAAAATGTATGCATCATTATATTCACAACTGTGTTTGAAGTGCACAGTAAAAGAATACAGGTAATTTTACAGTAATAAACTGGCAGCTACATAAATAAAGTGACCAGTTTCATGAATTATAGGATGTAATTTTGTTGTATCTTCTACAATTCCTTACCATTTATATAATTAAATCATGTAACATTTATATGCCACACTGGAACTACAATGTACATAACAAAAATATTCCAAATAAGAACATAAATATTACTGTAATTTTTTTACAGTAATTATTAACACCCAATTATTGTTTTTCACCATTATTTTAGCAACAGAGTTTACGGCGAGAGTAAAGTATGTGTTGTTTTGTTAAACACAATATACATCACAATTACCCATTAGGTAAATTACACTTTTTATGTCTAAACACACACACACACACATATATATTTGTATTTATTTATTTATTTCCTGACTGTAAAGAGGCTTTTGCAGTCCAGTCATTACTTCCGTAACTTATGGTGCATTCCATTTACCTAGGAATTTGGATGTCGGAGCTGGGAATGTCTTCACACCCGAGTTGACCGCGTTCCAGTACACAAGTCAGAAAACCAAGATGGACAGGGTTGGGGAAGTAACCATTGTTAGCTCATAACATAAAAACACAAAAAAAAAAGCGGTATTTTGCACAGATAATGCCAAAGTATCATGTCCACAGATAGAGGTTGGATAGTACTGTGAGCACCACTGAGTTTATTGAGACATAGACAAACAGAAGTGCTAATAAACAATATATTACTACTGTTTCACTGTTGATACGCTGAGCAGCCATTTTGGATTCTGAAGTCAGGATTGTTACGGTTCCTCCGTTGTTTCCGAGTTGGAACTCCGACTTGAGGGGGCGTTCCAATTAAAAGTTCCTCCTGGGAACTCTGAATTTCTGACTTCTGAGTACAAATGGAATGCACCATTAGCTATGTCACTATGTAACACATTTGCATAATGGCAGTCTAAGGGCTACTTTGGTTATGGTAATGGACAATACATTTCTGACACATGCTCTAAGTGGTTGACCAATAACAACAGATTGGGCCAGCTGACCAATCAGAGCAGAATGGGCTTTTCAGAAAGGGGGGCTTTAAAGAGACAGGAGCGAAAACAGAGCGTTTCAGACAGAGGGTGAAAAGAGATGCTGCAACAATGTACAGTATGAGAAAAAGACTGTGTTTTTGAACATTAAAGCATGTAAACCTATTCTAGTAGACACCCAAAATAAAATTATGAACCTGTAAACAGTGGCGTATTTAGGCATGGGCAACACAGGCAGTCGACCAGGGCGACATTTTGTGTGGGGGGTGGCACGAGGCGGCAAACTGTCTCTTTTGGAACATTGCTCCTTCATGCTGAAATCATCATTCAGATGGTAGTCAGCAAGAAGGAATTTGATTCTTGAGCAATCCAGGATTGACCAGAAAGCCCCCCCCCCCGTCCTAGATTTACTGGCCTTTGTACTGTTGCCCCATGAAATCCGGAGAGAGATGTCGTTGTCCTTGCGTGGATTACAGAGAGGCAGATGGACAGCGGGTCGTGGCCTGTGCAAATCTGCCCTCCCCGGTGCTTTTGTGGGGAATAAGAGTGGATTTATCAAATCACTCCTTATATATGCCCCTGGCATTTGTCATGCACATTCCCATCGCACTGATGACTAGCACTAATCATAAATAATACAAATATTTGACAGCTCCCCATGTCATGCACTGTATCACTAATAGTGGCATATTTCATATAAAATTTTACTTATAAAATTTTAATTATTTGAATATATTAACAAAGTGATTAATGTTAAAAAATGATATGATTAAACATTGTTGACAGAGTTGATGGAAATTATAAACTTTTTTAAGTGTATTAAAAAATATATATATATTATCAAATAGAACCAAACAAAGAATAGCACATTCATATGTTATACATATATTGATAGTATAGTATAACAGGGGAATTGAATATTGTGTCATAATATTTTATACAGGCTTTGGATTTTTTTAAAAAAATAGTTTTAGTGAAGACACTATGATGAATACACCTTAATCATAGGGGATTAATTTATAATTTTCTTATCTATATACAATTTTGCCATTAAAATAAAAATGTTAACAATGTATTCTAAGTCTTTTTTATTTTTTGTTTTCAAAGATCAAAATAACATCCTTTAATGTAAAACAGTAGTGAACTTTCACTCCCTTAAATATAAATTCTGCAAGTTCAACCCAAAATCTGATGACAACTTTACAATCAAAAACCAAATGAGTCAACAACTCTTTCTCACTTTTACAGAAGAAACATTAATCATCAATATCAGTATATCTTGAAATTAAAGATTTAACAGGGTAGATGGTATATAAATATTTGAAATGTACTTCTTTTACTTTATTATTAATATAATATTTAAAGGGGAATAAACAAGCACCCTTCCAGCTAATATTATAAATTATAGAAAAAAAAAAAAATTCCTCTAGGAGAAATTTTATTTTGTTTTTGATGAATATTACAAATATGTTTGTTATTGCATTTTTTTCTCAGTTAGTTCAACACCGTCGAATATTAATTTTGGTTTTGTCACTGTTATGCAAATATGACTTTTGACAAGCTGAATAATGGGTAGAGGACTTATAGCTTTAATGACTAAATTAAATTCCTTAAAATGTACAGGTAAAGGGAAAATTCTATACTTACTAGCGCTTACCTGTTGTTGTGACGTCATAAATAGGGCGGGCCTCTAAGATCTGACCGTAGCTTCAGTGAGTAGTATTGCGTATGACAGGTTGCTGAGACGTCTGTAAAGCAAATTCATGCTTTTTGAATTTCCTTTCCAAGACTGGTACATTTGACTGGGATTTGTATATGTATCTGGAATTACACGTTGGACCTATTCAGATATTATTAGTTCGGACAGGAATATTCGGTTGATTTTTTTTTATGGGACTATAGTGAATTTGTGGACAGCCAGTGCACGGACTGAGGGATTTGAAAGCAAGGATACACGCGCCTCTCCTGCTATACGTTTCTGATAGCTAATGTATCGCACATTGGATTCAACTCCAGAAAAGTTGAACGTTTTCACGGAAGCGATCGGAATTTGTGTCTGCCAATATTTTGCAATGCGCTGAATTCTGCTGGACATTGTCGCGCGGGACTCTTAGAAAAAAAGAGCACCGTGGACGTTTTTGAATTTTTGTTCTATTGCGTAGCTACTACAGCAAGTATATGCTGACTTTAAATTGATTCCTTAAAATTAAACATCTCATATTCTCCTCCCGCGGTGCCTAGCAATAATCGACAACATTTTCAGTAAAATGACCTGGAGCTGAGACTGGAGATTGAGGACTCTCTCCGAACTAACAGAAGAGCGGTTCGGATTGTCAGAACATGAAGTCAGTTACAAGTTTGTTTGTTTTAAGTGTGTTGCTGAGTCCAACAACCGTGTCCTGGAGCGCGACGGTCAACAGCCGTGGAGGTGAGTTCAGTTTGTCAGTTGTCAGGTGATGTTCAGGAAATGATAAACAAGGAGAGCACTCATTGAAATGTTTGAAATATAGACTAAACGTGCTCAAATAGCAGGTTGGCCATTTTAAAATGATAGCAAAGCCTAATTTTTATACCTTTAGTTTGCGAACTCTTACATTTTGCGAAGCAAAGAAAGTCAACCAACCAAAGGCGCGAGACATGGGGACAACCTGTGCGCGCTGGAGCACCACGTCACCATAGAGAAAACACATATCACCGGCATGGTTTCATTTTGCGACTGTTGTCGATTCTGATTGGATTTATTATTAATGTTGTGTGTTTGTGTAATCGTAAGATTTATGCAACACATTTAGTGCTTTAAAGTAGGCAACTTTTCCTACTCTCTTATTTAGCTGTACATGTGGCTCACCTATATATTCAAAGGAGAAATAGATGTGTAAAAAATAGGCTATACAGAGTACTGGTCATCTCTTCTGGCGAGAGACACCCCCTGGGTCGACCTCATGCCTGAGTCACACTCACGCGTGTTCCCTCCAGTCTTGTTTTTCTGGATTTGTATATGTAAATGATGAGGGCGTAGTAGTGGATGTGTTTGCTCGCTTCGGACAGGGCAGTTGATTAATCGACGAAACTGACTCTCAATTTCGCTCATCAGCTAAATGCATATCTGCACCTTTCATGCACACGAACGAATGTGGTAAACTGACAGAATCTTGCTCTTTTCAGAAGCACGCTGGTGCTGAATTATGTTAACCCCTCGCGAGAACGATTGAGATGATCTTTCCATCACCAGAGCACCATTCATCCCCCTTCCTAACCTGAACACTGTTTGAACAGCATTGGGAAAAGCAATGAACTCTTAGTTACACAGCACTATTGTCCTTTGTTGAACCTTGTCAGGCATATTTTGTCCAAACAGCTGTGATGTCCTGCAAGTGGAGTGCCTAATGTAAGATAATGTGCATTATGCAGTAAGAACTGTTCTGTGCTTGACCGGAAGTGAAAACAGCATCTCTCCACCTGTTCTTACTAACAGACCATGTTACACTCCCTTATGTTTTTGTGGCTTCTCTGAAAAAATCTACATTATATAGGATTTTGTATTTGCATAATATTTATTTTTATTTATATGTTAATCAAAATGTGTTAGACTACCCTGAGACTCACTCATCATTCTTGAACTGACCTCTGGCTGAGTGTGTAGAGAGAAGAAAACCCTTGACTCATATGAGTACACTTGAATAGCTGTGTTTTTAATACCCCTCACGTGAAACTGATTAGGACTGAAACCAAGGGCGTAGATTTGGAATGAATATTGTTGGGCGTGAAGCATTTACATGTTTCCATTGATCATGGTATAGATATTGTGTGTGTGTGTGTGGGGGGGGTGTTACTTGCTTGTTTTGATTATTGAAATGTTAAATTACCTCCCCCCATCCCCCCTGGAATCTATGCCCTTGACTGAAACACAGTGGTCACCATTTCACAAATTAATGTGAAATTGTGTGGTGTGACTGACTTTGACCCTTACAAAGTTAGGTTTGGAAACCTAGCCTTAGACAATGGTTTTGGAAACAAGCCTTAGACAATGGTGGACAGCAGGGCTGCACGATTTGGGGAAAATGTCATATTGCAATTATTGAGGCTAATATTGCGATATGCGATTGCGATTTAGATATAATAAACAAAGGGTAACATGAGTCAACTTGCTTAGTTATCAAGGAAAATGCACAAATAGATTACTGATAATGCTGAAATGTGTATTTCTCAACCTGCCGTCATATAATCGCACAGGCTGACATCGCGATTGCGATATGATTTATCGTGCAGCACTAGTGGACAGTCTACAGATCAGTAGAATTCAGGGTCTTCTTTTGAATGTTTAGGGCTGATTTTGAGGTATTGCTTTTTTGGAATGAGCGTACTCACACTGGGTCATGGGATTTTAATGGAAATTTTACTACATGATTAAGTTAACATGTTAGAAGCAGGTTGAAATAAATTGGAAATTAAAACTTCAAAAATGGAAAGCGCAAAACCGGGAATGGCAATAATTTTACAGACTGGTCTCACAGTGAAATCGGAAACAGTAGGTTGACTTTTCTTTAGATAAATTCGGTCTGTACTTACCGAAATTCGAAACACTGCCCCAGTGACAAAGCGGTAATTGTTGTTATGGTCAAGTGTGAACTCCATTTTCTGGGTGAAATGTCCATGGAGGGGTACCATAAGCGAGTTGTGAAGTGAGTTGTTTTCAGCTGTACAGATTGAAATACAGTGAAGAGGAATGCATATTTAATAAACTTGCCGCTTGTCATTGAGTCGGCATAGTGTGGCCGATCCTAGGGTACTGGAACTCTCGGAAACAACATGCCAACTTCCCGTGTGATCATGTTGAAATAAAACATAGTAATTTATAATTAGTAAACAGGTTCAATAAGCTAAGTCTTGTGCCTTAATTTCAGAAATGCCACCTCCTCCTACATATGGACATGACTTTTCCATTTCTTTCCTAGCTCACTCCTACAGCGTATGGGCTTGCATGCATCAGCATAAAACTTCACAAATGCTTTGTTTCAGCATTCCTAACAAAGAAGCATTGGAATTTGCTGAGTTAAATGTCATAGCTAACGTAAGCAGACTGAAAGTAGTTGCATTAATTTAGTGATACAACAATTTAATTCTCTGTGAAGTGTCTGTATGGAGGGAAGTGTAGTCAAGGGTAGCTGTACTATACATGCTAAAACATTTTGGCAAATTCTTGACCTTTTTGACTTTGTCCCCCTGTGAACCATTATTTTGTGTGTTGTGCAAGGTGAGCGCAAGACGTATATTGATTCCACTTTTTGGACATTTTGTGTTTTTTGAGGATGCTAATGTTTAATAGCTGGCTGAGAAGGGAATTCTCTTTTGGGAATTCTCCAGCTGTAATGCTGTTATAATTTTACCAACACTTTAAAGTACAGTGTTGTTTTGATTATCTCTTTTCAAGGTTATATTCATGTATGCTAAATTGAATTAAAACAGTACACAGGGTCTAAGAAAGGTCCTTCGATAAGTTGGAGGGTAAGACCAGTGAGACTGACAGCTGAGGTCAAATGTCAAAGGTCAGTCTGCTTCTGTGAATAAGTTGTCTAGTCTCATCAGAGGATAAGATCTTTACTTTAACCACCATATTTCTATTTCTTTCTTACTTTAGCTTTCTTCTCAGTTTAGGCCTATTTCAGCCATGTTACAAAATTACTTTATGAACTCACTAATGGTCAGACTAATTACTTAACAACCCAGACTAACAATTTTAGCCAAAGTAACCCAAATCCATTGCCACACTGTCTTGTCTCAACTGACTTTCAGACAAAGAGACTCTAGGTCCGGGCGTACTTCAGGTGACCACATTCTGTATAGGATTGTGCTGGGCAACAGCGTTGCTTTCCTGAGAATACTCCATTGACCCTGAGTGCAGACGGACGCATTCAACCCAAGCATGCGTAGTACGACTGCTTTGTTATACTCATTTAGTAGCGTCAATGCCCAGCGCATGCACCGACGATGCACACAGACCATCACCCTGTCCGCTGGTCGAGAAAATCTGTCACATAATATGTCACACAGTGCGCAGAGCCATCAGCAGCGCGGACAACAAAGTATATTCAGGCCTTTAAGCCCTAAGTCAAACACTAGCCTTTCAAACACAGTTAAGTCAAACACTAGCCTTTCAAAGTATACTTTATTTGACTGTGTGCGCAAACACAGGCAGTTGGCGATTGCGTTAAGACTGCTTTGAGATACTGAACTATTTCTCTTCAGGAGTTTAGACCCATAAAGATGTAGATCCAGTTATACAAATGCAGGCATCTCCTGACCTCCACATGCATGCACTCTTGATGTGAACTTCCACTGTTGTTGTTTCTACCTTCATTCCCTGATGTTTATTGGCAATTACATCTTATTCTTGTGCTTTTTCGTGAGAGCAACAGCTAAATTGTGAGTGTTGCCACCTTGAGGACCCCAATAACTAGTGCAAATAATTCCAGGCACATCTGCGTTCTGTGTCTTCAGAGTACCCTGGGTTGGAAAAATCAGGCCACGTCCTGTATGCAGACACCTAGCGTTTGCATCCAACCAAAGTACACTTTGGGCTTAAATCTGTCACTTTGTGCAAAGTTTGACATGTCAGTCTGTGTTTGCTGTCTGTCTGCCTGACCCTATAATGCATAATACATGTGATTTTTTAATGATGGAGAAATGGTGTGAAGACATGATTGCTGGGTCCATACATAGCAGAGAGGGCTGCTAGTACCACCATTAAATACTGAGTCATTTGAGAGGTCTTTTATCTCCTCAGACACACCACATATTTTCATGTCTTTGTGTATGTTCATGTACAGGCCTAAATCATATTCTCTATAATACAATATTCCAGTTATGAAGTCCTCAATAGTGCTGAGCATATTAGAACTGGTGCTAGCAACGGCAAGGCTGTTGGTTTGATTCCCAGGGATTGCATGGACTGAAAAAATTTATATCCTGAAATCACTGTATGTAGCTTTGGATATAAGCGTCTGCTAAATGCATAGATGAAAATGATTGTCATATTCCTGTCCCTGGTTCTGTATACCTTTTACTAAACACTGTAAATGACACATACATTCTACACACACACTGACGCATAAAAGACATTTGCTGTCATGTAGTATTTCCAATCCATTAGCACTTAAGCTTATCCATCAGATCAACTTTTATGGCTCAAAAGCATTTATGAAAGCCTGTTGTGTTGCAGGAGACCATAGAGGCCCTAGGTTGATCATGTGTTGTGATATATCAGAATTACAAAAACATGTTTCCACCACCCACCCACACACCTTTCCAGCCACATGTCGCCAGCAGTGTGATTGGACAGGAACGCAGTGGACAGGCTCATCAGTATGTGTCAAGTTCTCATAAACAGTGATTTTGCCCAGAAGAGCTTACAATGGTTTTGCCAAGTAAAGTTTCTGGATCAAAATCATCCTTGTTGGTCCTAGAACATCATTTCTATCAACCAATCAGATTTTAGGGATGAGGATAGGGAAAGGGTTAGGCTTGGGCTGGCATTAAGGGCTTGAACAATATTCTTATCAACCGTTTACTTCTCTTTATTTTAAAGCTTGGTTATAGTTATATGTTCTGTGATGTAACAGATGTTCATCCAGATGTTGATCCAGAAACACATCCTACATGGTAAAACCATGATCACCATCTTTTTTTGGTCATCTGGAGTCTGAGGCCACTACATTGTATGAGGGCTATTCAACTTCGCTCCTAGAAGGCCAACGTACTGACGAGTTATCTAAAACTATCCATTAAGATCTTAATTGCTTAAAAATTTTCAAGTTGTTCAAGAATAGCACTATTTTTTCAGGAGCCTAAGGTGGTGCTATGGAACAGCTACTGGGTGTTTATATTAGCAGGCCTTGGAGTTTTGTTATGCCACACCTTGAGATGTAACAACTTGAAGTGTCATAAATACACTCATACACACTCACTGTTTCCTCTGGGGGAAATGTAACGATCCCTACGGTGGCAACCCTTGCCAGAAAAGTAAAGACTGCTGCATCCCTAATAAATCTAACACTGCAGGGTTGTACAGTAGGATGTGGCTCTCTGTGTCAAATTAAATGTTTTGTGTGCTTGTTTTAATGAGCGTCTATATGTTTTCCTCAGTCTTGCATCTGTTTGTAACAATTTTAATGTGTTCCCAATTTGTGTGAAGACTTATAGGTGTTTTTGTGTTTAGTTGTGTGATGATCTGTTTTTATTTTCTTTGCATTGTCCAGGAGCTGAAAAATCACATTCACTGCAGGAGCAGAGTGACGCAGTGGCCGTATATTTTAGTGGAACTCATTTGTGTACTTTCTTTCAATGACCAATTACTGACTCTGGTCATGAATATGTGATAAGCCATCATGATTGATGAATGAGGCCCAGCGAGCCAGTGGGAAGGGACAGAACTCTAAAGCTGCTGAGCTGTGCACTGATTGCAAAGTATTGATCTAATGGAAAGATGGGACATGATAACAGAGTTAGAGGAGTATGTGTGTATTGATCGGTTCTTTGATATTATTGAGTTAATTCTGGATGTAAGGCCCTTGCTTTCATTTGTTTGATGCACTTTCTACACAGTTATTATTTGATTTTTTTCATTTATCTCAGTCAATGGGTTATTCTCAGGAAATGGTGCCATTTGTGTACAATGTGTGTCTCTGACTTATTATTATAATGAACAGGATACTTAACTTAGGACCCATTTACACTTGGTAATTTCATGCGTTTCTACTGATCGGATTGCTGTCCGATTGAATAAGCTCATTCCATGTACACTTGGCCACATCAATGCGTCTCCACTCCGCCAAACGTAAATACATTTGAGCTTCAATTCCCACGCTATATGCAAATAAAGCAGAGTTCACTTCCATGATTATGCTAAGGCCTGGCAGCAAATTTAAAATATATGATTTATTATGTGATTTCAGGTGACTTTGCCCAGTGTGCACGTGTGTGTCTGTATGTGTGTGCGCTGTGTGTATTTTTCCCCTCCGGGCATCTAGAAGGTAAGATGCCTCATGTGCGTTAGCTATGCTCATTGTCAGTACATACATTTCCGTCAGTCCTACAACATGCATTAGTTTCATAATTTGTAATTATTGATTGCATGACGTGAGCCCTATGCAAGTATTCGGTTATAGCTCTTGTGTTTCAAATTTTCCCCTTGCTGACACAGCGCTATTTGGTTGGAGTAAAGTTTACATATGCATCTTGAAAAGCCAGATGCATTTACATTTATGCATTTGGCAGACACTTTTATCCAAAGGGACTTACAGTGCACTTATTACAGGGACTTGACACTTGACTGAGTTTCGAATGGAATGCATCTCAAACCACCTCCGGAGGTGGTTTGGTTGATTGGATTTATATCTGTCTCAAATCCATCTTGGAGAGCATTAACTCTTGGTCTTTTCATGATCGGATAGCAATCCGATCAGCAAAATGCTTGAAGTGACCAAGTGTAAATACCTTAGCAACGTTAGGCTATTTGATGTTTAGTGAGTAAGGCAAAATAACTTTTTATATACGTAAAACATTAATATTATTTGTTTTGTTAGAATACCAGCCATTTTGCAATGTCCATCAACAAGATACATCTAGGATTTGGCAAGGTAGGTTTAAGAATCGGCCATTAAAAACCCATATATGGTGAGCACTATTCTAAATATTGGCGAGACCTAATTACGCAGCCTGATCTCATGAAAATTTTGTGGCTGTGGTGGCATTTTATCTATACATTTTGTAGCCTAGTTTATTGACCGTATAGTGGCAGTGGCACTAAAAGTGAGTTAAATGTTCTCCTAAACAGATGAGGTTTTTAAGGTTAATGGTCTATTGATTTGTAAATCAACTAAACTGTCCTTCCTACCCTAAAACTTAAACCTAGACCCTAACTGATAGTTTCAAAACAACAAATGTGAGATGATAAACACTATTGTCTGCAACAGTGTGTTTTTTGGAGCTTCACATTGCAATGCTCAGTGGAGCTACTGTGCAACTGAATCACTCTTGAACAAATTTGATGCAAAATGTAAATGTAGTTGGTTAGGCAATTAAAATGTTAAAATATATTGCCTTAAAAGTCATGTGCAATAATAACAATTTTATGACGTCACGATACCATTGTTTAAGGAACAGGGCAAAAAGTAAGTGTTTATGATCTGATAATCTGCCATCTTTCTCATTATTTGTTTGAAAGTGAACAAAAATCGTTGTTGTTGTAGCATCTCTAGTGTTTATTTCAACAGGAAAGTGCAGCAGGTTTAGTAAAGTGATTCTATGAAACCAGGTTGTAATTATGTCTCTCTCTTTCACTCTCACTCTCTCTCCCATACCCCCCCTGTTTGTGCCTGCATGGTGCTATTGCTTTCAGGGTCTGCTCCAAGCATGACTGTGCCAGCAAGGAAATCCAGTATACCCATTCAAAACTTAATGGCAGGATGCATCCTTGAGAGAACAAAGGAAGACTGGAGTTCTTTCTAGAAACATGCATGCACACACATACACATAAACGTGTATAACCCTCCCTTCTTCAATCAGAAAAGACCTGACTAATGGAAATCACTGATTGTGCAGTGTGTAAACACAGGGCGGAAGGTGGAGGATGTAAAATCCATGCCTTGTTAGTTCCCCAGCTCTCTTTCATCATTTTTTTAATCACTGGCCAGTAATTGGGCACTGGAGGTGGTAAATAAAACAGGGTGGCTTGTGAAATACTAGGAAGGTTAATTTGTCAAATACAGTTTTTTCCTTATGGTCTACTTGCAGGTTGCTTGTTTATGCTGATCTGGGATCAGTCTCTCCAATTCTGAGCCTGTTCTTAAACATATTAAGATTGAATTCAGATCAGACGGAAAAGAGAACCACTAAAAGACTCCCTGTTGTACTCATGGCCATATGGGGAGAGGGGAATGCTGGGAAGCTCAGACACAGTTGTAGCTTCTGTGTGTGTGGCTATAATATAAGGGGAAATGAGAAAAAGATGCTGAATGAGTTTTTGCACGTTTTTGTTTTTTGTGAGTCTGTGCAACAGATGCCACCCTGCCTCTTTCTCTCTCGCTCGCTCTCTCTCTCTCATCAACCTAAAAGTTTTAACTACATGTATCTCTTTCAAGAGTGCAGAAATAAATCTGAGACAGAGAAATTATTTAGATGTATGTCTCTCCAGAGATATTTACAATATTAAATTATTTGGATTAGAGCCAAGCAGGGAAATAAAGAGTGTTACAGGATGCATTGTGTGTGTGTGTTTCCTGCTTTCTTTCTCTCCCTCTGGTTTACGCCTGGACAAAATATCAAATATTTATGATTAATTTGTTGTCAATAATATCAAGCAACATCATAAATATTGCAGTGCTTTTCATGCGCTTTTTATTTGGCTATTAGGTTTCTTAAAGACAATCCCTGCCTGTCTCGTGACTTGCGATTATGAAAGCATTGCGATATTTTGTAACATCGCTGATTTAAACTTCAGTAGCAAAGAATAAAAACAAGCTTTCGATTCAGTTCTGTAAATCAGTTCAAAATGTTTGCTTCAATGAATTGATACAAAACTTTAAATTAACCATTCGTTTGCCGTGATTATTTTTAAATAGATTTTTTTTACTGTATTGTAATTCTTGCATTAAAGTAAAAGTTCACCCATAAATGAAAATTCATAATTTACTCACCCTCTTGCCATACACGATGTGTATGACTTTCTTTCTTATGTTAAAGAAGAAGATTTTTAGAAGAATATCTCAGCTCTGTAGGTTCATGCAATGCAAGTCAATGGTGGCCAGAATTTTGAAGATATGATTTGATAGGTGTGGGTCGAAACAGATCAATATTTAAGTCCTTTTTTACTATAAATTCTCCTCCCTTCCCAGCAAGTGGCGATAAGCACTGAGAATGTGAATAGCTAAAAAACAAAAGAAGAAGAATGTGGAAGTGAAAGTGGACATCTTTAGGGAAAAAATTACTTAGATGATGAAAATATAAAAACACATACAGCATTTGATCTAATACTTTTTACTGAGAAAAAAATATTATCCATTCTGAAAGCTTTGTGAGATGACCAAGTGGAGTTAAAGAAGAGAGAGAGCAGATTGGAGGGATAAGGCAGATGGGTGTAATGGAATGGAATGTTAGATCAGAGTGTCACCAGAAGTGACTGTAATCGTCTGAGGTTAAGCGTTGTGCATTGTCCACTAATAGGATTGCAATAGAGGGGTCTGTCTCAGTGTGGCACACACACACACACACACACACACACACACACACACACACACACTCACACACACACACACACACACACACACACACACACACACCGTCTTTGTCTAAAAATGATCAGTTCTTTCATGTATTAGAGCGAATTGCACTAAAAAAGTAATATAAACCATATTTTTAGGCCTATTAAGATTTTTTGGATTGTGAAATTATTATCATTACATTTAAGCAAATTGTCTCTCCCAGTTCTCATTACTGTAATACAAAAGAAAAAGCTAATTTAAATTGCTAATGTATTTGTAATTTTTGCACTAATACATTATAGTATTTGTTATATAGCCTATAATTTATGCTGCTTTAAATAAAAAGGGGACAAAAACATAATATTAATGAGAATCACAAGAGATTAATTTGAATTATTAAAAAAATATCTAAAAAGGAATTACTGTAATGATAATCTGTTGGGATTATGTACTTAACTGACATGAAAATAATGTCACAATGCAAAAAATCTTAAAGTCTTAAAACCAGTCTTCAATTTCTTTAGAATTTCTTATGTATTTCTTTTGATTTTGGGGAGAAATATGACCTGGGCATGTTTTCGAGAGATTCACACAAACAGACCCATCTGAAAGCTTAAACGTGTCATTTTGATTTGAGTCACTGTATCGAATTGGTTTGGGTGGGTGGGTGGGGTGTGGAGGTTAAAGAATAGATTAGTACACCACAAAGAAAATTCTGTTGGTTTGTATGGGTGTGTGTCATCTAATCTGCATTAATGTTCATGTGTGTCACACAGTCAGATGTCTCAGGCAGCATGTAGGTCACTAAATAATGCATTGATTTCCTCCTGGGTAGGGTTTATAGCTTTTACTGATTCATTGGAACATCATCTTCTTTTTCCTTTGAACTCTATTTAGATTTTTTTTATTGAGCTTCGTATGACTCGTCCCATAAACCACCTGTTACACATTTCCTCCTACCTGTGTTTGCCTGTCCTTTGATGCATAAAATTAACAGGACACTCCATTGGTTCAGTACATGCTCTGATGCTCTATTGGTCAGAGGCTCTCTGCTCACTGGTTGGTGGCAACACTGGCAAAACATCTCTCAGTTTAGGATAAACCTACAGGTTTTTACATTGATTTATTGACAGAAGTCAACACACATGATAAAACACTGGCATGACTTACAAAGAATTTAAATGATTCTCTGACATCAATTAAAATCAGTTAAGTTAACAGACTTAACACTGTTTATACATGTTGACTCATAAGAGTGTGAATGCTGCAGGTTCCATAAAATATTTGATTAACAGATCATCTAAGAAGACTAAAGAGGGGATATAAGCAGCGTTGCATAAATCCTGTGTCTTCATGAACATGTTCAGTCTGATATTTTGTTTGTAAAAACACACTGGTGGCACACTCTGTTGAATGGAGGTTTAACAGTGGTGTACCCGCTTCACTTAGCCGACCCCCTTTAATCCATGACCTTTAAAGTTTCAACCAAATGGAGAACTAGGTCCCTACTTTTGGTTTAGATCATATTGAATTCTGCCTAAACTAAACCAGTTTTGTCTGCAAATAGATCATTGAGAACTGTGGATGTGATTAAGTGGTTTTTATCCAGTTTTTAGACATAAAGTGAAAAGATTCAAAGCTGGAATAATTACCTTAACATTTCCCTTGATCATATGCTGCAGAATTGCTTGCAATTACATCCATTTGTGTGATTATTTAGCTGAACAGTGGCTTTAAATAAGCTTGGAAAAAAGCTGGAAAGCATGCAAAGAGATTTACAGTCTTTCATGAATTGCAATTTGTGTAAATTGCTAGTGTTGCCCAATATTCATTATTCAAGCCAATGAGCCCTCCTCCCTATGTCCGTGACCCCATCACAACACTTTGAATTTAACTGACACAAAGTAACATTCCTTTAATAAACATGATGGTAATAGACTGTAACCTTAATGCATTATATGCATACAGAGACAGAGGTCAATCACATCAATTTATAAATATATAGTTGATACATTTACATATGCACAGTGGGTATACTGTACAGTATATAAGCATTTGTGGTCTAGACTCTGTATAGTTAAGCAGAAATATATAAACAGTGTGCATATACTATCTTTTGTGATGACATTAAGTAACACACTACAGTTTAATTTTAGCAGCTAAAAGATATTTTCTAGATAGTTTAGACCATTTATAGTATACAGGGCGTGAATTGCTTAAAAATTATTGAATGCAGACAATTGTGTTAGTTTTATACCGTTTCATTGGCTTGTGACAGTGAACACAGACAGCTGTGTGTCCTACATCGTTCTCTCTCACTCTCTCATTAGTCTTCAGGGTTCTCAATGTAAGACGTCAGAGCTCCATGTCCAGAGGTACCAGGCAACCAAGGCTGGCGACAGTCAGCTGAGATTTATTTCTGTGCTTGTTTGCTTGTTTGTTTTGAATATAGCCAGTCTGAAATATGGTGATGCATGTTTGCTTGAAAAATTAATGTTTAGTTTGTTTACATCTGACCTAAATGTTTGAGAATGAGCAAAAGTTTAGACTGAAGTAGTTAAAGAATTGTTTAATATCATTGAAATACACTTTTTTACAAAAGTAAATACGTTACAATAGGGGAGACTGGGGCTAATTATCACATAGGGAAGTTTTCACAAGGGCTTTATATCCTTAACTATAAGGTTTTGTGAGACAACATCCAGTTGAACAAATGCTTGTTTTCTCTCGCAGTGGTTTTGTAAGTTGGTTAGAATAATTCTTGTGGATTCTGTCCTCCTAAAACTAAAATTCCAATATAATCATATTTTTGTGATAGTTGTTGGGCAAATAGGTGAACACATTAAAACCACAATGGTATACATTCAGGCGATGGTCACTTATACAGTATAATGAAGTTAGATTTTATGATGGTTGAACCTAGGGCTGGGCGATATGGCAAAAAATATTATCACAATATGCTTTTTCATATCATTCGATATCAATATTTATCATGATATTCAATCACATTTGCACATTGCACATTTTTTTTAATTTCCAAAAAAACTAAATATATATTATTATTATAAATTTTTTTTACATTCCAATAATTTTCATATTTCTTAACATACAGATATCCAAGTATGGGGACATAGAAGCCCTTGTGACTGAGGAATGATACTGTATGGGGGTTCAGGGGTATCTCCAGAGAGAAACTTTTGAAAATGTAAAAGTCTGAATGGACCATTTTTCTATTTTCATTCAAGTGAAAAAGACTAGGCTACAAACTAGTAATTGTTTTGTCTTTCATCCTTGTCAGAGATGATGAAATCTGAATAATTTCACAAAATTAGAACAGAAATATATTTGTTTATTATTAAAGGCTTGGAACATGCTGATTAATAGAACTAAATTTTGAAAGAAAAAACGTTATGGTCTAAAGGCGCTCTGGAAAAAAGCACCTAATGTTTACTCACATGTGGGGAAAAGAGGATGTGGGTGTGGACCGGGACAGGGCATCAGTGAAGCGTGAAGTGCCCAATTTTAAGTCCCCGTGGTCACGTAGTGATTCGCCTCAATCCGGGTGGCAGAGGACAAATCCCAGCTGCCTCCTTGTCTGAGACCGTCAACCCGTACATCTTATCACGTGGCATGTTGAACGCGTTGCCACAGAGACATAGCGTGTATGGAGGTTTCATGCCATCCACCGTGGCATTCACGCTCAACTCACCATGTGCCCCACCGAGAACTCACCACATTATGGCGACCACGAGGAGGTTACCACATGTGACTCTACTCTTCCTAGCAACCGGGCCAATTTGGTTGCTTAGGAGACCTGGCTGGGTCACTCAGCACGCCCTGGGATTCGAACTAGCGAACTCCAGGGGTGGTAGCCAGCGTCTTTACCACTGAGCTACCCAGGCTGGAAAAATAATGACTGGATAAAAGAGCAACGTCAACTTTTGGGGTCAAACTTTCGTTAAATAGTCATATTCAACATAAATAAGACATGCAGTAGGATAAATGCTACTGGATATTATGCTCCCAGAATTCATAGCAAAATACATTCTAACTGGTAAGAATGGGCAAGTAGGAGGCGGGAACCGGCAGAACAGTCAACATAACTTTAATGACATAAAAGAACTGAACATAACATAAAACACATAGACGCACACATACACAGCTGCCTTGTGTGGGTCTCTCTCTCTCGAACTGGCGCCCCCAGCTTGTCTTTATCCCCCTCCTGACCCGCCTCCTCTTCACACACCTCCACCTCCCGATTCAGGACGGCATGATGTACTCCTCTCCCTTCCTGGAGGGGAGGTGTTGCTTTTCCGGCCGTCCATCTGCCGGCAGGTCTTCCTTGCCTCTCTGAAGTCCTGGGAGAGATGAGGGGAGGGGGAGGGGAGAGGGAAAGAGCGAGGGGGAGAGAGAGAGAAAAACTTGCTTGCCGGTCCCTGGACACGCCGTCGCCCTGGTGCCCAGCCACCTCCATTCCAATGCGGACGGCCGCGGCTACTCCTCTGGCGGAAGGCAGTGGCGAGGACTCCATGACAGCGCATCCCTCCTCCTTCCCGTGTTTTGGCACCAGTGTAACGGGTAAGGATGGGCAAGGAGGAGGCAAGAACTCCTTGCAGTTTTATTTATTAACCACTAGCGGGCCAAAAGTTACATAGTGTAGCTTTAATGTCATTTTTTTATAAAAGAGTGTGTGTGTGTGTGTTTGTGTGTGTGTGTGTGTGTGTGTGTGTGTGTGTGTGTGTGTGTGTGTGTGCATTTGTGAGCGTGTATTTATCACTTTGTGGGGACCAAATGTCCCCATAAGGATAGTAAAACCCGAAATGTTTGACCTTGTGGGGACATTTTGTCGGTCCCCATGAGGAAAACAGCTTATAAATCATACTAAATTATGTTTTTTGAAAATGTAAAAATGCAGAAAGTTTTCTGTGAGGGTTAGGTTTAGGGGTAGGGTTAGCTTTAGGGGATAGAATATAAAGTTTGTACAGTATAAAAACCATTATGTCTATGGAAAGTCCCCATAAAACATGGAAACACAACATGTGTGTGTGTGTGTGTGTGTGTGTGTGTGTGTATGCTATAAACAATATCTGTAACAATGCTTAAGGGTTGGTTCACCACATTTTGCCTTAATGACACACACAAGCTATGGCAATGGCGTCTAAAGGTGAAATGCTAGACATAGACACATATGAAGTCATACTCATACTGAGAAAGGATGAGGCCTTATAAAAGGAAAGAGTGAGAGAGAGAGACGAAGTAAAAGAAAGAAGCACAGGAGGAGACTAGAAGGATAGGTCAGATGTTGCTCCGTGGTTAATACATTTATCTAAACTATGTTTGTGCTGTCAGATGTGTGCCATTGTTTTGGTCAAGGACACTAACTGGGAAAGTCAATGCACTGCTGATAAATGTATTCCCTGCTTTTCTACTTTTGAATTGTGTGTGTGTGTGTGTGTGTGTGTGTGTGTGTGTCTGTTACACTGAAAGAGTCTGCCTCTATTCATGCTCCACAGCGACAGAGAGACACACACTGATGCAAAGTGATCTACCCTCCAGGGGTCTCAAAGAGAAATAATGAGAGAAAAAGAGAGGCGAAGAGAAAGAAGCGCAGGAGGAAAGCAGGATCTAAACAGGATCTTAGGCACTCCTTCATTTAGATAATCATTAATAACTAATAGATGTGGAACTAAACACACACACACTCATTTTTCAAGCCTTGTGAGCAAATATTTTTGAACAGTGTCTTTACAACATGGTTACAGCAGTATAACTGGTTAAAAGGCTGTGTGCTTGGGATTAGAGTGCGTGATACAGATTAATTCGACCTCCAAAAAATGTGTGTCTTTGTGTGTGTGTGTGCGCGCACCATTGTTTGTAGAGAAATTAGTCTTTGTCTTGGTCATATCAGTGATAAAGAGCAAACAGGAATGCTGCTAATGTGTAAAAATACTGCTTGACTGCTGCTGAGTAAATACACACACACACACACATACAGTAACAGCTGCATTAACATTTCTTGGTCATTTTACAGCTTGCCTTTTGGCCCTATATGATTGCTGCTGTTGCTTTGGTGTCTTGAGTTGTCTTAAGTACAGATTAATGCAAGTATTTGGTCAATTTGAGACCACTATTGGGGTATGTTGTCATAAATGGTCAACGTGCATTCAGTGAACTGTACCTTTTTCCTGGGCACATAGTGGAAATGAAGTTTTTGTGAAAGGTATGTGATTAGTCAGACATTAACTTTCAAAAGTAAACCTACTGAGAAATGATCACTGAAGGAAAAAATGCGACAACCCCAGTCTCCCATATATGGGTGTTCCATCAATTTCTTGTTTTAGGGTGGATTTCTATTAAAACTTACATAATTAAACTTTTTTTATTTTTGTTATATGAAGGTTAAAACTAACCGTCATCATTCATTTTTTGTACTTTTCAGACTTTTACTGTCCCAGACCTAGACTTTCAAAATTAAATAAAAAATAATTATTAAAATACAAATAATTGCATGTTAAAAACTATGATAATAATAAACAAAAACCATTTCATTATTTGTTGTGTAAAAATGATTTATAGAATGTTGTACAAATTACGACAGATGTGGTGTCTTTTCCACCAGGGGCTGGACGACATGTAAAAATAATTTTATCGACAATCGATAATTAAAAATCATCAGGAAATCCGATTATATCGTCAACCCCCCTGCCGAGGGTCGGTCAGTTTTTTTACTTTATTGATTTTGCTTTAAAAATGTAATAAATTTATTGAAACAAAAATAGAATAAGCATTTCTCTTCACTGTTTTACACACTGCTTAGCTGAAAACATTACTTTTTACAACTGGCTTCTGGCGACCTTCCTGGACATAAATGGATGGTCACACTTGTTTATATACTCTGAAACACTTACCAATTTAGCCTCTGGAGGCAGTGTTTTCAAATTCGGTCAACCTATGCCAATTTCAGCTAAAGAAAAATCGGCACACACTTGCCGATTTTAATGTGTGATCAGGCTGTGTGTTCCCAAAATAATGCTGCCAAATTTGTGTTCTTATCAAATTTGTGTTTGTATTGCGTTTTGGTAATACAGTTAATGCTGCCTAAAGATAAGAAAATAGAAATCAATTTTATGTTCAAGGTGAACGTTTCTTGTATTATTTTATTATTTAATTACATTAGTTTCTTTAATTCAAAGATATTACTGAACCTGCATTGTTGTGTTCACAATGCATGCCAACCGCATGGAAATAAAACAAACTAAACTCAAAGCACCTCCCGAGATGATCTGAGATAATTTGCATCATTCTCATAGAAGACATTCTTGCAATTCGTTTTTAGATGAATGAAACAGAGAAAAAAAGAATGAAAACTCTTTACATGCGCTTGTTCAGGCAGCGAATCTGACACAAGCATTGATGTTTTTTTTTTCTGTTCTTAAATATATAATAAAATGTGTTTCTTCAAGTGCGTCTTTGTGACTAACAGCATTTCTCATCATGTTTTACTCTGAAACGTTGCCCGCCTTTTGCGGGTCGATCAGCAAAATTACCTGCACATGAAATACCTGCATTTGGATAAGGAGCTTGCGAACTGCGTTCAGCTTTGTCACATTTTGTGGGTGGTGGATGCTAGTTTCACACCCTGGCCACTGTTTAATATATTTGGTGACTTCCAAGATCCATGGTTTGCCATTTCCAAATATTGTTGATCATCGTCTGTTTGTAATCAGCATCGGTATCTTTGTAAGACATCGTTGATATCCGATTACATCGTCCTATCGCCCAGCCTTACACCACACCAAACAATTCTGCCCCTAATAAAGTTTTTTCATAAGTCAGTGTCTTGTCCAAGTTGACAAAAGTGTCAGTGAAGAGTGTTCTTGATAAATATGGGACAAGTGATGTTTGAAGAAAAAAAGACAAATGAAGGTAACTATCCCTTTATTGGGTATAATTTCTAATCAAGCTTTAATCTTTACAAATTATACAAAAAGTGTGAACATATTATTTAATTGTGTGTATTTAGGATATATAAAATGTTAGCTATGAAATTAGCCTTTGCAAGACAAGGGAGTCTGCCATAGTTCTCTTACGAGAGGTTCTCTCGTATTGCGTAAGCTAGCTTACGCTACGGGAAAGATTCATCTTTTCTGAGATATTGAAGCCAAAAAATTATCCTTAATTTTGTATCATTTGTCAACGCAGTGCAGCAACTGCAGACCTTGAGCGGGCTAGCTAGCGAGCTCATTGGTTGCTCTGCGGCAACTGCCGCAGCCTATAGACGAACTTGCGTGAACTCGCGCCCGCGCGCTCACTGTCCCAAAGCCCGCCAGAATGGGCGTGGCTAGGGTGCATATAAGCGCAGTTCGTAGGCTGGAACCCTGATTTTCATCTCTTCAGCGAAGCTCTTCGCATCTCTGAAACTGCAAGAAGCCGCGTCGCCGTTCGAGGGGCATCAAGCAAGCTTGGACAGCGCTCGAAGAAGCCGGCCGCCGCCACCTTCAGCCATCCTGCGAGCTACGCCATCCGGCGACATATCCTTTTTAAAGCAAACTAGTTCCTCAGTGAACTTCACAAAAGAGCACGAGCGTCTTTTTAAAGATGCCTCGCACCTGTGGTTCATGCCGCACCCCTCTCAGCGCCGGAGACCACCACATCATCTGCGCTCTCTGCCTGGGACTGGGGCATGCAGAGCTCGCCTTCGCTGACGGCGGATGCGACCTCTGCGAGGAGCTTCCGATGTCGACCCTGCGGGCTCGACTTGAAGCGCTCAGGACCGAAGCCGCCGCGCCGCCTTCTGTTTCGCCGCGCCGGAAGAAGCGCCGCCGGAGCCTCTCCCTCGAGCATCGCGTTCACCCTCCCCGCCCCCCCCGGGACGCGCAGTTGCCGCCGAGCGGCCGCACTGCTGCCACCTCGGAGAGCGAGGCGGAGGACAAGGGCTGCTGTTCCATCATGGCTTCGGACAGCGAGGAGTGGTCACAAGCCTCCTCATCGGCCCAGGAATCCAGCAGGACCCGCGCCGGAGTCGAAGGGGCACTGATACGCCTCCTCACACAGGCCGTCGACCGCCTCGGGCTCGAGTGGTCACCGCCCCCTGAGCAGGCTCCCAACAGACTCGACGGCTGCTTTCTTCAAAGCCGTCACCACGCGGCGCCCGCGGCCCGGGCCGCTCCCTTCCTGCCGGAACTCCACGGCGAGCTCTCTAAATCGTGGAACGCGCCTCTCTCGGCCAGGATTCGATCCCACGTCTCCACCTCTCTTGCTTCAGTGGACGGCGCCGCCGAGAAGGGCTACTCTTCCATCCCTCCGGTCGAGGATTCGGTAGCAGCACACCTTTGCCCACCCTCCGCGAGATGGCGGTCTAAGCCAGTGCTCCCGTCTAAGGCCTGCAGAACTACTTACGCCTGTGTTGGCCGCATCTGCTCTGCATTCCATGGCCGTCTTGCAGATCCTCCAAGCGGACCTTCTTCGGGAATGGGATGAGAAAGGCAGGCACCCAGAGGCTGTTACAGATCTAAGGAGCGCGACGGACCTCGCCCTTCGCGCCACCAAAGCTGCAGCTCAAGCCCTAGGGAAGTGCATGGCCTCGCTGACTGTAACCGAGAGACACCTGTGGCTAATGCTAGCCGACATGGGAGAAGCTGAGCGCTCCATGTTCCTCAACGCGCCGCTCTCTCCATCCGGTCTCTTCGGTTCCGCGGTAAGTGGCATTGTTGACCGTTTTTCGGAAGTCCAGAAAGCCACCCAAGCCATGAATCTCTTCCTGCCTCGCCGCGCTAGCTCCTCTGCAGGCCGCCCACGTAACCAGCCTCCTGCACGAGCATCTTCACAGCGCCCAGCTCAACAAAGCCAGACTTCCCAGCGTCGACAGGGCGGCCGCCCCAGATTGCGCTCAGACAGCCGCCGCAGACCGCCGCCCCCCCGCGGGCCTCGGCCTAAGATTGCGCTGAAACCTGAACAACCGAAGTCCTCCTAGCTTTGTTGAAAAAGCGACGGCTCAGTCCGCCGCGGCCGGACCACCGTCAAAGCTTCGCCCCCTGTCAGTCCCCTTCTCTCAGGCTACTACAGTGGTGAATTCAGCAGCCAACAAGCCGGTGATACTACCCGCTTGCCTGCACTCAAACGCCGTTTTCACGGCGACACAAAAAGATCTTGTAAAGAGCAAACATGTCTTATGTGTAGAAAATGTGCCCACAATCCAGTGTTCACTCCTACACACAAGCATTACACTTCCCGTGTCCCTATCAGAGAGCAAACATGTCTTATGTGTAGAAAATGTGCCCACAATCCAGTGTTCACCCCTACACACAAGCATTACACTTCCCGTGTTCCTATCAGAGCACACTCACATAAAGCGGGCACAGCCCGCTCGAGTGTTAGAGTCAATAAACGCGCCCACGAGCCCGTGCGCGCGTCCCCTCTCTGCCCGCTCTGTCACACGGCCAGCAAACACCTCTCTATGTGTAAGTCCCGTGCCCGTGACTATGCTCGCGCATCACTTAACAGATGTGACTCTTTCCCCATTCATCTCAATCGGGAAGTCACTCACAGAACAGCATGTCCCTGCTGTCTGCGAGCAGTCATGCATAAGCACAATAAGCGCGCTCACACATTCTGTTCAGCCCACTGTGTACGGCAATCAGGGCGACTCGGCCATTCACCCTCTAGCGTTACGCTTCAAAGCGTGGGATGCTATCCCAGGGATATGCAAATGGGTGTTAAGCACAATAAAACAGGGCTATTTGCTACAGTTCGATCGCCGCCCTCCCGCTTCAGGGCGCGGCTCGAAACTACTGTGAACACGGAAGCAGCCTGCATGCTTCGTTCAGAAATAGCAAACCTTCTGTGCAAAAGGGCCATAGAGAGAGTGCCGCCTTCACTGAGCGAGTCGGGGTTTTACAGCCGTTATTTTCTTGTCCCCAAGAAAGACGGCGGCCTCAGACCAATATTAGATCTCAGGGTTTTGAACAAGGTGCTTGCAAAAAGACCGTTCAAAATGCTTACAATCAGGAAACTCCTCGCGCATGTGCGCCAGGGGGACTGGTTTATTTCTCTCGATCTGAAAGATGCCTATTTTCAGATTCAGATAAATCCCCGTCACAGGCCATTCTTGAGATTCGCCGTTGACGGTCAGGTTTATCAATACACCGTCCTTCCGTTCGGCCTGTCCTTAGCACCCCGTACTTTCATGAAGTGCAGCGCAGGGATGCGGCGCTCGCACCCCTGCGGAGTCAGGGCTTGCGAATTCTGAACTATTTGGACGATTGGCTGATTTTGGCACAGTCACATACGGAGCTTCTGTCTCACAGGACAGTTCTCCTCAGTCATCTGAACAGTCTGGGTCTTGCAGTCAATTGGACCAAGAGCTCACTACAGCCCAGTCAGGCAATTTCCTTCCTTGGAATAGAACTAGACTCTGTGGCAATGACAGCTCGCTTATCTACATGGCGCGCACGTGTCTTTTCAGATGAACAGCCTCACGCTTCTGAAAAAATTTCAGAGAGTGTTAGGTTACATGGCCTCAGCCGCAGCAGTACTTCAGCTGGGCTTACTGTGCATGCGCCCGCTTCAGCATTGGCTAAACACCCGCGCGTCTCGCCGGGCGTGGGCCACAGGTCGCCAGCCGATCAGAGTGACTCAGACCTGTATATCAGCTCTGCAGCCTTGGACGGTGGCCGAATGGTATCAGCGGGGAGTGACGATGGGAGCTGTATCTCGCCGAAAAGTCATCTCGACAGACGCGTCCAACACGGGTTGGGGCGCGGTCTGCGAGGGCTCGCCGGTTTTCGGCCTATGGTCAGTTCAGGAAAAGCTCCTTCACATAAATTGTCTGGAAATGATAGCGGTCGAGTACGCGCTCGTGCGCTTCCTCCCGGTCATTCAGGGTCACCACATCCTGGTCCGTTCGGACAACAGATCTGTGGTATCCTATCTAAACCGTCAGGGTGGTGTCAGATCCAGGAACCTCTTCCATCTGACAAAACGCATACTAAGTTGGTCCCAGGGCCACCTGCGCTCGCTGAGGGCGACGCACGTGCCAGGCCACCTGAACGACGGCCCAGACAGACTGTCCAGAGACAATGTTCCCCCAGGGGAATGGTCCCTGCACGCTCAAACAGTCCAGATATTATGGCAAATATTCGGCAGAGCAGAGATAGACCTCTTCGCGTCAGAAGAGAACTCTCACTGCCCAGTATTTTTCTCGAAAAGCGAGGACGCGCTGGCCCAGGACTGGCCCAACCGCCCGCTTTACGCCTTCCCTCCCGTCTCGCTATTGCCACAGGTAATGCAGAAGATCAGGGAAACGCGTCACTCGGTGCTCCTCATAGCCCCGCGCTGGGAGAATCAGACGTGGTTCCCGGAGCTTACGCAGCTGTCACTGACAGCGCCGTGACCCATCCCAGTGAGAGCAGATCTCCTCTCTCAAGCTCGCGGCACGATCTGGCATCCCCACCCAGAGTGCTGGGCGCTGCACGCGTGGGTGATCAACGACTACCCGTCGCTTTGCCAGAAGGAGTAATGAACACTTTCATACACGCTAGAGCCCCTTCCACGAGAAGACTCTATGCGTCCAAATGGTCGGTGTTTTCAAAATGGTGCACCGACAGAGACCTGGAACCACGGACATGTGGGGTGTCGTCACTGCTCGTGTTTTTACAAGAGCTGTTGGATAAGGGCAGATCCCCATCCACGCTCAAAGTGTACGTGGCGGCCGTCGCGGCATTCGCCGAACCCCTGCACGGCCAGTCACGGGGGAAAAAACGAGCTGGTCATCCGCTTCCTCAGGGGAGCTAGAAGGATGAACCCCCCCGCGCTCCCCATCGGTTCCTATCTGGGATCTTTCTGTAGTTCTCGAAGCTATGAAAGCCCCCCCTTTCGAACCGCTTGAATCCGTGGATTTGAAATACCTTTCACTCAAAACCATTTTTCTGACTGCCCTGTCATCAGTTAAACGTGTGGGAGACCTTCACGCGCTTTCTGTCAGCGCTGCGTGTATGGAGTTTGGACCAAGTGACTCCAAGGTCATTTTAAAGCCTAGACACGGCTATGTCCCCAAGGTGATCGGTACTCCTTTCAGAGCACAGATTATTTCCCTATTGGCTCTGCCAGCATCCGATAGCGAACGCGACACAAATCTCCTTTGCCCAGTCAGAGCACTGAGATTGTATACTGCGCGCTCCGCCTCTTTCAGACACGCTGAGCAGCTTTTCGTTTCGTTCGGAGGGCGCACCAAGGGTCTCGCCACCTCGAAACAGAAACTGTCTAGATGGATAGTGGACGCTATTGCTGCCGCGTACGCGTCGAAAGACCTCCCATGCCCGTTAGGCATTAGGGCTCACTCCACCAGAGGCATGGCCTCCTCGTGGGCATGGTCCAGCGGGATTTCCATTCAGGACATATGTGTGGCAGCGGGCTGGGCTTCCCCCTCCACCTTTGTCAGATTTTACAATCTGGAAGTGCCCGCTCTGCAGGCAAAACTACTAGCGGTTTAATATGCTACAGCTCCCCTGGTGAGCTGCACTAATGGGACACATTCCACACAGACCGGCATCGCCGCTCTGTTTTTCCCTTCCCACTATGTGCTTATGTATCACACACACACTGACCCGCACTCTTGCCGGCCAAATATTTGTTTCCCCACTCACAAGGGCTCCCCCGGTTCCCCCCACCCCCCTGGGGCTCATGCAGTGGATGCTTGGCGCGCACGGCGTTGACAATGGGTTCCCGTAGCGTAAGCTAGCTTATGCAATACGAGAGAACCTCTCGTAAGAGAACATCTCGGTTACCTACGTAACCTCGGTTCTCTCTAGATGAGGGAACGAGTATTGCGTAGCTGGCCGTGCTCGCGCCACGAGCGATTTTCGCTTCATTCAATGAAAACCAGGGTTCCAGCCTACGAACTGCGCTTATATGCACCCTAGCCACGCCCATTCTGGCGGGCTTTGAGACAGTGAGCACGCGGGCGCCTCTCATTGGGCGCGAGTTCACGCAAGTTCGTCTATAGGCTGCAGCAGTTGCCGTAGAGCAACCAATGAGCTCGCTAGCTAGCCCGCTCAAGGTCTGCAGTTGCTGCACTGCGTTGACAAACGATACAAAATTAAGGATAATTTTTTGGCTTCAATATCTCAGAAAAGATTAATCTTTCCCGTAGCGTAAGCTAGCTTATGCAATTATCGTTCCCTCATCTAGAGAGAACCGAGGTTACGTAGGTAACCGAGACGTTTTATTACATACAATATAAAATTTGAGATGTGGTGGAAATTACACTGTGGTGGGAATTTTCATGACTTTCAGGAAAAATGACACATCTCCTGTGATGCCCATACATTAGCATCAATAGTAGACAAATAAAAAACAACTTGTGAGTGTGAATTTTTTTTTATCAATACTGTCTGCAGTGTTAAATGTGCCTGAAGTTGATGAAACCATGCTTTGCATCAACATTATAACAGCTTCCCAACTTTCTAGATATCTATATCGGTCCATAAAAAACCCTATTATTCGACTACTGTTGAGTTCTCAACTAAAGCATAAACACATTAAATCATCCCTTCATTACATGCAAGAGAAACATTTTATAAATGAGAAACACTACACTTGAACCATGTACACCCTCTTACATACAACACACACATGCACAAACACTCCTTTAGAGCCAGCTATGACCTCATCGTCATTAATCCAGACTGCGCGTGCACACACACACACACACTGATACATGAACAAACAAACCAGACTACACAAACTTTGTCGTCACCCTCTATTTCTTATCCCTTTCTTTTATAATTCACTCTCCATTTCTCTATCACAATGAACTCAGGCCAGGACTCTTTTACATGAAATACTGTGTAAATGAATGTCCTCTTCTGTGTAATATAATATCATACTTGGCAAACAGATTTACAGGTCTATTGTGTGTACCATAATCTGCTCATTCTCCATTGATTCTTAAGAATCCTGGTTCTTGCCTTACTGTTTTTCCAATATAAGTTTAATCCCTATTTGACCTATTTACCTATGTGTGCGTGGGGCAGAGGGATTGAGACCACAAACATCCCTCAACTTGTACTTACAGTAGAGGGTTCAAGTGATTAACGTTTGGGGCATTAAAAATTAGGGATGAAGAGGCTTGAGGGGGTAAAAGAAGTTAAACACCAGACTGCAAGATTATGGTCCATCTAGGACAGAAGGCCAAAAATTAGGGTGTGCAGTATAATACAACCATAAATGGAGTAAATAAAAGAGGGAGACAGAGAGCAGAGAGAGAGAGAGAGAGAGAGAGAGAGAGAGAGAGAGAGAGAGAGAGAGAGAAGTAAGAATTAGAATGATTAAAAAGTAATTATTCAAAATAGTGTCTAAAGATTCACTCTTTTCTTTATTAATAACCCCAAAATAAATGAATAATACAAATATGTATAAAATACTTTACACTCACATGAGATGAAGACTCCAGAAATATCAGAAGTCTATAAAAAGCAGCTATTTTCATAGAGCAGGTCCCCCCTCATTGTGGCTATGTTGACATCTCATGACCAAATTTGAGAAAATGTCCTGGTCCTATTTTACTCCAAAAGCAAAAGAAACACATTAGAAATTAGATTTTGCACATAGAAATAGATTATGATATATTACCGTAATGTAAAAACTAAAATTACATTACATTATATATTATATACACTCACCTAAAGTATTATTAGGAACACCATACTAATACTGTGTTTGACCCCCTTTCGCCTTCAGAACTGCCTTAATTCTACGTGGCATTGATTCAACAAGGTGCTGAAAGCATTCTTTAGAAATGTTGGCCCATATTGATAGGATAGCATCTTGCAGTTGATGGAGATTTGTGGGATGCACATCCAGGGCACGAAGCTCCGTTCCACCACATCCCAAAGATGCTCAATTGGGTTGAGATCTGGTGACTGTGGGGGCCATTTTAGTACAGTGAACTCATTGTCATGTTCAAGAAACCAATTTGAAATGATTCGAGCTTTGTGACATGGTGCATTATCCTGCTGGAAGTAGCCATCAGAGGATGGGTACATGGTGGCCATAAAGGGATGGACATGGTCAGAAACAATGCTCAGGTAGGCCGTGGCATTTAAACGATGCCCAATTGGCACTAAGGGGCCTAAAGTGTGCCAAGAAAACATCCCCCACACCATTACAGCCTGCACAGTGGTAACAAGGCATGATGGATCCATGTTCTCATTCTGTTTACTCCAAATTCTGACTCTACCATCTGAATATCTCAACAGAAATCGAGACTCATCAGACCAGGCAACATTTTTCCAGTCTTCAACTGTCCAATTTTGGTGAGCTCTTGCAAATTGTAGCCTCTTTTTCCTATTTGTAGTGGAGATGAGTGGTACCCGGTGGGGTCTTCTGCTGTTGTAGCCCATCCGCCTCAAGGTTGTGCATGTTGTGGCTTCACAAATGCTTTGCTGCATACCTCGGTTGTAACGAGTGGTTATTTCAGTCAAAGTTGCTCTTCTATCAGCTTGAATCAGTCGGCCCATTCTCCTCTGACCTCTAGCATCAACAAGGCATTTTCAGCCCACAGGACTGCCGCATACTGGATGTTTTTCCTTTTCATACCATTCTTTGTAAACCCTAGAAATGGTTGTGCGTGAAAATCCCAGTAACTGAGCAGATTGTGAAATACTCAGACCGGCCCGTCTGGCACCAACAACCATGCCACGCTCAAAATTGCTTAAATCACCTTTTTTTCCCATTCTGACATTCAGTTTGGAGTTCAGGAGATTGTCTTGACCAGGACCACACCCCTAAATGCATTGAAGCAACTGCCATATGATTGGTTGATTAGATAATTGCATTAATGAGAAATTGAACAGGTGTTCCTAATAATACTTTAGGTGAGTGTATATGTTACATAAAAATGAATCATTGCTGAAAGTATGGCTGCAGAGTATTTCTTCAAATGCATCATTACAAAATAAATAAAAATTGCTTTTGCATGATGCTGCAAAAAAGTGCATCATTAAGGAAAACTGTGAAAAAATTGCTAAATTTAGAGTTAACATAAAATGTTTTAGTAAGTTTAGCAGGTGCTCTGATTCTCACTTAAAAACAGCTAGATGTTTTACTAGAAAAACAAAGTGAGATACAAAAAGGAAGAGACTGGAAGTGAATAATTGTACTTTCCATCCATCCACAAAGGCGCAGGATTGTTTGTAGTGAGCTGGCAGTAATCCTGGCTGCCCCCGGGTACTATGATTGGTCCAGTATGAATACAGAACAAGCGTGAATTCAGCCTCTCTCTTGACTTTAAGACTGGACCTCATCATGCATAAAGACCCGAGACCCCATGCAACTCAGTAAATGGTCTGATCCAGTCTGGCAGAACAGTGGCCAATAGGAAAGTCACTGTAAGATAAAGGGGAAGATTAAGTGCCATCACTTATATACTGAAATATCGCTGAATAATGCTGCACTTTTAATGCTGATTCCTGTTTAAAGAGCTACAGGTGTGTGTTTATATGTGAAATCTAATGTCATTTGATATCTCCTCTGATTAGCTCACACTACTTGTGTGTGTGTGTGTGTGTGTGTATGTGTGAGCGTGTATTTATCACTTTGTGGGGACCAAATGTCCCCATAAGGATAGTAAAACCCGAAATTTTTGACCTTGTGGGGACATTTTGTCAGTCCCCATGAGGAAAACAGCTTATAAATCATACTAAATTATGTTTTTTGAAAATGTAAAAATGCAGAAAGTTTTCTGTGAGGGTTAGGTTTAGGGGTAGGGTTAGGTTTAGGGGATAGAATATAAAGTTTGTACAGTATAAAAACCATTATGTCTATGGAAAGTCCCCATAAAACATGGAAACACAACATGTGTGTGTGTGTGTGTGTGTGTGTGTGTGTGTGTGTGTGTGTGTGTGTGTGTGTTATTGTGCTGGCAAAACATTGTTTATCTTAATCATCAGGTGACTCAAAATTGTGTAAGTGTCGGCGTGTGTTGCTCAGCTTAATATCATGAGATTACAGAGATTATGTAATTATACCCTACATTCCCTTACAATGTCTCTTTGATGTAACTTTTATTCCTCCCTGCTCCTTACAGCTTTTGTTTTCATCTCTTGTTCACATCATGGGATGCTTATTTTTGACCAACCTTTGCTGCATTATGTAACACTCATGGTTGGATGGTTTTGTTTATGCACCTGCCCTTTGCAAACACTGTCATCATCTCCACAGCACAACTTGCACACTGTACTCTGTCTCAGGCCACCCACACAAACTCTTCAGTCAGCAGTGTGTATGAGAGTGTATTTGAATATGGCGGGAGATGCATGTAAAGAGAGAACCGGTTTTTCAGGTGTGATGTGCTCGGGTGAATGGAGGTCAGCGATTGCTTGCAGGGGTGTTTTTAATAATAATGCACAAAAAACCTGCTGATGCATTACAAAGAAAATAATAAACCTGTTTGACCAGATGAAGTTCTGAAGCTCAGGTGCATATAAGTTGGTGTGTGTGTGTGTGTGTGTGTGTGTGTGTGTGTGTGTGTGTGTGTGTGTGTGTGTGTGTTTGTTTGGTACAATGGGTTTTATTAGTGCACCTGTGCATATGAAGGTAAAAAATGTATGACAAATCCATCATTAGTCCATATCAGAATTTATTCAATTAATGAGGGGAAAACAAGAGGTGGTGGAACATGCTTTTACGTAAATGAAAGTTGGTGTACAGATGTAAATATGTTAAAGAGGATGTGCTGCCCTAATTTGGAAGCACTCTTTATCAACTGTAAGCCTTTCTACTCGCCATGGGAGTTTTCCTCGTTTATTCTGGTGAGTGTTTATTTTCCTCCACAAGCGTGTGTGAGCATAGCGCTGCAACAGCTGGCTGATCAAATCACAGACACAGAACAGCAATACCCGGACTCACTTATTATTATTCTCAGTGATTTTAACAGAGCCAACCTCACCTGTGAACTACCAAAATACAGACAGCACATTACATTCCCCATCAGAGACAAAAATATACTGGATCACTGCTATACAACATTAAAGGATGCATATCACACTGTCCCTAGAGCAGCTTTGGGACTCTCTGATCACTATCTGGTTGATCTTCTTCAGACCTACAGACAGAAACTTTTTTTTTTCTCAACTTTTCTCCACAATTTGGAATTATGCCATTCGGGGTGGCATAGTGACTCAATCCAGGTGGCTGAGGATGAATCTTAGACCGTCAATCAGCGCATCTTATCACGTAGCTTGTTGAGCGCGTTTCCGCAGCGACTTAGTGTAAGACTGTAAAAAAATGGACCAATGAAGCAGAGCTGGAACTACTAGCCTGCTTTGAATGCACTGATTGGAGTGTTTTTGAAGCTGCAGACACCAATCTGGATGAGCTCACATATACTGTGACATAATATATCAGTTTCTTTAAGGGTATGTGCATTCCTACTAGGACTTATTTAATGATCAACAATAAGCAACCATGGTTTACAGCAAAACTCAGGCAGCTTCGACAGGCCAAAGTGAATGCTAACAGAACTGGGGATAAAATCTTGTACAATCAGTCCAGAAACACACTGACAAAAGAGATTAGAGGAGCTAAAAGAAGCTACTCTGAAAAACAAGTTTTCAACTAACAACCCTGCATCAGTGTGAAGAGGCCTGAAAGACATTACTAAATACAAGACATCATCCCCCAACTCTGTAGGGAATCAACAACTGGCTGATGACCTTAATGTGCTTTACTCTACATTTGAAAAGACCAGTCTCACACCCCACACTCGTTCTGACTTTCACTTCACAAAAACACCAACGCATCCTGCAAGCACCCTCCTCCCCCTCCTACTACTCAACCTACACTTAAGATCTGTGAAGAGGATGTGTGCCAGGTCTTCCTTAAACAAAAGACAAGGAAAGCACAGGGCCCAAACAGTGTTTCGGCCTCATCCAGGATGACGATGAGTCTGCATACAGAAGGGAGGTTGAATAGCTGGCTGACTGGTGCAGTCAAAACAACCTGGAACTGAACACACTCAAAACAGTGGAAATTATAGTGGACTTTAGGAGGAACACCCCAACATTGCCCCCGCTCACCATTCTGAACAGCACTGTGGCAGCAGTGGAGTCATTCAGGTTCCTGGGCACTTCCATCTCACAGGACCTGAAGTGGGAGACCCACATTGACTCCATTGTGAAAAGGCCCATCAGAGTTTGTGCTTCCTTCACCAGTTGAGGAAGTTCAACCTGCCACAGGCACTGATGATACAGTTCTACTCAGCAGTCACTGAGTCTGTCCTCTGCACTTTAATAACTGTCTGGTTTGGTTCAGCTACGAAATCGAACATCAGAAGACTACAAAGGACAGTTTGGACTGCTTCAAGAACTGTACACTTCCAGAGTGAGGAAAAGGGCTGGAAAAATCACTCTGAGCCCCACTCACCCAGCCCACTACTTTCATGAGCTGTTGCCGTCTGACCGGCGCTTAAATAGATTACCAATTCAAGTGCCACAGTATTTTGAAGAAAGATAGCACAACATGGTTGTTGGTAACACTTTATAATAAGGTTCCATTTTTTAACAATAGTTAAAGCATTATATATCATGAACAAACAATGAACAATATATATTTTACAGCATTTATTAATCTTTGTTAATGTTAGTTAATAAAAATATAGTTGTTAGTTCATCTTAGTTCATAGTGGATTACTATTAACAAATACAACTTTTGATATAAAAAATTTATTAGTTTATGTTGAAATTAACATTTATTAAGATTAATAAATGCTGTAAAAGTATTCTTCATTGTTAGTTTATTTGAACAAATATTGTTTACTAATGGTAACAAATGGAGCCTTTTTACAAAGTGTTACCAGGTTGTCAAACTTAGTGGAATATGTTAGTTAATGTAATGAACTAGAATTCTTTTTAAAGTTAGTTCTGTTTAAAGGCTTACCTTTATTTATTTGCAGACACCCCATAGTTGAATATTTTATAAAATTTGAGTGTAGCATGGTTTAAATGGATTTTCCAGGTTTGATACATCTTAAGCTCGATCGACAGCATATGTGGCGTAATGTTGATTACCTTAGAAAATAGTTTTGAATCAGTAAGGCACTTACAATAGAACAGAATGGGGCCAGTCCATAAATGTTAAAATACACAAAAATATAGCCATAAGACGTAAACATTTTACATGTTAACATGATTTTAGTGTGATAGATTTGCTTATTAACCTTACCTGTGCAAAGATATATCCAATATTATTGTGATGACGTAACACCATAAACCCAGTAATCTGGTAAAAGCTGTAAGGCCAGTAAATAACGTGCGCATATTGTTTACATCTTGTGGCTATACTTTTGAAACAGTGTGTATTTTAGCATTTATGGACTGGCCTCATTCACTTCCACTGTAACTAGGAATTTTGCTTCTTTTTTCATTTTAAGAAACGAGGGACGAGTCCAAATTATATTTTGTGTTTATCAACATTATACCACAGATGCTGTGCTTAACTTGTATTGCACATTTAATATTCCTTTAAGTGTCCTAATACTTTTTGAGGTCACTGTTTGTGTCAAGTATACTGTACATTTCTGAAAAAAATATGTTATTGAAAAATAAAAATAGGATTCATGAGCATTATTTGGGCAATATGGGTAGAATTTTTAGTAACAGAGAGAAAGAGAGAGAGAGAGAGATTTGTTCTGAACTAGTGTCACATATTGTCTATGGATGGGCTGAACGACTAGATTCACTGACATTTAAACTAACATTTTTAGTCGACTAGTCTAAAAAGATACCAACCTTCAGAAAACAGTCAACCAAGTTGACCATTTAAAATATTTAATCTATTCCAAATCCATCACTAAATTCAGATGAAAAGGGGCATTTATCTGCGATGTGCTCACCTTACATGTATACACCATTATACATTAAATGTAGAATATGACACGCATTCACCTTTTGCAAATACAGGTTTATTTATTGAAAATAATTGTGCAGGACCAGTAGCTCAACCCTAATAGCCTGTTCTAAAGGGAATTCACAAAGTAAAATATACTTAACATATATTAAAACAATCAGGACATTGTTGAAAATAATTCACAGGTAGGCTAAGCCAAAATCTACGAGAGAGAAAAAAATGCACTGAAAAGTAAAACATTTTCACGACGTGCAGAAAAAAATATAGTTTAACCCGTTAAGCAGTCGGCACTTAGTTGAAAATAGGCTTAATCAGCAGATTTAAAAAATGGCATTCCTTGCCTAAAACAGTCATTTTCTAGCCTACTTACTCAAAAGCATAAATGTTTTGAGTTTTCACTTCAACATGGTCCGGTGAAAGACGGGACTTGACTCCCGCTCTGCGGGAAAATAACTTATAAACATGCACAGATGTAAAGAAGCCTAACATGTGACAATATCCAAGCCAAAACATTTCAAGCCAAAGTTTCAGAAATCCGCTTCCCGCACCACCACCGAAATTATTTCATAGCTGCTTTGCTGAGTTTGCTTGTCTAGCATGAGGACATTTTTCTGCATGCGCCACAAGTGAGAGAGGGAAGAAGCATGCACAGCCTGCAGTGAAATGAAGCTTTGTATCTGCTCCAGCTATCCATCCATCCATCCATCTTCTATTGCCGCTTGTCCTAGGTAGGGTCACGGGTAGGGCTGAAGCCTATCCCAGCTATCTCTGGACAGTTGGCCAGTCCATCACAGGGCACTAACTCTCACCTATTGGCAAATTAGAGTTTCCAGTTCACTTAACCTGCATGTTTTTTGGACTGTTGGGGAAACCGGAGCACCTGGAGGAAACCTACACAAACACAGGGAGAACATGCAAACTCCACACAGAAAGGCCATGGGTGAGCCAGGACTCGAGCTGGGGAACTTCTTGCTGTGAGGAAACAGTGATACCCACTGAGGCACTGTGCTGCCCTGCTCCAGATATCCTCTTTTTTAAATAATATTTGTATTATTATTTATATTTAAAAATGTTAACATTAATATGACAATAATTAGTGCAGCCTCTGTAAAAATATAAAGCCAAAATTTCGAATAGTTTAATGGAGAAAAATATTAACAGACTATTAATTCCAGTGTCGTCTAGCAGCATCGGAACCTGTAGTCAACTAGTGTCGCACATCCCTAGTATTGACACACGATCACATGCAGTCACACACAGTTCCATACAGCTCTGCAGACACTTACACACACACACACACAGGCCACTCCACATCTCACATAAACCTTCCTATTAGACCTCTGTCCTCATCTGTGTGCAGCAGTATCCCAGCAGTGCTCCAGCAGTGTTGTTGTATTTGGGAAAACCTGCCATTGTCCTGGACAGCCAGCCAGGAAGGAAGAAGCCCCGCCCACTGATTTCCCACCCCCCCCACCAAGTGAGCTGATTCCATTGGAACCAGCCTTGAGGGAAATGCCTTTTAACCTTTTGCACTGCTTTGCCACCACATACTTATTCACAAAGAAGTGACAGTAGTTTTAAATTTAGTCACTGCTGTTGATGCAAATTTAATTGTAAATCTATGTATTTACCGAGACAGTCTGAAAGGTAAAGGGTGTAATTATTAAATGTTAAAATACTCTCCATTCTCATCTTAAAGTGCAAACACTACAAGTTATCCATTCATTGGTTGATGTCCCCAACAAATTCACATGCTCTCAATTTCATTCCAATAAATATTAGTATATTAGTTATGTCCATATTGCTAACAGATGAATGAAATTCTCTCTTATTTAATGCTTTTTATCAGTAGCTTTTCATCACTTTGGTCACATTTATACAAATTTTATGTATTCCATCAATAAATATTGTGTCAAAATTTTTTTATAGTTTAGATGCCTAATTTGTCCTATTTAAAAGTATTTACATAAATATATAGAACATGTGCTAAAACTCAGTACTGTATCTTTAAGGACAGGGACTTTCTGATAAGAATTAAATATTTATTTTTGTCATTTTTTTATCAACATCTAACTATAAAGACCAAAGAGGGAATTATAAGAGACATTATCAATGACAGATGGATTACGTGGATCTCATATTTGAACACACATTACAAGGCAAATCGAACTTTTAATCTGAACACGCATTAAAGGGATGATGAACTGGTGAGTGAAATCTGAAATATTACCAGGCAGTGGCTAATTACAGACATTTTTAGTCATATATGTGAGTGATATGCTCTCATTGTAAAGTGCTGTGCATAGAGTAAAAGATCGCTTTTGGGATTTTAAGAATCAATATTGATTTAATCAAATGTAGATCAAAGTTAGTCTGAAAATCAATATTTTTGCATGGCCCTGGTGTTAAATGTGTGCACCTCATAGACACGTCTCTGACTGCACTGAGAAAGGCCACTCTGAGTTTGCACTTATTTAGACCACCTGCTTCGTTTTATTGAACTGTTGGACATGATACGAATACAGAAATACTTTAATAAAAATATCAATACATGGATCTAAAGTATCGATACAATATTGTGAGGAAAAGTATTGCGATATATCTATATTTTATATTATTGGCACAGCCCTAGAGAATATATTGTGAATATATAATATATTGCCTAGCCTTTATAGAGATACTACTGTCCCTGCAGGTCCAGCCAATGAAAGACATTTTGGGAAGCCTGTGTTAAAAAGGTAATTATGTTTGCAATTTCTTATGATGGTGTTGCAGAAAATATGCTGTAGCTTTAAGAAAAGTGTTAATCCACTGTTTCTGAAATGCAGATGTTCTATAGGTCAAATAGGGTTGTAAGACTGTTTAGGGCTTTTAGCTGGTGGAATGTAAAGTGCTTCCATTAGTAAGTGTGGTTTAGATGCAGGATGTTAGAAGCACCACTTCTTCCTTTTTGCATTTTGCTTTCGGCAGATGACTCACTGACTCCTGTTAGAAGGCCTAATGACTGGACAAAGATGGGGGCAGAGATGCAGTTGTCCTAGGGCAGGCCAGAGGGTGTGTGTGTGTGTGTGTGTGTGTGTGTGTGTGTGTGTGTGTGTGTGTGTGTGTGTGTGTGTGTGTGTGTGTGTGTGTGTGTGTGTGTGTGTGTGTGTGTGTGTGTGTGTGTGTGTGTGTGTGTGTGTGTATGTGTTAGAGAGAGTTTGTGTGGGAGCGGTAGTGTAGCAGTTAGCGCGCTGCTCTACGAACCTGGTGACCCGAGTTTGATTCCTGCTCATGGTCAACACCGATTATCTGAACCGGTCCTGGGCCTCCCCTAGGTCGACTCAGCCTAAAATGAGTACCTGGTGTGGTGTGTAAAAACATTGCCACTGGGGAGACAAAGGCGGTCGGGTGTGGTGCTGGCCACCCACCCCCTTGTGTACTGTTCCGGCCTTCATAGGTGCTTGCTAACAGCACTTGCCCCTACAGTCTGTTAAGGCTAAATGGGGGATCTTTGTCTTTGTTAGAGAGAGTGTGTGTGTGTGTGTGTGTGAGAGAGAGTGCTTTTATATGAGATTGGTGTTGAATCAAGCTATCAGTTTGATTGTAGTGGTTGTATTGGCTCTTTGCCCACTGAAATTAGCATAATGTTTACTGTTGGTTATGGGCACTGTAATTACATATCTCAAAAGTATTGTATACATCCCCTTCACTACAGGGAGCTCTGCTAAAAGAGACGCAAGCATACTCATCACACACTCATATCAATGCATATACGGTATATAGGCTTCTGAAAATTGTGTTGTTGCAATGCCATTCTCTCTTTCTGTCTCTGTCTTTGTCCCTCTCTATTTTGCTCTCTTTCGCTCTCTCTTTAAGTTTGTATATTTCCCTCATCGTATTCCCCATTCTTTTGATGGATGCCCTGCAATAGTGAGTCATGTGATCAAGAGTCTTAAGTGGAAGGAAAGCTTTATTGATCGATGGAAGGATTCAAGAACACACACACACACACACACACACACACATAGCTGCAAAGGCCTCTAAAGTTTCTCTGTTTACTAATATTTGAGAATTTGAGTGAGGAGAATTTTGGCTTGGTTCATTCCACTAAGGCTGTCTATAGAAAATTAATGCAACTGAATGTCCAGTATACTTTTCAGGGCACTAATTTCCAGTTTGGAAGCATAATGTACGGTCAATTAAGAAAAACAAATCCAAGCAGGGTGATTAGGACCCTGACACAAAGGAGTTTATTTTATTTTTTAATAATGACAGGCTGACTTTATATTATCCTGCTTATTGCATGGCTACTTAAATAAATAAATGGGCATGGCATTTTTATCTGAGTTATGACTGCTTTATTTTATTAGAAAAATAAATAAATAAATAATGTTTAGTATACAAAAATAATAGAGAGTGGAATGTTGCATTTGACCAATCAGCATGTAATTGAATGCAATAGCCCACTTTTACAGCTGTCTTTGGTCTGGAAGTATTTTTTTCCATGTAATTTCTTTCCATGGGGATTTTATAAAATCCCTCATAAAAGTGTTCTAAGCCATGAACAAAACTAACCAGCTCTAAGGTGAATCATTTTCAAACTTTGGTTTGAAGAAAAAGTATATTTGACAATCAGACATAAAGAAGCATAGCTCTTGTTTAAGTGGAGTGTGGTAAATTCACTCTAGCTGATAAATCTGCTAATGCAGTTTGATAAAGTTAAGCCTTTTCATTGGGCACTCTATTACTCCAGAGGTTTGCCTACTACATATTTGAATCTTTCTTTACTTATCATTACACTTAAGGGCACAATGGTGAAGGCTCATGGCTTGCTTCTTGCAGGGTCAAACCAGCAACCTTCTGAGCATTAACCATTATACCACACCACCTACCAAAGTTTTAAGTAGGTTGCATCTGAAAAATGTTGGGCTTGAACTTTTCAGTGGTGCTACTACTACTACTACTACTTCTTCTTTATCACTTAAACACTTAAACCTACATTTCAACTTTTGTGCATAACCTGTCATGCACCTTTAGTGCTACAGACTGCAATTGTGCAACGTGTTAAGAAAAGTTATCTTGTCAATCAAAAAAAATCCAATAGACATACACTGAGATAGGGACCCGAGCATAAGGACCACAATAATATAGACTTGATTGTAGTCAAGTCTTTTAACTTGGGCCAGTTAGTAACCACCTAGCAACACCCTAGCAACCACCTAGAACACCCAATTAACAACCTGGAAAATCAAAGGCTAGCAACGGCTTAGCAAGAACTTGAGATGGTGCATCCATTTAGAAATAAACCATCTCTCTGTTTCAATTATTTATCTGTCCCTCAATTTCACTCTTTCCTCACTACCTCCATCTCTCACTCCTTCAGCTTTTACAAAGTGTATAACTTTGTCATTGCATAACTGTTGTTGCTTGGTGGTTTATTTCAGAATTTTATAAGAATGTGCCTGCTGTAATCTATTAATGTGATTTCCAATACCTTTTCTGCAAAGGCCTCATACAGATAGACTCCATCCTATTTTTGACACACAATGTCATTATTAAGTCTGTCTTTGTGGCCTTCTGAAGTGATTTCATGTAGTTCTTCCCAAATTTTGAGTAAGTTCATAAAAACTGACATTAAAGGGTGAGAAAACTATAATCCCCTTCATCAAATTGCCCATTGGTTTAAGAAAGAAATTACTCTTGGCTAGTTAAATTCTATAAAAACTCTTATACTGTGTTGTTTTGAACAAGAAAGGCAAGTTAATATAATCAAAGCAGGCTTTATTTTATAAAGGCCATGCAATAAAATCATCTTTTTACGAAGACCCTTGCTTATTAAAGGCCATTAACCAAGATCTGTAGAGTCTATGTATGCTGAATTGCCCATTTTAAGGGCCTCATCAAAGGCTGGGATTAATGCTATTTTGAGCCTGGACTGAATATTGTTTTTGAAGACTTTCAATAACCAGCTGCACTCTCTTAATTTTCTTTTAATAACCCTATTTTAAATAGGCTATTAATCTCTTTTCTCTTCTCGTCTCAGCTTGTCTCTTCTCGTCTCTTCTCTTCTTTTCTCCTCGCCTCATGAGGTGCGTAGGTGTGTAGGCCTCTTTGAACTGTGACGAAAGTACCTTCAGTCAAATCTCTCTCTCATCTAGGGTTGGGGGTGGTGGGTGAGAGGGAGGGTTTGCCCCAGCACACAGTGCCACATCCCTGGGTTCTCCCTCCCACAGCACTCTTTTAGATGCTTGCCTCTCTGAAAGACCAGATCTGACACATACGTTTTGTGTTTGTGAATGTCAATGAGAACAGAGTGGAAGAGACAGATATGAATGACTGGGACTGTTTGAAAGACTTGAACAAATAGTCTTAGAGTGATTTGAATGGGAGTGCTCTCTGACTTAACCTATGTGCTTTCAGAAATGCACAGGTAAATCCTCTTGTATTTTGTATTAGCATACATTATGTTTATGTGTGTGAATGTGATTGTGTTTACTGTCAGTGCCTAGGTTCTGGTATGTGTAGAGGTCACAGCTATTTTACACGATAAAAGGAAGGAGAAAAACTTCCTATCAGATATTCTGAGGTAGTAATGAGAAAAAACCTGGAGACCACACACACACACACACACACACACACACACACACACACACACACACACACACACACATCCACCTACCTGCGCATTGATGACTGTAAAAGTCATTTTTTTTTTTTGCTCATAATGGCCACTGCTTCTTGTGTGGTATAGGACAAAAGACCACACAGCATGCATGAATTTATGTATGAATTCAAATATAAGTTAGGGGGTGGTTCTCAGCAAAGGAACACAAATAAATGTTTATATCTATGACACAAATTTAAAATAGGGTGCACATTTTCTTTACTATTTTCTAGGTATAAATTCAGTGAAGTGCCTCAGGGACTTGTCAAAATGCTTTGTATAAATAGAAAGACATTCTTTTATGATTATTAAAGATTATTTTAATTTAATAATTCTCTTAATTCATTATAATGGACATATCAACATCTTGTAAAAAGCATTTAACATTTAATTTTAGTGAACCACCACCAAAGTCTGGGGGACTGAAACATTACAGCCCTGCACATGCCAAGCTTTATGCCTCTCTCTACAAAGAAAGGGAGGTGGAGCTTACGGTAATAATGCAAAACAATAACTAAAATTATGAAAGAACATCAAAGAATGTTCCATAATGCACTCACACTAAATATATAGAGTCCACCCTTTCTGAGAAGTTTATGGAATGCATTAAGTTTACCAGAAATGCTACGGCTGTCTTGTCTGAATTGAAATGCTCCCTCATATTCATCCCACTCCTACTCTCATTTGCAGGGATTAGTCATCGTAAACGGGCTTTTGCATATCTACGTATTTTGGATGTGTGCATGTGAGATTTTGTTAGTTTAATCTGTGTGTGTGAGTGTGTGTGTGTGTGTGTGTCGTTTGGGACACAGCTTATGTTTTTTTCCTATTGTTGATCATCTGCTGTGTAAGAACTGTAAATTTGATCAGTTAGAAAAGATTTAGCTACCTGAGTCAGAACAGTCTGAATGCCTGTGCAGAGTTTGGTGGAGGTAGCTTGAAAACTGTAGAGGAGTTACAGTCAGAAAGTTCTACGTTAAAGTTTGTAGAAATATTGACAGTTGAAAAAAGTTACAAAATAACAGTAATTAGCGGTGCTTACTCAAAGCAGAGTCTATATAGAAGAGACAGGCCACTTCAATTAAAGTGAATGGGAGATATTAAAATGGCCACCCTTACGTAAATCAAGAGTTCACGGCAAATTAGCCGCAAACTAGCCGCAAATTCGCCAGTGATTATTTTCACATGCAAATGAGCTTTGCATCAAACTTGTGGCAAATTGTCCATTGTTGCCAAAGGTTCACCACTATAGGCGAAGTGCTGTAAACTTATTGCAAACATTTGCCATGAATCCAAAGCTCATTTGCATGTGAAAATATTTTCAAATGTGCAGCAAGTTTGCAGCTAGTTTACATTTGTTTGAATGTAGAAAAGGAAGCCCCGCCTTACAGGTAAAAGAGCCAATCACCTTTTATATACATACATCGCTATCGTCAATCAACTCGAAAATGCATGCATTAGATTGACAAGCATGTTTTGTTTTTTTGTAATCTGAGGCAAAGACGCACAATTCGTTACAGTGTTGTCAGATTTTACTGCTGATTTGAAATATGTTCTTTGATCATAATCTTGACTAACCGTTTTGAAGATTGGTCATTTCAGTTTTCCCCCATTCAAGTAGATAGGAACTATAATTGTATGCCACTTGATTACATAGAAAAATAGCTGCCCAGCCTGCCAGAGACGAGAGTGTTTAAAAGATGGCCACTGAGTGGACTGACTTGTCCTGAAAGGGACTTTGCTCAAAGTCTGAATTTATCTTCAAAAGTCAGTCTCATTAAACTGGTTACGTTATTATTCAGTTTCTTTGGATATATTGACTTAAAAATAAGATCAAGTTCATTTTGCAACCAAATAGGTCCAGTTACTGGATGTTCTGCTTTGGTGAATACAAATGGAAATCTGCAGTGCCAAAGTACATGAAGTTAAAAATGGGCATGGTTTGATAAATGATCACAGTGGAATGGAACTGCTGGGTAAGAAAAGCATCTGAGCATGTATTATATTGTAATAGATTAGAAGACTCTGACACTGTAAAGATAACATTCATACATATTAATTGTGGGAATGTATCTATTCAGAGTATGTGAGATGAGTCAGCTGTGGTATATGTCACTGTTTGTGGTTTTAAGAGAAGTTTTGTTAAGTCTCTCTTTCTCTCACCCACTTCTGTCCCCATTATCTTCCCTGCTCTAAATCTCTTTGATGACTTATTAATCAAAGATGCTTTAATGACAGAGAGGCGTCAGTCCTCTCCGCAGCCTCAAAGTGTCTCTTTGTCTCAATGTTATTGACAGTACTTAGTAAAAGAGGGAATTGTTGACTAGTAAATGAACATGTCCTAAATGCTCTTGATATAAGTAGATGAAAATGAATGTTGTGTGCTTCTTTTTAATGTTTAATGTGTTTTTGTGTGCAATCTGAACAGATTCATAACCATAACCATAATGAAACCTAATTCCAAAGCCTTAGTGCTTAACTTGACAGCATTTCAAGGCATCATAGATGTACTCTCGAAACGAAAGCTGATCCAAATAGTAGAAAGCAACATTATGCCACCATCTAAGACACCTTGTTATTAAACCCTCCACGAGTTAAGAGAAATGTAGATACTAAATATACTTATAATTCATTCAAACTTATAACTCTGAAACTTTTAATCCAACATCTAATTCTGAATGTTCTGAATGTAATAAAACATTTATTCTTTTACCCTATATTGGGTGTTTTTATCCTTAACATTGTATTGTGTTGTTAGCTTAGCAACATGCTAACATAGAACTCTATTGAAATCAATCGTGATTGAGTCACCCTTGCACATCCTGCGCAACCGTACTTGTGTGTCACGGGTTTCTGCCTTTGTAGAACGTTTCAAATCATAATTTATGAGGTTCCATTACAGGTATCAGGTTCCATAGAAGGCAGCTACAGTATCTATGTAGGCAGAGGACAGCAAATGTGTATTAACTAAGCAAAATTTATATTCACTTCATTTATAAATAGAAATTTATACCGATATTGTCTTTTATTTTGACTGATACCACTATAAATTGAATCATTTTTTACAATTGAGCAATCCCTGAAAATGACCAAAGGGAGGTTTTAGCGAACAATTTTATCCTCAAAGTATGGTTAAGTAGTAGCCTTCTTCTTTTCTCTCCTTCTTGTTGTGAATTTCTGTATTCTTATCATTTGTTTCTGTGTGAGTAAAGGACAAGAGTGATGTTTGGGTGTCTGGAAATCCAGCCTTGGAGGGGATTGGATGATGATGTGTCTGTACAGGCAGAAAGATGAGAAAAAGACCAGACTGAATCCAAAAAGAGTACCGTAATAAGACTTTAGGGCAGTATCTGATGACAAGGCTGATCTTATATTTGTGATGCTATGGAGTGTGTGCATGCATGCTCTGCACCTGTGTTCCCACACACAAATATGTTTGTGTTTTAACATCCTAAGGTGAATAACAATTAAAAAAAAAACTCCCCTGATATTCAGCATCATGAGATATCAACCCTCATTTCATGTGGCGGCTCATAAACAACTCATGACTGTTGAGCATCAGCTGATTAAACTAACACACGGCTCACACAGTTTACAGTGAAGAGGTTAAGGGATGGTACTTTAAGTGCCGCTCGTATAGCTTGGGGTCTCTTACTGTGTGAAGGTGAATACAGCTCTTATCTTTTCTCTGCCTTTAGAACTAGACAGGCCATTTATAACTTGTGTCATATAGTGATAAAGGACTTTAAGCAAAGAGATTCTTTCCTCTTGCTTTTTCAGGTAACTATTTTGTCATTCACTTTCTCTTTTACACTCTGACTCTCTTTCAGTGTATGGTTGAGTGAGGCTGATGAGCACAGTTTACTGTCCTGTGTTGAAACAGTAAATTTGGATGGGGCATGAACAGTAGAAGGGTTTTGTAAGAAATGTTATGTCTATATCTCAGCTCTGTCCAAGAGAGAAATGCTGTGTGTGCAGTATCAAACATCTGTTCCATATTAGGATGGCGCTGTAAAAAGCCCCCTTCCTTTCTCTGTGTATACATTGTGTCTGTGTGTAGATTGTATTAGTGTGTATGGCAGAGGTCCGAAGGCTCTCAAGGAATAGAGGAGCCTTTGCCATATGGAATTGTTATCTATGAGGTAGTGTGTGCTCTTATTGGTTAGAGATGAGAACTCCCCTTCACTATTGCAGTATATCTTTGCACGCTATACAAGAGACGAGTGAGCTGAGCTGCATATTTGTTCGCTCCCCAACGTTGGATTCAATGCTTTGTATTGATTCATTCACGACTCAATAAAAGACGGAGAAAAAGGCACTGCTATGGTTTAGAAGACTTTTATTTCTAACAATTGGGGGCTCGTGAACCAAAGTGGGCCCAACTACTGTACTGCCGGTGACCGGAACGGGGTTGCTGACTGATCTTCAACCACAGTGGATCCACGCAAGCCGCATGAAGCTTGCTCCAGAGGAGGGCCTTACTGATTCAGGGTGAACGGTGAAAGCACTGGAGGAGCTGAACACGCAGCGCCAGTGCCCAACCGGGATCTTTGAATTAGGAGGACCTGAGGAGGGACCGGAACAGTCAACATGAAAACATTCCTACTGACACTCTGCATATGGCAGGTGTTCGTGCTTGCCTATGCCCGTTCAGCATCAAAACAACAGCAAGGAGTCACAAGTGTAATTCCTAGAAATAATGTATGATGGTTTATGTTTTATGGTAATGTTATAAGAAGATGTTTTTGTTATGAAGGTACGGGTAAACACCCAGAAACGAAGGTACATAGAATGTGATGCCTCAAGTGACCCTGAAGTATATCTAGACAGTGTTGGACAGCCAAGAGGTATTAAATGTTTGGATTAATTCTTGGCTAAAGATGGAGGAGGAATATGTAAAATATTTGGTGACAAATGCTATACATACATCCTGGGTCACATTGATTATGATGGTGAATTCATGAAGGTATGAAAGGAAATGGATAAATTGAATAAAAAAATTGCTGATGAATTACAGAGAAGAGAAGTGGATGATAGAGATTGTGGGTTTTGGAGATTGGATTACAAGTTAGCAAACAGAACTATCAAGTACTAATGACTTTGAAAGAAATGTTTGATTGAAATATGTTTCATGTATTATTCTGTAATAATGGACATGCTGAGAATAATGTAATGTGATAATTATGTTATAGTATAACTGTCATTATCAAAGGGGGCACTGTAAGAAATGTTATGTCTATATCTCAGCTCTGTCCAAGAGAGAAATGCTGTGTGTGCAGTATCAAAAATCTGTTCCATATTAGGATGGCTCTGTAAAAAGCCCCCTTTCTTTCTCTGTGTATACATTGTGTCTGTGTGTAGATTGTATTAGTGTGTATGGCAGAGGTCCGAAGGCTCTCAAGGAATAGAGGAGCCTTTGCCATATGGAATTGTTATCTATGAGGTAATGTGTGCTCTTATTGGTTAGAGATGAGAACTCCCCTTCACTATTGCAGTATATCTTTGCACGCTATACAAGAGACGAGTGAGCTGAGCTGCATATTTGTTCGCTCCCCAACGTTGGATTCAATGCTTTGTATTGATTCATTCATGACTCAATAAAAGACGGAGAAAAAGGCACTGCTATGGTTTAGAAGACTTTTATTTCTAACAGGTTTGCACTCAGAAATTAAAATAGCCAAAAGCCTTTTACATCACAGCTATGATCAATGATAATTTCCTACATTCTGGTCTGTTGCAGGGAGAGGGACAGTCTCTTTCTAGAAATCTGATCTTGCAGTATGTAAAAAATCTGTCCATTGCAACACAAGTCATCAATGTAAATCTGCTTAAAGCGAATGTGGTCTACATTTAGGGATACTCTATCATAAAGATGACCTTAAAGCTATAATAGACAGGCTCTCTGTTCTTCTTACTGTTCAATGTCTCTACAGCCTTCGACATACATCCTGCTTTCAGTATTGTTCACACTTGAAGAATAACTTCAAAGTTCCAGTTTTGACTGTCACCAGATTACTTTCCATAGCTGTGTGCTTCATGACAAACATTCATTTCTGTCTCAGTCTAAATGTATTTCAACTGACATTCTCTCTCGCTGTGGCCCTGCTCATATTTTTAGTGTCTTGTAGACTGTATGTGCTCAGCTGGTAAAAAAGGATGTTCTACACCTGCAGATGGCTTATTTGCATTTCATCATAAACCGTCTCATGTGGATTTAAAGGTTGACCCTCTATTGCGTCTGTTTATTTCCACAAGTTTTGTTTTGTTTATTTAGGTTGTCTTTCTCTGACAACACTTCTAACTGTGGTGAGATGCAACGTATCCCTCCCTTTGGCTGAAAACAGATACAGTAGATAATAGAGATAAACAGACTGCATATTTAAACATTGAAACATATTTGATGTTTAATTTACGGTGATGTGGAGCAAAAATTAGGACTTCAGTGTGGGCGGTGCTACACATAGCCTTTCTAAAGAAATAGAAACCAAGCAACCAATAAAATATCCTGCCACATGGTCACATCTGATTAGAATCGCACCTGGTTGTGCCTGGTTAGGGCACGGTCACTTAATCTGATGCATTTCCATACTAAATTCTGCCTGCTCCGACCCACCTCAGCCTCCAGTATCAAAGGCAGTTCTGATGCTTCTATGCAGGTTCTATGTAAATTAAATGAAGCCTCCGAAGCCAGCCTTACATTTTTACATATGATTACATTTTGTCATCATATATATCATAATTTATAGTTTCATATTTAAAAGTGTAATTTCATATTTGTATTTATTTAATATATCTATATTCCTAATTTGATACTGAATCTATTGAACTCCTAACATTATTAATGCAATTGTAATTGTTGTGTAAATGCATTTATGCCACCGAGCAGTAGGTCTGGGTGATATATCGAATATTAACGACAAACCGGTGACATGCTGATCTGTGTGCATGCATATGGTGGTGCTCTCAGATCAGTTCACGTGCATTGTGAAATAAAAGTAATGCATGTTCAAGCATTCGCACAATTCCAAACAGTAGTAAAAATTACAAGTTATTATACAAATTACAAACGTGGCACCATATAACAGAAAAGAGGAGATAACAGCAGAAATATATTACTTTTGTATAACGCAAATCTAATAATCAGAATAATAATGGTTATAAAGCATTATATTAAAATTATAAACCTGACATTTCCCACAATACTAATTTAGTATTATAAAATGTTCAAAAATAAGTCAGTGAAGAGGCATTACACACCTTGTTCAATTACAAAAATGTATTAGTAAAAACATTTGAAGGTAAATCATGTTTTTTATTAAGCTGTGTATCATTGTATTTGGAATATAAATTTAAAAGGGTATATCAATGAAAATTATTAAATGTCATTCTTAAAATGACATTATTAAATGTCATTCAAAATTATTAAATGTCATTCAACAGTTGGTCAAGATGACGATATAATAACATTTTTAAAATCAACAACAAAATCTGACAACACTGGTGTCATAAATTGTGATTCTTTACCTCATTTTACGCTAAAAAAACAAAATTTTCCCGGCTCGTATGGCTAATGCGCATTTGATTGACAGGTGATGTTTGTATCGAAAATGTGAGGTGTAAGGCGGGACTTCCTTTCTATATCCATTGACATTTACATTTATGCATTTGGCAGACGATTTTATCCAAAGTGACTTACAGTGCACTTATTGCAGGGACAATCCCCCTGGTGCAACCTGGAGTTAAGTGCCCTGCTCAAGGAAACAATGGTGGTTGCTGTGGGGATCGAACTGGCAACCTTCTCCCATTCTAATAGAAGTGGCCAATCTCTGCTAAATAATCTCTGATGTTAACTCCCCTATGTTCCATTACATAATACACATTTAACATGTATTACTGAATTGTTATTATTGTTATTATTATTATTATTATTAATGGAAATTCTGTCATCATTCAAAATCATGTTGTTCCAAACCAGTATGAGTTTCTTTATTCCATGCAACACAATAAGGAGATTTTAGACAGAATTAGCCAGAATGTTAGCGTCACTATTTACTTTCATTGAATGTGTTTCATTGAATGTGTTCTGAACTTTTGTGTTCCACAGAACACAACATGATGGTAGGGAAATTGTAACAGAATGTTAAATTATGGCCTAGCCATCACTTTAAAGGGATAGTTCACCGCAAAATGAAAATGATCTCATAATTTACTTACCCTCATGCCATCCCAGATGTGTGACTTCCTTTCTTATGCAGAACACAAATTATGATTTTAGAAGAATATTTCAGCTCTGTAGGTCCATATGCAAGTGAATGGGTGCCAACATTTTGATACTCCAAAAAGCACATGAAGTCATCTTAAAAGTAATGCATATGACTCCAGTGATATAATCTATATCTTCAGAACTGATATGATAGGTGTGGCTAAGAAACGATTCAAAGAAATGATTTATTTGCTAGAAATGAAATGTGCAGGGATGAATGTGAATGTTTTGTTGTGCTGTAGTTATGACACCTCTCCAGGCTTAAATCTCCATGCTCTTAAATGTACTTTCTGCTTAAAAGGGCACCTTTAGATTTGTGAATGAAAGGGGCAGGGGCTTGTGCCCATGTAGCCCCGTTCTGTTTACGTCAGTGATCTAAAGGCTCAGAAATGGTTTGGGTAGTTTAACGTTTAATTTTGTGAAAACCATACTGAAGAGTAACATACCAACATACAGAGAGATTTTAGCACCCAAACTAAGTTTTCTTCAGTCTGAGGCAACCAAATATCAAAATCTAATAGCTATTTTTGAGAAAGAGAGAGAGAGAGAGAGAGAGAGAGAGAGAGAGAGAGAGAGAGAGAGAGAGAGAGCTTTCACCCCTGTTTTTTGATAATGACAAGATTTTTCCATTTTCTAAAGAAAATGTGAGTGGTACTTGTGCATGCAAAATTTATGTTACAATGCTGCAAGGATGTTGTTATGTGGTTGCTAGGGCGTTCTGGGTGGATGCTAGGATATGGTTAGGTGGTTGCTTGGGTGTTCTGGGTATTTGCTATGTGGTTCCTTAACCCAAGTGAGAAGAGCCCACCCCCAAATGTCTATAATATTCTGGTCCCTAGATATGGCTTGTGTTCCCCCTTCAATGTAAGTCTATGGGATTTTTTTTATATATATAGAATTTTGATAAGTAAAATAGTCAGACTAAATCTCCAAATCTATTTCTCTATCCTCATCCACACTTGACTCTTCTCTACCCAGCTGTTCTCCTAAAGTCTGTCCTCACTTCAGTACTGGCTCGATTTCGACCTCCTGTGGCCCAAGAAAACAAAAAGTTTTCCCTCTCAAGTCTTGTATTTTGTTTGTGGGCAGCAGGAAAGTCCAGCAAAGCTTTACTAATGTCCCAAGCTTTTTGTCCCAGAGTGTGAAACTCTAATGAGGCACAGGGATGCGATTCCCATGAGAGGCTTCCCGCTGGCACAGGATAGGATAAGGATAATAGAGCCAGTTATATGTGTGTGAACCCAGAAGAGGGAGAGGTGGCAGAAAAAGGGAATGACTAGGGCAGGAGAAGCTATTGGAAAAACAGCACAGAAAGTAAAAGGCTGTGTGGTAGCACAACTGAAGAAAATAGGTGATAGAAAATTAAATTGGAGGCAGACCAGACAAACATACCATTTACAAAAACAAAGAGAAACAGATAAAAGATACAAAAAGTAAACATTTAATTTGAGAGGGGAACTGTAAAAGCAGCAGTTTAGTCCATTTCTATGTTTAGTCGGCATTAGTCTGATGTGCAATTTAATTCAATCTCCAAATATTTTCTCATATCACTGGTTAATGAGCACATGTACACACATTATATTCTGGTACGGACATGAATGATCACTCAAATTGTACGGCTTGTTAAGGAGAGGTGCACTATTATTTTTCTAACTGATTTGACTTCATCTGACAGACGATAATTAAAACACACACACACACACACACACACACACACACACACACACACACACACACACACACACACACACACACAAAATCCTGAACCCTATCTAGAGACCAGAATATCTGAGATTTGAGGGTGGCATGAAGTTCTAGTTGAACTAGCCCTCACCTCTTACATTTTAAAGTAAAGACAAATATAGCAGATGCAGTAGATTAAACCTTCTCTGACCTGAGACTTCAATTCTCAGCAGACAGGAAACATGCTGCTGTTTTTGAGGTACAGTGAAATTAATGTGTGGATGTGGGGAGTGAACGAGGGCACAGCATTTCTTACAAAAAAAGTCCTTTTAAACCACTTAAACCACTTAAACCTGCCTGGTCGACCCCCTATTTAGCTGGTCTACCGGATCTCACAGCCTGACCAAGATGGTCTCCAGATGGTCTAACTGGTCTTCCAGCCTGGCCAGGCTTGACTTCAGCTGGTCCTACTGCTCTCCTAGCCAAGATGTTCTTTAGCTGGTCAAACTGGTCTCCCAGCCAAGCCAATGTGATCTTCAGCTGTTCTAACTGGCCTCACAGCCTGGCCAAGCTGGTGCTAGCTGGTTTAGCTGGTCGACCAGCTGGTCTCCCAGCCTGACCACCTGACAAGTGCCCAGAGCCCCACTAAAACCAGTAAACAGACAAGCCTGACCAAGTTGAGAAACTAACTGAGACCGGAATACTAGGTTGTTGTTTTTTCCTGCAGGGGCACTCAACACTCAACTTATGTTTTAAAATGGTTTCCACAAATAGAGTCAGATATGTGAAGGAGTTTTGTCCATCAGGCCTGTTGTTGTCTGTCTGAGTGACTCTAAATGGCCACTTTGTGGCCGTACTGAACCCAGATCTTCTGTAGAACGTGGCATGTGCTTCAAAGATGTTTTGTACCACACACACAAGGAGACCAGAAGAAATGAGTCACAGATGTCACTTTAAGATTTTTATTTGTATCACAAGGCTTCTTATGTGTCTGTCTAAGTGTGTGTGTGTATGGGGGAGTGTTTAGTACTATGAACAGTGGCCTATGTGAGAGTTTTATGTATATGCATGAGGAAAAGAGAGCTTTGTTCATGTTGGCGCAAAACAGGGATAGAGTAAGTTGGTGTGAATACCTGTGTGTCTCTGCTATGTCTGACTGGCTCCTGCTTTTGGTTTATCAGTGAAGCATGACATTGTTATGTTCCAGCTCAAGGTCTCTAGACATACTGTATGACTGTGTAGATTAATAAACCACAGGTGGAAAATTTGGATTAAATCTACATTGTGGAAAAATTATAACAGCTCTATAAATCAATGTGATATTACTACAAAGGCAGTGGTCCGAGCATTGCCATTAGACACACTTTTGACCATCAGTAACTTTCCCATTTGTTACTAGTGTCTCTGTTCAGATGAATGTCTACATTGTATGAATGTTTTTAGCCCTCTTCATTTGTACTAAATGTGGGTACTTTCCACAGCTGCCAGATGTTTTCAGACAGTCCCTTACCACACCCTCCACAGTTGTAGCATGTTTTTGCACAGTGTGTGGACTTTTCAGACTGTTCCTTACCATAGGCAAAATTACAATGGCTATTAAGTTTAAATTAACGATTTCGATGGAATGCCATCGGACCAGCTTAAATAAGGTACAAATTGTGCCCTGTATTGTTTTGACACGGGATATGTCATTTCATCTTTAAATTCGGGAGTATCTCATATTTTACAGGATGTATGGCAACCCTAAAGAGAACACATAATGAAATTCGATTTTAAGACATTTAGAAATTTTAAATGTATTTTCTGAAGAAAATGTGAGTGGTGCTTGCCAGTGCAAAAGTCCCCTTCACAATGTTAGGGTGTTGTGGGTAGTTGCTAAGGCATTTTTTATGTGGTTGCTAAGGTGATTGGGGTGGTTTCTAGCTTGGGTCACACCTTCAGTGTAAGTTTATCTGATTTCTTAGCCCATTTATAACAGTAAAAGCATACCTCTCTCAAGAAAGATGCTTGATTTGCGGTATCATAGCAAAAACATTGCAGGACAAGTCAGGCAGAAAAATGTACCATCAGGGGTTTGTTGTCTTAGCAAACAACACTAAAAATGAAGGATGAACTTACAATTTATAATTTGACAAGAAGCAAAGTGTATTCTAAATATCCTGACTAATATGATTTTTTTCTTTCTCTCTATTTCATGTATTTTCCTGGATTGTGAACTTTGTAGGTAAGTTAATATTATTTGTGTGTGTGTGTGTGTGTGTGTGTGTGTGTGTGTGTGTGTGTGTGTGTGTGTGTGTAGAGAGAGAGAGAGAGAGAGAAGACAAATTGTAATACAATGACTAGCATTCACTAAAAGCAAAGTTTAGCAATTATTTATGAAGCAGATTTATTTAGAAACAGAGATGGAGGAAAGGAGAGATAAAGAGATGAAAAGAAATTGATGTCCTTTTCTTTACAAGACAGGAAAGGGAAGAGTGTCGTAAGGTGGTTAAAGGGAAAGGAGGCGAGAACTGGCTTGACAATATAAATAAAATTTTATGATAAACCTAACCTAAAACACACAAACTTAAACACATACAGGGCAGCTGCCTGTAAATCTCTCTCTCTCTCGAACTGTCGTCACCGGACGCCTTTATCCCTTGCGCTCCCCATCAGGCTGATTGGTGACCGGGCGTGCGTCGTTCCAGCCCGTCCCCTCCCTCCTCCGATCTACACTCCTCTCGGCGTATATTCAAGTTATTAAATTAATATCATAAACGTGTGACTTGTCGACTAATGGCTTAAATTAACTCCTACTGGTTGACTAGGAAAATGTTTGGTCGGGGGCAGCCCTAATATGATTAGTTGAGGATAAAGCAGAGAGGATGAGTATGAGAGAGAGTGATTTATAGATTGTCAGTCTTTTGCCAAGTAGAGCACAAGTTTTAGCCAAGTAACTTGCAACAGGTCATCCAAAGAGTAAGGTAAAGGGAGGCAGAGAGAAAGAGAGGGAAAGTTGGGAGTTTTGGTTGAGGGAGAAAGGTGTTCTGATCTTGAAATTGAGTATAAACTAAACCATTTGCTATCGGTGCCAATGTCAGTACACAAGTGTGTGTGGGCGCGCATGTGTGTTTTTGGGTGTGCATTTGTTGAACATAATTGATTTCAAAAGGTGGGCAAAAAACATGAAGATTAATATTTAACTAATCCTAGCCTGACCACATGGGGAGTTTCTAATATTTAGGAAATTATTAGAAACTCCCCATGTGCTGTCTTTAACACTTTAAAAGACTTAATGAAGACACAAAGTTTAGACAACCATGTTTGCATTTCTTGTATACTCTTAAACTTTACTCATCGAGATACTCTGTGAGAAGCTAAATGTGTAGTGGTTGTTAGCGGAAAAATTTATTGTTTTGTAGTTGCCAACCACACTAAGATGTTTTGAGCATTCACAGGCTGCAGTTTCATTATTCAGCCCAATCTGTTGACTGTCACATACACTCACTGAGCACTTTATTAGGAACACTATATTAAAACTTGGTAGGGCCTCCCTTTGCTCTCAAAACAGCCTCAATTCTTTGGATTCCACAAGAAACTTTCCTTTGAGATTCTGGTCCATGTTGATATGATTGCATCACACAATTTCTGCATATTTGTTAGCAGCACATTCATGCTGTGAATCTCCCGTTCTACCATATCCCAAAGTTGTTCTATTGGATTCAGATCCAGTGACTGAGAAGACCACTGAAGAACAGTGAACTCATTGTCATGTTCATGAAACCAGTTTGAGACGACTTTTGCTTTGTGACATGGTGCATTATCATGCTGGAATTAGCCATTAGAAGAAGGATAAATTGTGGCCATGAAGTGATGCACAAGATCAACAACAATACTCAACTAGGCTGTGGCAATCAAGCGATGACTGATTGATATTAACAGACCAAAGTGTGCCAAGAAAACATTCCCCATACCATTACACCACTGCCACCATTCTGGATTGATGACAAAAGGCAGGTTGGGTCAGTGGATTCATGCTGTTGATCCAAATTCTTATCCTATTATCTGTGTGCCTTAGCAGAAATTGAGACTCATCAGACCACTCTATGTTTTTCCAGTCTTCAACTGTCCAGTTTTGGTGAGCCTGTGCCCTTTACAGGCTCAGATTTCTGTCCTTGGCTGACAGAACTGGAACCCGACATGGTCTTCTGCCATTGTAGCCCATCCGCCTCAAGGTTCGACATGTTGTGCATTCTGAGATGCTATTCCGCTAACTACAATTGTACAGAGTGGTTATCTGAGTTGCAGTAGCCTTTCTGTCAGCTTGAACAAGTCTGGCCATTCTCCATTGACCTCTCTCATCAACAAGGTTTTTCTGTCTGCAGAACTGCCGCTCACTGGAAGTTTTTTGGCTTTGTCACATTTCTGAGTAAACTAGTGACTGTTGTGTGTGACAATCCCAGGAGATCAGCAGTTACAGAAATACTCAGATCAGCCCGTATGGCATCAAAAATCATGGCACAGTCGTAATTACTGAGATCAAATTTTTTCCCCATTTTGATGGTTGATGTGATCATTAAATTAAGCTCCTGGCCCATATCTGCATGATATTATGCATTGCACTTCTGCCACACGATTGGCTGATTAGATAATCGTATGAATAAGTAGGTGCACCTAATAAAGTGCTGTGAGTGTATATCTGCAGTAGGATAAGGCATTATGATGGTATATACCTTGCTAGGATGGAAATGTAAACCATGGGTCCAAACCATTTTAAGATGAAGAACTTTGCATTAAGGCACTTACTTCGATGAAAGGTTTATTTGCCAATGATTGCTGAGCATCTTCGCAACTTTATGTGTTAATATAGAATTTAGGTTTGTAACGTATACAGAATATTGAATAATAGAAAGAAAAAGGTAGCTCTGACCCTGAATTGTGATTTTATGAGCTGTGTTCGAAGCTGTTATGAAATTACTATAAGCACATTCTGTATTAATGAGCCAAGTTTCTTTGTTGCCAACTATATTACTTGAGCAGAAGAATAGTTTATTCAGATTATTTTTATTAATTCATCGAATTCATCATTTTCATTATTGCTGTTGCTGCCTTTTTTAAAAAAAGCAATAAGCCACTTGATTCTGCATGTTACTGTGATTTTAACATGGATAAGGAGGTTTTACCCACTGCTTACGCCCCTTACATGTGGTAAAATCATTGTTTAGCACAGCCTCTTGTGGCTTATTGCTTTACATTACAATGGCTTCAAATGTGACTTATCTACTCAGAATGAATGTGATATAGAATATATAAAATTTACCATTACCATGATATACTGTAAAATTACTCGTACCTTTGGTCATACTGCCAACCCCTGATCTGCAGATAGCAGCATGCTTTTTATCACTTCTATCTTTTAATTTTCCTGCTTTTAAGGATGAAATAACTTACTGCCATTGCAAAAATATAATTCTTTGTGCTCTGGGCACTGGATTGAGATCATGACATATTAGTGCTGCAGGATGAAAGCTGGTCTTTTGAGACTTTCATAAGAGATTATGCGCCACAAATGGCCCAAAGTGATTCTGAACTATAAGGCTCAGAAAAGCAATTTTTGAAATATTCTTCTCTGTGGGTGAGATGCATATATTGTGACTGTCCTATGGCAGCATTGTGGAATCAATTTGTAGAATGACTTGCACTGTACGTGCTAAAGGAATTCTAAACTGTAACCCTCATTGATATGCATCTCTCCCATTCTGTCTTTGTCTCTCTCTGCTTCATTCCAATTCACATATTATCTATACTATATACTTTGCCTCTACATTAGAATTAGTGCATCTCATTATAGTATGGTGAAAATAGTACATCAAAGGTCCCCAGATCGAATACTATTACATTAGATTTTTTAAGAATGCTTGCTTTCTGGACTAGTAAGATTCTGTCCTATTTCTAGGTTACTAAACAAATAAGCTAATTTGTGACATTGACCATGTTAATTACTTTTTAAAAAAGAAAAGAAAGAAAATTGAAACACAAGATACTCTTTGGAATATTCTCAAATCATGCTGAGATAACATGCATCATCAGGTTTTGCACAAATTTGTGGAGGCTAAGCCAGCTCGAGTGCATGCTGAGAGCATTTCTAAATTCAATGTTACACTCAAGTTGAAATTGTCTTGAAAAAATAAACCATATTAAATTAATAATACTGCAAAATAGAAGCATTTTCTCAAGTGGACTTAGACTTTTGAACCCCATTGTAACAGTACACAGTACACATATTACTGAGTGGTGGTGGTGTAGTGGTCTTAGCACATAACTGGTAATCTGATAATCAGAAGGACGCTGGTTTGAGCCCCATATCCACCACCATTGTATCCTTGAGCAAGCCACTTAACTCCAGGTTGCTCCAGGGGGATTGTCCCTGTAATAAGTGCTCTGTAAGTTGCTTTGCATAAATGTAAATGTACGTGCCAAATGCATAAATGTAAATGTACTGTTTAAGAAAATTTAAATGAGCAGTTTTTCAACTGAATTCAAATTGACAACTGGCACAGTCATTATTAAATTCATCACTGGAGGAATATTAAAACTTTGGAAACCTGATCCCATGGCAACAGCCCTTTGAACTATGAACTTAACCCTTTGAGGAAGATGAGACTTTGACATGCATCGACTGCTCCATCTGGTATGTGATCATATCACATTTTTTCCCTTAAAAATAATTATCTGTTTTCCATCTGTATTTAACAGATAAATGGAAGCAGAAGGGCAGACACACATGTGGCCAAGACTAGTTGAGAACAGTATTTTGGACGTTCACAGCATTTGACATAAGATTTAAAGCTTATGGTGCAGACTTAAGTACAGAGAGCGGATTTAAGAGTGAACAGATGACCTGATGACAAGTGTTTAAGGGTCCAGTGTCTTAATCATAGAAGAACCCAGCACTTGGACTATTTGTGTTGGATTATGAAAAGGTTTACAAGGATCTTACACTCTAATCATTTGATAACCCGACAAGTACTCTGATTTAGATTTACTTCAGTCGTTACCATAGTCAAGGGCACTATATTTTCAGCTCAGTTGCTTTAACAAACATACTGTATTACAAATGTTGTATTCAGTGTCCCACAGTTGAATGGAAGTAGATCATTATTTGGTTATCATTACCGAAGAGCTCAACAGCGTGGTTCTGGAAGTAAAAATTTAATTAATTGTTTTCCATAAAGGAATTGATTTTTAATGTAAACATTTTTAAAGACAAACCTACCGTGAGCGCCAAGGTTGTTTATCATTAGTGCATAATCATTGGCCACCAGTCCACATTTTTTTTCTGAATTCCTGGTGAAGAACAATGCTATCTGAACTACACAAATCCTTAAGGACTAGGAAACTAGGAAAACCTAGTCAGAGAATCGCAGCAGACAAGCTCTGCAGCAACCGCTTTACAATCTCCATACATATATATTTGTATACATATGAATATTATGCAATAAATTTAACAAAATATTCTTTCAATCAGTAGATAATAGATAGACAATAGATAAATCAGTAGATTTATATTTAGAATGTTTTTATTTTAATTATACCATTCGCATATGCTTCATGGGATTGTAGTTCATTCCCTCATGAAAGATGGACAGTCTTGTGCATTTTTTTTCTTCAAATCAAAGTTTGTAGTGCTGTTATTAATCTCTGAGCTGGTTGGTTTGGTTCATATCTTAGAATGCTTTTTTGAAGACTTTTACAAAACACCTTTGGAATTAATGGAAAAAACACTTTTGGAACCAACCGCAAATATTGCATCACAAAAATTACCATACATATTATTTTATTTTTATTCTAGAGAAATATATTAAAGAATGTAGCACAGAAAGATCAGAGCTGGTGTATACAGCACTGTTGTTTTGTTTTGCTGCTCACTAAAAAGGATGAGAGGGCACAACCATCATCATGAAGTCTTGCGGACTGAATGGAATCAGTCCGGAAATGGACCGGCATAGCTTAATCATTAGCAAGGCAGCTAAAGTTAGCAACTTCATACAGTCTGAAAAAGCTGAACTGCTTGTGTTTTTAGCAACATGCACCTGATCGACTAGATGGAGAACATAGGCTAAATATCGTAATTTACTTAAAAGCTTATCATCGATATTGTGGATTTTTTTACCCAGCCCTAGTCATAAAGTTTCTTTATTTATTTATTGGTATATGATAACTGGAAAGACTGCTAGTTTTCCTGCTGAGTTGTTCTGTTCGAGGGCTTTAGCCTGAGCTTTGGTCCCACACTTCTCTGTAATTCCCTTGAGCAAGAGAGAATTTAGGGCAAGTGTGATTAGTGGCGGCCTCACGCTCTTGCAGACCTGTGAGGAGAGACAAAACAGAGATCACCTGTCTCCTTCCCAAGAGATACTCCTCTACTTGTCAGAATACTCCTCTGTCTGTCTTGTTGTCTGTGACTCTGTTGGCTGATGTCTCCCTGTTCTCACTCATGCCCTAGTCCTATTTCTCGCCATGTCTAAAGTCTGGTAATCCCAGCTCTCTGGAGGAGCTGCTGACTGCCTCTTCTGAAGACACATTTAAAGGAGGTTCTCCCATAGCTAAATCGCTGAGCTTTTGAAGTCTCCAGCTCTAAGCCCAGGAAAGCATGGAGTTGATCTGAGCTCCTGCATAGATTAATGTAGGTTTATTGGCTACTATACTGACATATACACACACAATAAACCTTGCTCATATCAATTACACACGTATCATATACACGTGCTCAGTCTAAGGTATTTATGCACTATACCGATACATTTCACTTACGAGAGACAATTGTTTTTAGCTGTGTATGTGTGTCCGCTCACATTTCTAGACTGCTAGCTAACTGCTCACATTGTTACATTGAACTGCATTGTGTGTCTGGTGATTCGTGATAGATGTCAGCCATTGAACAACATCCTGTTCACAACAGAGTGTGCGTGTGACAGTTGCAAAGAAAAGGAGGCACAACCCATACATGCATGTTAAACAAGTCCTAAAAAGGCTATATTTTCTTCCAGTGATCCATCCATTCTTCAAATGCTTCCATTGGAATAGGTATTTTTAAGATTTCTTTTATCTCAGTATGTTTTATGTAGTTTGTTGTTGTAACGGTTACCCTGTCTTGTCTCACTGTTGCCCTTTGTTTGTAATTTTGTCACTTTTGTTATTCCTTAGTTTTCACTTTTGTCACCCTTGTACCTCCATAGTCTTGTTTTCCCTCGTGTTCACTGTTCATTGTTTTCACCTGCCCTTGTTAATTTGCCTTTGGTTTCTGTTAATCACCTTGTCACCTAGTTTGTGTTCTGTTTGTTCATTGGCCCCTTTTTCCCATGTTTTTGTATTTATATCCTGGTTTTTGATTTAGTCCTTGTCTGTCGTTGAATGCTGTTGTACGTAGTTTGTGCTCGCTCCCATGCCTGTGTTCCCATGTTCCAGTTCCTGTGTTTTCGTGTTTGGTTTCCATTTGCCCATCGTGGTAGTTTTGGTTTATTCCATGCCTGTGTTCCAGTTCCTGTGTTTTGTTTTCATTTGCCCATCGTGGTAGTTTTGTTTATTCATGCCTGTTTGTTTCCTTTAATCAATAAACCCGCATTTGGATCCTCATCCCTTGTCTGACTGCGACCTCATTCGTTACAGATGTCAATTAGCAGAAACTTTTTCATTCAAATTGACAGTCCTTCTGGAATAATTCATGGATAGAGATCTTGAAAGAGATTTCAAAATATGATCTTAATGAATCTGTACTTCAAATAATTCTTATTATTATTTGTAATATCTTAATATATGTGTAATTGTATGGCATTATTTAAAATCTCAAGTGGTAAAAAAGGAAAGAATCAAAAGAAGAAAAAAGAAATTTCATTTTTTTTTATATTTTAAGATTCTACATTATTTCAATGTCACCTATAAAATGTAAGCAAATTTGAGACATTGACCATCTTAACTCTTTTGTATCAAAGGTCAAATTTTCTTGCTTCCATTGAAGTACACCAGATGGAACTAAAGAACAAATTGCGACAATGTTTTACATATAGTCTGTTGTCAGGAAAGCATGTCTTATATTTAAATGCTCCTCAAAACCAAAAACAAATGTATACCATTGATTAACTGGTTTGACCTTCTTTCTAGCTCTAAGTGAAGAACAAAGATGACATTTGCTGTGTGTGTTTTTTGGAGCCTTAAAGGAATAGTTAATCCAAAAATGAAAATTCTCTCATCATTTACTCACCCTCATTTCATCCCAGATGTGTATGACTTTCATCTGCTGAACACAAATTAAGATTTCTAGAAGAACATTTCAGTTCTGTAGGTCAAGTGAATGGGTGCCAAACCTTTGAAGCTCCAAAATCCACATAAGGGCAACATAAATATACTCCAGAAATCTCTAGTGGTTAAATCCATATATTCTGAAGCAATATGATAGGTGTCAGTGAGAATCAGATCAATATTTAAGTCCATTCTTTATTACAAATTCAGCTCCCTTCTCAGTCAGTCTCCACTTCAGTTTCAATTTCCCATTCTTCTGCTTCTGGTGATTCACAGTCTTAATGCATATCGCCCCTACTGGGCATATAGGAGAATTTATTATAAAAAATGACTTAAATATTGAGCCATTTCGCACACACACCTGCCATATCATGTCTGAACACATGGATTTAAACAAATAGTTCACCCAAAAATGAAAGTTTCTCAGTATTCACATACAGGGATGACCGGAGTGTGAGTAAATCATAAGAGAATTTTCATTTTTTGTGAACTATCCCTTTAAAGCACAGAAATCGAAATTGAAGAACGAACGGGTGATGTCATTTAGAACAAAATTTGTCTAAACCTATGTTTTCTTTAGTTTATTTCAGTGGTTCATAACAGCATGCCAGCGTGAACTGTGAGGAAAACTTCTTACCAGCTACTAAACACCTTCTTACTGCCATTGGTCCACTTCATTGTTAGGTGTGACCTGGAGCTCCACCTACTTTGAGGCTGACAACTAATTCCCTCATTCTGTCAGTTAAGATTAGTCAACATGAACACACTGGTGTATAGAGTTATTAGTGAGCAGGTGCAAATTTACCTATATTTGTACGATGGTTCTTTTTTATTAGTCTACAAAAGGAATCATATCTAGTCAAATACTCTTAGGTTTCCATTCACTCGTGTGCCTTCTGCAGCCGAAATCATTCACACATCTGCCCAAACATATGCCAATCATCATTCTTTTTTATTTTTTTCACTGTTCTGCCCATTAACTCTCAGTTGTATCAGTGTCACCATAACAGAGTGTAATCGGTGCATTTTATGTCTGCATATAGAGTGTTAGTGCATTAGTTGCATGAATGCACAGTGTAAACATTACAAAGTATACATTATCCACTGCATAAAAATTACGTCATCAAGTAGTTAAAACAGCTTTTTTTTACTGATCTCGTGTTAATTCTACTCATACAATAAGGCGTGAAGGGTTTGTTAATGTTTTATAGGTAGTGTTGAGCGTCCTCATGTTTAAATGTTAAACGCCTCCCCAAGTGGTTTGGCCGGTGTCTGACTGTTTGCAAACAGTATATTGTTGCTTAGCTGTTTCGAACTGTGCCAGGGCCTTTAAGTGTGTGTGTGTGTGTGTGTGTGTGTGTGTGTGTGTGTGTGTGTGTGTGTGTGTGTGTGTGTTCATACTGTATGTGCGAGAGAGGGAAAGTGAAAGAGACTTGGTAAATTACTTTCAGTATAAAGGCTGTAATAACAGTAGAAACAGGACTATGAATAAACCAACATTGATTAGGCCTAGTCCAAACTCTTTAGTCTGCTGAGCAGTCCTTTGTCCTTTGCAAAACATACACACACACACCCTCAAGCCCATACTGCGCAGCTGGTCTACGTCTTTCCACCAGCTGTGTTCTGTTTTTCTGAGAATGTGCGTGAATGTGGGCAACTTGATCAGACAGGTTTGTCCAAGACATAAACCTTTCTGGTTAGAGAGAGTGAGCGAGGGAATATGAGAACTAGAGTAAGTAATGATTAAAGAAGATAGGATAATTGCTTTATGAACAGCAGATGAGACTTTACTGCTATGGCCTCCATCTGATAATATCAGATCAGTGTTACATAGATTGTTCAGAGTGTGAACCATTGTTTTGTAAAACAAAGGTTTTAAACCATGGAACTGCAAAATGCTCAAGGTCGTCACTCTTAGACGCACGCAGCTGTTAAAGGTTTCTTTGTAATGTACAGCTGTTGTGGGAACGATTATCTATTTATCATAGATTTTCACTCTGACAGGAGTGTTTGTACGTTACTTCCTCTCTTCTGTTTATTAATGTAGGGCTTGAGAAATTCACTCTGCATAGCTGCTAAACATTAACATTATACACAGGATCTCTGTTTTTACAATCTCCCCTCCAGACCAGCTGTCATTACACATTATATCAAATAGTCTGGCCTTTTTCAACAAATCTTTTAAGTGAACATATAATTCTCGTTCACCTCCATTCACTGACTCATATTTCTTATTCACAGACGTCTTTCCCTTTTGAAGCCAATGACCTCAAGCATGAGACTGCTTTGTTGGCTTTTCAAGCCTGTAAAACTGACTATAGGATGAGGCAATTGCATTCGACTCTGGGCTGTGAAGGAGGAAATCTTTGGTTTCACCCGCTGAATGAATACACCTCTTTACTGAACCGGTCGCGTCTGCCGTTTGAGTCTGAACGAGATTAGATGTCTCGTTCATGAACAAACTGAATGTACTGGTAAACTTACAAACTAAATGAATGAATCATTTGGTCATCTGGTTCGTGAATGAGAATCTACTGAACGACTGAACGAGAGGAGGCATGTCATTTGTTAAGTTTGGCATGTGAGCCAGGTGCATTCAACAAGGTATACACAAAACCTTATCCCCAATTTGTGCAGAGTGTGCAAAAGTGACTAAAGACTTACAGTTAAAATAACTGCTGAAATGCTCAGTGTAAGATATATAGGCTTTTCTTTATCTTTTTCTATGTCTTATATATATGAAAAATATGATCTGCCCTTTGTGGTGAAAACGGTTATGGTGTTTACATTCTATTTTTAATGTGTCTTAGTACATTTGTAGACATGCAAATTCCAATTGTGTTGCTTTGTCCTGATTTTTAAAGACTGACTTTAGCACAAGCAAATAGCATTCGAGTGTGGGCTGTGAAGGAGCATATTATTGATTTGACCACTGAATGAATACACCTCTTCACTGTACTAGTCGGTCATGTAATTCATGAACGAACTGAATGTACTGGAAAAACTCATTCGTTAACGACACAAATGAATCAGTCATCATGAACGAGGATCTGCTGAACAGCTGAACGAAAGGAGGCGCTGCATGTCGTTTGTTCAGTTTGTCAATCTCATTGAAAAATAAATGGGGCAGGAAAATTTATGAATAGAAATGATGACCACACATTTCAATGACATACAGACATTATTAAAACTCATAATCATTCTTAGGCTACTATTGTTGTCTTTTTTTGTATAGCTTGATAAAAAGTCATGCTCAGCAGTTCACAATATGGTAAATATGCTTTGATGTCAGTTGTGAGGAAAGGCTTCTGATGCTTAAACACTCTGCATTGCTGAAGTCTCTCAGAAGAATTGTAGACACACACATTTTTATATACAATAGTTAGACTTGTTCTGGTCATGAATGACTGCTTTTTGTTTAATGCAATTACTTAAAAGATGGCCATTTGGTGCTAGCTACAGGCACAGAACTGTAACTTGAAGTCAATGAACGAATCTGAACGAATCTTTTTGGTGAATGGAATTTGAGCCACTGAAATGAATAAAATCACCACCACAAGCGACTTAACTCAGATTTGGTATTTAAATAATGTTGTTTCTATTTTATATTTATAGTATAAATAGCTAAAATTTAGATAATAAAATAAGAACCCACCCAACCCTGTATATATATATATATATATATATATATATATATATATATATATATATATATATATATATATATTTACATTTACATTTACATTTATGCATTTGGCAGACGCTTTTATCCAAAGCTGACTTACAGTGCACTTATTACAGGGACAATCTCCCCGGAGCAACCTATGTATATACCCTGTATATCGCTTGTGGTGGTGATTTTATTCATTTCAGTGGCTCAAATTCCATTCACCAAAAAGATTCGTTCAGATTCGTTCATTGACTTCAAGTTACAGTTCTGTGCCTGTAGCTATATACAGGGTATATACATAGTATATATATTAGGTGTGTAACAGTTCTCTGTAAAAAAATAAAACGAACCGTACGGGTTCGCCAACCATATATATATATACAACAGTTAGTTCCGGTCCTCGAATCTGATTGGACGAGAGGTGTTCCACAAGCTTTGATGGTCTGACACCATCAGAACTCCGACGCTTCACTGTGTGTATCACTCCGCTTGTGTTCATGCCATTCTAAACTAAAGTATAAGAGCAGTGCAGATGTGTTAAGAGCTATTGTTTGTCTTTATTTACGTGTATTTTTTTTTACATTATTTATGCTAGCCAGCTGGTGGTGGCAAAAGATCATTTTTATGTGTAATATGAGCCAGTTAGTTGATGTGAATTGAATCCTCATCAGCCAGTGTTTATATAGATCGCTCGTATTACTACTACAACTATTGCTTCTCTCTTGCAGCTTGTTTTCTCTGCTTTACATTTTGCCAACTAACGCATGCAAACTGTGATGCCATCAACTGATTTAACATATCAACAGTTAATAGGACAGCTTTCTCTGTAGATAGTTGACCCACGTGAAACACAGGCAGAGTATGTCCATCTACAGAGCCATACAGGTGCATTAGTGGAGGTTACAACTGCACATTTGTCACTTTATTTTCTTCGCCAAACTGTGATCCAGATGCGTTATTAAACTAGAGATGAACCACAGAGCAAATGCTTACCGAAACGTGGTTGGCGAACCCGTACGGTTCGTTTTTTTTTTTTTTACAGAGAACTGTTACACACCTAATATATATACTATGTATATACCCTGTATATATATATATATATATATATATATATATATATATATATACACAGGGTTGGGAGGGTTATTTTTAAATGTATTCCACTACAGATTACAGAATATATGCTGTAAAATTTAATTTGTAACGTGTTCCATTAGATTACTCAAGGTCAGTAATTTATTCTAAATACTTTGGATTACTTCTTCAGTGCTGGTAAATTTTTTTCACTTGTTTTGACTATAAAAACTCAGAACAGTGATACAAAATACACATTGTATACATTCTCTGAAAAATCTAAATATCTTATATAGTGTGTTTCTAAAACACAATCAATCAAATTGATCTTGTTTTAAGGATTTTTATATATTTTTTACAGGAAAACAATACAAAAATTATTATCAAGAACACAATATTTGCCCTAATATCAAAAGTCTTACTAGAAAAAATATTATTATGGTCCAACGTGAATTTTCTTGTTAAAAAATATGATCGTGCCCAGTAACATGTGCATGTAAAATGCACATGTTTAGCATTTTAGCTTAGCGTAAAGCTGACAATTTACACAAGGTTTATTTCTATTTCTTCTGCTCCAAACTTACTTTAAACTTACTTCTGCCTGCTCGTGTGAATGTAAAACATCATAAGAAAGTGTTTCACCACTGTTCAAATGCACTTTGGATCACATAATTTATATGCATAAATGTTTTCCATCTGAAAGCACTAAATATTAAATGAAACAAATGACAATAAAATGCAAAGTAATCTCTTCAGTAATCAAAATACTTTTGGAATGTAACTGTATTCTAATTACCAATGATTTAAATTGAAACTGTAGTTATACAGAATAGTTACTTATATTTTGTATTTTAAATACGTAATCTGTTACATGTATTCCGTTACTCCCCAACCCTGTGTGTATATATATATATATATATATATATATATATATATATATATATATAATACACTTGTAATTCAGTTGCACATGCACAAGGCAAATGTGATATTTGTACATTCAGAGTTCTGGCCACCATTCACTTGCATTGTGAGGACCAGCAGAGCTAAGGTATTCTTCTAAAAATCTTTATCTGTGTTCTGCAGAAGAATGTCATATCTGGGATGGCATGAGAGTGAGTAAATGATAAGAGAATTTTAATTTTTGGGTGAAATATCCCTTTACACATTGAGGAACAAACTTAACTTGAGCTGCTGTGAGCTGTGGGAACAAACCTTTCTTTTAACCCCAGGAAATACAATGATTGTTTTTTCAGTTATTTTAGTGGAGGAAAACAAGGTATTTCCTATGACTGGTTTAAATATGACAAACGGTAATGCTAATTTGTTTAGCTTCTCTCTCTTCTCTCGCACAGTATTTCTGAGTTTGACAGCTTCAGCTTTAGAGTACATTATTCAGTAGTAGTGAACCCTCCCTCCTCCTAAAACGGCAATTTCCAAAGTACCTCAGCAACCATAGCCAATCACAGAGCATTTACTCAGCCCACTCAACACACTGTGTGGCCTTACAGTACAGAGTTAGAGAAAGAATGGTGAAAATCAATATGATTTTGGGAGTTGGGTAGATGAGAAGAAAGTGAAGTAGAAAATATTATATTAGTGAAAGAGTGGTATGAGGAGAGGCCAAACACCCTACATCCCCCTGCCTATCTCTCTGTCTCTCCTTCACCAGCACTCGTTCGTCATTCATGATTAATGTGCTGAGACTGAATGAATGATTTATGATGGGAGGTTGGCTTTGGCTGCTCTTTCAGCCTATGACAGCCCAGAGCTTGAGGTTTAGTGACACGAGCCATTGCTTGGGATATTATAATTTTATCTTGCCTGTGTTAGGTTTTGCCTACATTGTGTGTGGACCAGCCAGCAGTCCGCACAAGGAAAACTGCTAAATGAATATTCTAAATAATCTTTTAATGAAAATCTAATAATGTGAAAAGACAAAATGGTTAGGGGATAGAAAATATAATTAGCTCAGTATAAAATCAGATGAAGTCAATGAAAATTGTCTGTGAATGAGGGAAAGAGACAGAGAGGAAATGTGTAGAGTTGCTCAGCAGGAGCTGATGCAATACAACAAATGTCCAAAATTCTCTTGCAATCTGCCATGTTTACACACACACGCACACATACTGTACATGGTCCTTGTGTGTCTCTCGTCTCACAGATGAGTGGTCAGATGCACAGTCTGAGGGGATTGGTGTTTGGGGGAATGGCGGCAGATGGTCTAGCTCTAGGAACCAACACCACATCGGTATGCACAGCAGGGGGAGAAACATATTTGGAAGGACCTAGAGGGACAGGAAGGAGTGTGACACAAGGACATTTAGGCAGGACCTTGCCTGAAGCAAGTGTCTTTGTCTGTTTCCATCTATTCTTCTGTAATTTGCTTCTTCTTTTCACTTATTGAGAATGACAGCTTGAAATAGTGGAAGGGGGTGGGGCTTTTCTGGCAAGTTGTGAGGCACCAATTGAGTGAGAGGTGCAGTAGTGGAGGAGGAAAGATTGAGAATAACAGAAAATTGAAATTAGCATTCAAATTTGGCTTTTATGTAACTAAAGTTGTCAATCAAAAGAGATTGTGCATTTCAGAGATTTTATGCAATGTGGAATTTTATTATTTTATTTTTTTAATGGCAGCATAAACAGAAATAAGACACATTTCCCCCCAAAAATAAATGTATTATTGATAATAATCACAATAAACAACACTTCGGGCTAGTAATAGGCTGTAGTTTATTAACCTAACTGTAAGCTTTTTATGGACCGGCTTCCAGCATGGCTCATCCCGTCAGATTTTTTAACTGGAACTATGATTTATAACAGAATATAACAGAATACAGAATTTAGTGCCACAACTTTATTAGACTTTAAATTTAGTTTTTTGGTTTGCTGTACTGTTATTTAATTTTGATGCATTTACACCCACCGGGCACTTTATGAGGTACACCTGTACACCTACTTATTCTTGCAATTATCTAATCAACCAATCGTGTGGAAGCTGTGCAATGCATAAAATCAGGCAGATACGGGTCAGGATCTTCATTTAAAGTTCACATCATCCATCAGAATGGGGGAAAAAAAATTATCTCTGTGATTTCGACTGTGGCATGATTTTTGGTGCCAGTCAGGCTGGTTTGAGTATTTCTGTAACTGCTGATCTTGTGGGATTTTAACATACAACAGACTATAGAATTTACTCAGAATGATGCCAAAAACCTCCAGTGAGCAGCAGTTCTGCAGACGGAAATGCCTTGTTGATGAGAGAGGTCAACAGTGAATGGCCAGACTGATTTGAACTGACAGAAAGGCTACAGTAACTCAGATAACCGCTCTGTACAATTGTAGTAAGCGGAATAGCATCTCAGAATGCACAACACGTCAAACCTTGAGACAGATGGGCTACAACAATAGAATACCATGTTGGCCTCTTGATCAGGACCATGGTGTTCCTAATAAAATGCTTGGTGAGTGTATATTCTGTACAAATTATGTCAGGAAAATTTGGCAGCAACCGTTGAATTATTGCACAGATTTAAATGCAGAGAAAAATTTTAATTTGTCCACAACGTGTGTTGCTTATACCAGGGTTACCACATTTACATGTCTAAATAATGCGTTTATCTCAAGGCATTTTTCAGTTTTGGCACCAAAAGGTTTTGGCCATCACCAATTAAGTGTCTTGCTTGAAACAGCCCAAGCCATTGTTTCTAGAGCAAAAAGAACATGGTTAGGTGGAACTGTAATGTGGTAAACAAACCTGGAACTACTTCATAGCTATGCAGTTACTGAACATTCATTAACATGGCTGTCAGAATCAAAAATTCAACCGTGCTTTGGTATAGCAAATATTATTTGGCATTTTACTTTTCAAAAGCATAATGCATAAGCTTGTTCATATTTCTTTGCCTTGTTTGCATTTTGACATTTTCAGTGGTAAGCACAGCACTTTGAATGATGGTTCCTCTGCAACACAGACATTCAAACGCACAGATAATCCTCCCGTTTTGTGAATTCATTTGAGATTAAACTCACAGCCTGTCAAATGTGTTAGCTTGTCCTTATAACTGATATAGAAGTCCAAAAGCAGGTCTGGTGACTGCAAAGAAAAATCCTGAGGAATTCTTATAACATCATTAAATGACACAAGAGAGCTTCTTTGTTTGTTTGTGTATATTTGTGTGTGTGCATCTGTGTACTGAATGTGTGCAATATTGCCTGCACACTGCAGATTCTTTAAAAGCATCTTCAGTTGCATTAAGGCTATTATAATGTATAGTATGAAGCATTAGACATTGCAGCCTGGTGTGTGTGTGTCTATATAATGTCACACAATATGTTATAGAGCAAGGGTTGGCAACCTTTTTGACATGGAGTGCCATTTTTTATTTTCCAGGTCATTGGTTGTGCCAATTTATATTTTGAATAGACTCAGATTTTTGAATCACATGATGTGGGTTTATGTTTTCTCTTTTAATCATTTAATGTAATTTTGAGTGTGACTATGGTTTAAAGAGGGTGGACCTATATGCTAGGTTGGAAATCTCATGGATTAATTGTGGTGTTTTCCTTATTGCATCGTGCTGTTCTGAAAGCAAAAAGAAACAAATTAAACACTGAATGTAGGTTGTCATCCACGCAGCCTGACCGAAGCAAAGCGGGCTCATTTACTTACACAAAGCGCTGACGGCTCGTGATGCGTAAATGGATTGCACGTGCAGCGCGAGTCTCGTCACACTTTAATAATGTTTAGCCTCCCATTCAGCTGATGGAATCATGCTGCGTAAACATGAGGAAGGATTACATAAAGATTGGCATGCATAAAATAGTCTACTCCTCTCTTGCTGTTACTGGCATGCCAGTGATTACCCCTACTGTACCCCTGTTATAGAGTATTTGTTAGGTATTATAACAGGGCACTTTTGGCTTGTCAGCTGTCAGATATTAGTTTTAAAATGAGCTGAACTTATTTCATACACATAGTTCTCTGAAAACTTTTGTATGTACATAACTATAGTTTGGGGACAAAATTGTCCACACAAGTGAGCTAAATCAGACAAAACCTCCCATTGGGAGCATTTGGGACACCCTTATTTAAAAAGATGATTCATAGCAAATAATGTAAATTAAAAGTAAATCAAGTTTTTTTTGTATGTTTGTTTTTTCTTCCTAAAAATGCAGAACCTTTGTGTTTGGGTTAGTTCTTAGTAATTATAATTACCTTTGCATAAAAATAATAGAAGGTTTTGGTATGTCTCCATTTAGAAAGTAGCTAAGTAAATGTGGAAATGTGTTTTGGGCGAGACCTCTCTATGCAAGCCTAGAGAAGAAGATGAGGAAAATTATTAGGAAGAAGAAAAAATGGTGGGAGGGATAATTAAAGAATAATAGTTGGAGGAAGGAGATTACATAGAAGTGATTAATCTGATCACGTGTGCTAACATCCCAATCCCAATGGGTGCTATCAGTACAAGCAAGCAAACACACATCCATGCACATATTCTATACAGTACACACATGCTGATGATGTCTGTATGGTCACTGAGACACCATCACCAGTGTTGGGTAATTACAAACAAATAAAGTAATTAATTACTAACTACTAATTACATCTTCTACAGTGTAATTCGATTACTGTAATAATTACTCTGTCTGAGTAATTGCATTACTTATTACTAATTACTTTCTAAAACCCCTTATCAACCTCAACCAGATGAAAAATACAAGGATAGACATGAAATTGTGCTTTTAATTCTTTCAAATAAATCATATAATATAAAATACATTTTTCACGAACTGGCCAAAGAATTTAAGTTGGCTGCATTAAATTAGAAAACATACATTTTAACATTAGACGTTAAATTTAGATTTTAAATTCACTATTTCTTTTATATAGAATTGTGCTGTAGTCTATACAGTATTTAACACAATTACATCAGAAGTAACTGTAATTAAGTTGCTGAAAAATTAAGAGTAATCACTTACTTTACGTTTTTAATGAAAAAGTAATTTAATTACCGTAATTAATTACTTAGTAATGCACTACACACAACACTGCCCATCACAGACACTCAGCCTTTCTGTTTCACATCAGATCTCATTCTAATGTCCTCTCATGAGGTCAGACATTAAACGGAAGGAGCACAGGATATGAACAGTCCAAGGGGAGGAGCATTCATTTGGTACACAGTGTTCAGTGTGTTTCTATGCTGATCATTTTATGTGCCCTGTCAGACAACATTTTCTACTAATACTTTTTATGATTATGTCCTCTGACACTTTAATCACACTATAATAATAGTGTGATCTGTCCTCTCTCTCCTCTTTGCCCTCTTCTTTCTCTCTCTCTTGCTCTCACACTCTATCTCTTAAATATATACACTTGGTTATGATTAGAGTAATGGAGTAATTGAGTGTTTCAGACTTTTAATGAAAGGGAACGGATCATCGCCGATGCTTTATTAAATTTTCCCTGGGCATCTAATCTATATTACATTTCAAACACCATTAAAATTTCAGAACATCAACAAACACGCTAGTATACATATTTATACAGAATTACTGATCTTCACAGATGGTAAACAGAAATTAAAGTTTATATAGAGTTTATCTCTCATGTATGCGTGTATTGGCAAAATGATTATGCTTTTGTGTTTACATTTATGTTACATGATTTAAAATCAACATGAAATGTGGACCAACATGGAAATGGACCCTATTTGCTTTTTAATATAGATTCCAGGTTATTCCACACATGGATGAAGAAAATAATGGTAACCAATTGCCAAATAGTGGTTTGGACATGGTTTTAGGCTGCTGTTGTAGGGAAAGCAGCCTTTTTTAATCTTGCCAATAGTTTACGCGGTAATTTAATGCCAGTTAACGTTAATAAATGCAATGGCAATATTAAAACGCAATCGATTTGAAAAAGAATGTTAACCATCGGGACACATCGAGATGTTCTTCAGCCTCCCCATCCTGTTTAAAAAGCCTCCTCAAGAGTGTTTCAGGAGAGGAGTATTCCTCAACAATTGACAGCAAACTTATTTTCAGGTCGGTCTCCATTCTAATATGGAATGACCACTTTTCCCGATCCACTCAATCAATTCCCACCTGTGCATTTTTTTCTTTTGGAAAATACTGTGAAAATCTGTTCAGTTACAAAACGTAAAATTGGTTGCATTGGTTTTTAATAATGAAATGTAATCCAACCTTCTGTTTCTCCCTATTTCTCTTAGTGGGCATCTCTAAACTGGATTCCCATGAATTTGGTGGTATATACAACTTCAGCACTTTCCTGTTGGACCGTGAGTCTGGGATGCTCTACCTTGGTGCGCGGGATGCAGTCATCGCCGTGGATACCGCAAACCTGTCAAAGAGGAAAATGGTGAGCTTTCTAAGAAGCCAGTCTAAGATGATTTGCTGGTCTGCTTGCCAGATTTAGCAGTCTTTTCTCATGAATGTGACTGTGGCAACATTTTTGCAAAACAAAGTTACTTGCTTTATTACACGTTTCACAGCAGTTTCCCAGTGAAATGACCAGCGGGAAGACAAAAAAAAGCGGGTGAAATGGTGTTGTAATCAGACAAGATTTTTAAGGTGACTATTAGATGGTTTTTACAAGTAAAATGGACCTCCCTAACCTAAAAAAAATAAGTATCATAAATGCAAAAGAGAGGTAAAAACAGACATCCTTACCCTAAACCAACACCTAAACCTTACCACAATAGTGTCCTAAAAGCAAATGCGACAAGAAAAGCATATTTTCTGAAGGAACCACATAATTTCGTGTTGCTTCTATGACACTTTCATCTCACATGTCAGCTTGTCTGCTTTTTTCTGAGTCTTTAGCCCAACACTCTATCAGGTGAATTAGCACAGAAATGAATCATGATGGAATAAGTGTGTAAAAGTAGGTGAGTCTGTAACAAAGTGTTAACATTTTTTAAATATGTGTTTAAAAAATGTGTTTCAATATCATAACATAGCAGTGTGTGAGTAGTAATGCGAAAAATATGTGTTTATAAAGTCGTAACCAGCCATTGTAGTCGTGATTTGTGTGAACGTGAAAAACATGCACAGTTGTTGTAGCACCTCTACTGTTAATTTCACCAGGTAACGGTGAAGAAACGCAAGTCAGTTTGCAAAAATGTAATTACAGAAGCGCTCATTCTATGAAACTCGGTTTGCAGTGGTTTTAAAAGGGTTTTAGGCACTTGTCAGCTGGTCAGGCTGGGAGACCAACTAGACCAGCTTAGGCTGGTTTAAGATTTATTTCGTTTTTTCAGCATTGAATAGAAAGAAACAAGATTAACTGCAATCAAAAGAAATATTTAACAGGGGGAAGATCAGAATCCTTTCAGTCAAATCAAAATGGGGACTGTGACAGGGCGGAGGGCGGGGCCGGGTCGTGATCCTACACACCCGGTCCCGTATTAGGCTATTGGCTATATGTTGTTTTAATAAAAAGCTCATTGTAATAACTATTGACTAACCCTAACCCAGACATTATACCCATAAAGGAAGCTTTTTGCACATTGAGAATAAAAATAAATAAAAAATAAAACCTGTATTTGCTTTATTTATTCATTTATTTTTCAATTATGGATGTCGCCAAATGTCCAAAAAGTGAGGTTTTTAAATCACTCAAATTTAGATCACAGATTTGTCCCCAAAGAACAGCTAAGTATGTACACACACGTCAACACACAGTCATCATAAAAGACAGCTCAACAGGATTCAATACACAGCTTTTCATCAAGCTAAGGAGTATGATCTCATCCTTGGTTGCAAGTGCAGCTCTCTAACCAAATTAACCCTCCCCAACGGCCCTCCCATTTTCCCCTAGCAGCCATCGCTCCCTGTCTCCTGTCAACAGGGTCAACATCTATCACACACTCTAATAAGTCTTCATGTCCGTTTGCCCTCAAGCACATCACACATAGACTGTGTCAGAGTGCAGAACATACTTGCCCCATACCTCTATCTTCACTTTGCTCATTGTCTGAAAGCTGAATTACTCCGTTAACTGTCATGTAATATTAGATAGAAGATAAAGGAGACCCACTGTGATGAGATCATAGCACTGATGCCATGATACTGATATGTGCAGTTGTGTCTGTAGGCATAAAGAGTTTTTAATTATTATTATTATTTTATTTATTTAATGCGTATTGAGAGCCTATTGTTTCGACCCAAATACAAATACCATATACATCATTTTCTTTCTCCCGTAGAAAAATGGATACATTTTGCAGAATGATGATGCTGCTCTTTTCCATACAATAAAAGCATAAAGTAACCATGGGCTGTCTGAACTTGTAATATGATATACGAATATATGAAATATGAATATGAGGTTTGAATATGTGAAAATAAGATTTGAGAGCTACAGTAGCGGGTAAGACTTTCAGTGAACAACATATAATAATCTTCCACTGAAAAAAGAAAATCAGAATTTTAGTTGCTGGGTGAGCCGTTTCTTTCTAGAGTATAGTCATGTGTAAATGAAGACAAATGTTATGTATTTTAGACTTTGGCTGAATTTATGGATATATTTGACCATTAAATAAGCAAATAATGTTAACAGGAACTGCCTGCACATCTCGTGTGTTTTGTATCCACACTATTAAACAGGCCAAACAAGCTTTGCATATTCATGACTGACACTGTTTCTGTATAACCAGTTGGGAATCTGAAGTACTGATATCTCTCTCTCTCTCTCTCTCTCTCTCTCTCTCTCTCTCTCTCTCTCTCTCTCTCTCTCTCTCTCTCTCTCTCTCTCTCTCTCTCTCTCTCTCTCTCTCAATATCTATGTAGATTGAGTGGAGTGTTCCAGAAGAGAAGAGGAAATCTTGTGTCGCTAAGGGAAAAACAGAGGTGAGTCGTGAGTGTGTATGTGTTCTAGAGGGTTGAGGGATGTAATGGACTCAGTAGTAAGCAACAAAGAATATGAATCTTGTGGAAGGGTTGTAAAGTGTGTTTGAATGTGAGTGTGAATGTGTCTACTAATTATGAAAGCAGCAATTTGTGTGAGGTGTGAAGAATAGTCACAATATACTTTAGTTCACTGCCTCTGTGGACATGTCTCTCAATATATACAGTGTAATTGACATAAAATAATAAAAATGACACTACAAGTAAAATAAGGAAATGTAAAGAAAACAATTATAATATAAAAAATATATATTTTATAATAATTAATTATTATTATTATACTTACATATTAATAAAACAATCGTTTATTTATTTAAAATAATTAAATATTAAAATTAATATGAATTTAATAAAGGTAACAATTAATTGAAATTATAGTAATAATAATTGTTGTTATTATTATTATTATCAATAGAGGGAGTAAGAGAGAAGTAATATTCATCTTTAATAATAATCTCTTTTTATTATGGTGGCACATTGGGCAAGTGTGTGTTAAAGAGCTAATGAGCTCACTTAATTGTGGTTAGATACAGAGCATTCATTGCTGTGATGATGGGGGAGGGGTTCTGTGGATGATTGACAAGTGAGCTGAGGCCCTACCGAGGGAAGGTCAAAAGGGTGTGATTAAGCAAACAAAAGGTATGTCATGATGAAAATGAATAAAGAACAAAACGAGAGAGGGATCTGAGGCAGTGGGATAATTGACCTTTCAGACATGTGGCTGTTCATTTAAATATCCTACATTTTTCCTCTCCTTTCTGCAACACACACTCATATTTGATTAAACCCTAAGGAAAGCTTAGAATCTATAGATGAGTCTCCTATTAATCTTTATTGATGTATTTGATGTTCTGTTTAGACTCAAGCCAGCCAACCTTGCTCATAATAAGACAATAGTATTTAGAATAAATGTGTGGAATTAAAATCTACTCTATGTTTTATAAATTGGTCTTCGCTAATTCCTACTGTGAAATGTCACTAATTACCAATTAACCTTGCCTTTAAAAGAATAAAAGATGGTGGGAGGTCTCACTGTAGGAAATGTCTGAGGGTTGTAGATACAACCCAATGGGCATCAAGTTATCGATTAATGTCATTAATACAGAAACACACACCTTTTTCACCCCAGCAATGTTAAACGTCACCCTTTAAACATCCATAAGAATTGTGCTAGCCTTAAAGCATGTGACCATCTGGAAACTGCCCAGAATGTTGTTCTCATACACTTGCACTACAGCTTAGACCTTTCAAATAAACAACTAGAACATTTAAATAAAATGTGTTGGTGAACTGCTTGCTTTGGGTATAACTGCTTTTAGAATTTACATTAATTAGTATATAACTTTTATCTTATCTGTAATATTTTAATATTTAAACTGAAAGCTGTAGAATATACCTCTGTTGTTTGTAATTTACCAAAACTCAGAGAATCACTGTGTATTACTAAGAGGTTTTGGTAATCAATGTATGCCATTCTTTACTCTGGTGCCCCTCACAGGACGATTGCAAGAACTACGTCCGTCTGCTTGAGTTCTTGGGAGATGGACGCATATATGCCTGCGGGACGTTTGCCTTCGACCCCCAATGTGCCTTTATTGTAAGTGTACTGTACGTGTTTCAGCAATTACACTGATTTAAATCTTTTTAAAATGCTAAGTTGGATTAGATGTTGGTTGGGTATCTACCAGGATCCAAAATTGATCAGAACTCAGGCCAGAATGTGGTTGTAGACAATGGACAGCTATATAATGTATAATAGTGGCTGGCCAGTTATAATGTTTTCTAACCGGGTGTTTATTCTGTTATCTGATGTGCATTATTTACAGCTACTTTTGTATTCAGTAATGATTTTAATTTATAACAGCAATTATTTTTCAGATTGATCATTTATTTAAGTTAAATTACTTCATTATAATATTTGACATAAATGGCTAGAAAAAGAATGCCCTCGTGCTTTCCTAAATTTTTCCCCTTAATACAAAAGAACATTTCTGACACTGATATTTGCATTGAATTCACAGCAGTGTACGGATGGTGACAGATACATTTCAACTAACCTGTCAGCCTAGCTCTCAATAATTGACAGTTTTCCACGTGTGGTACCTGTATCATTTGTTTTAGACTCACCATTCTCCGCCTCCCTTCTTCCTCCTTTTTATTCTCAATTATTTTGTATTTAATATACATTTTTTCTTTCCTCCCTGCATTGTTTAGAACATCTCTTCATTCTCTCTGGAGACGCAAGAGGACGGTAGTGTGAAGATGGAGACTGGGAAGGGAAAATGCCCCTTTGAGCCCAGCCAGCACTACACTGCCGTCATGGCAGGTATGATAGTACACACACTCACACCCACATACACTCAGATGTGACAATAAGAAAAAGGAGAAAAGAGCATGAGTCATGACAATGTTTCTGTTTCTGTTTCACTCTCTCTCTCTTTCAGGAGGGATCCTTTACACTGCCGCCACTAGTAACTTCCTTGGCACAATGTATGACATTTCCAGGGCAACGGGCATGGAGCAGGAACGCATCCGGACTGAGCAATCTATAAACTGGCTTAGTGGTAAGACACTTATATGTACAGATACATGCAGTAGCAGTTTTAACCACCATGCAATTACAATGTGAGGGGCCCCTCACCCCGGTAGGAAAGCTCAGCAAAAAATTCTTGAGTGGTGACATGTTGTTCTGGGTACATGTACGAATACGCTGTTGTCAACACTCTTGGAGCGGTTCATGTTAGAAGCCGCTGGGGTCGGGACAGGTGATTTTTTTAAGTAGGGTTCGGGTTTGTAATTTATGAAAAAATATATAGGCCATCCGAAATTGTTTTGCGCTCGTGCTCTCACTCACAGATACGGGCGAACGGATGAGTTAGGGGCTGTTCACACCGAATGTGTTTTTTTCTGATTTGCCATTGTTTACCTGTGTACGTCCATACCTGCTGCACCATGTCTCGCTGTTTCTTCAGTGTCTCATGGAGGACTGGCACATTTTTAGACACTGTGTCAAGTTAATAAGAGCTTCAGGTTTCAAAAATGCATGCCGAGACACCTGCGATCTGTTGAACTGTGTCTAGATTGTTTTTTTTTAGCACAGTGTCATAAAGATTTTACATTGAGGGGATTGTTACAATTTTCCAGATTGTTCTGTAACAAGCAAATATCAGCGCTTTATTTTTTTCCCTTCTGCTCTAGTGTGCTGAGGGGCTGAGGGGCTGCCGTGCTTTGTATGTTTATTGTTAATTACGAATGTTGCCTACTATGCTTACATTAAATACAGCCTCGGCATCAGAATATAAACTTCAGGTGAAAGTAAAGTAAATAAGACAGGAATAAATTACTATTGTAGTCAACAAATCCTCAAAGTAATACAAATATTGTATCATATTATAATGACAATCTGGAGAACAATAAATAATTGTTGGATTATAAAATTAATAAATTACAACTGAATTCCAAAATGTTACTGGGTGAAGTAGTAGGTTTTGCACAGCCTGTTCAAAAAAAAATGTGTATACATTTATGTATGTAAATATTGCTTTTTTTATTACTGTATTGTGCAAAACATGCATTAATTATCTTTAACTAGATTTTTATTTCATTGTACATTTTGAATGTACTTGGCTACAATGGTTTATAGGATGGATTTAAATTATGATTTAAAATATTGGTTTTGAATTTTTGAAGCAAACATTTTCAAAATGGGGTTCCATCTTGGTCGGATACATGTTTCCGCACTGAAGTAATCAGTCAAAAATACATATATGCTGTATTTAATGCAAATTTACCCCCTGACATTTTCATGACGCACCAAAGACACCCACTAAATGTAAAGTGCAATTTTTCTTGTTATTTAATGTGATGCCACGACCCCTGCTACGTTATTATAGTTTTTTTTATTATTTTATTATTTATTAAGTTATTTATTTATTTATTTTAGTTTTCATTACTTTTCACTCTATGAATTATTTTGAATTCTTTAATATTTTATTAGTTTCAGTATATTTATTTTTCATTCAGTTTTAGTATTTTAATGGTGTTAAATTATCTTCTAGTGTTATTTTTACATATTGGCATTTTCATGTTTAATGAAGGCAAGTTGTAAAGGTTTTTAAGAGGTTGTAAAAAAAATTATACTGTGTATCAAAAACTGAATAAAAAATTTATAAAATTTCATTTTAGTTACTTGTGGAGAGTTGAAAATGTATTTACGTGTAGTGTCAGTTTTTTTCCAATGTTAGTTTACATTTTTTATTTCAGGAACCAAAATGTTTTTATTTAGCTTTCGTTACCAATTATAAAAACTATTCCCTGCATGTTTCTGAACACAGATCCGGAGTTTGTGAGCTCTGCTTTCATTCAAGAGGATGAAAAGAAAAACCCTACCGGTGAGGATGACAAAATTTACTTCTTCTTCACCGAGGTGGCTAAAGAGTATGACCTCTACACCAAGGTCAAAGTGCCCAGAGTAGCAAGAGTCTGCAAGGTATGAACAAATATTTATATGGTTGTGCTTGTAATGTCTCTGATGAATGTTGTACAATTCTGCTCTCAGCTGATGTGTAATTCAATTGTACAGTTCCACTTGAGTTCAGATTTCTGCAGTCAAGAAGTTCTTACATTCTTTGCCATCTGTCTGTTTTTCATCACACATGACACATAGTATCTAATGTTTTATGTCCTATTTTGGTCTTTCTTGCTCTCTTTCTGTTCCAGGCTGATGTAGGTGGTATGAAGACTCTGCAGAGGCGGTGGACAACATTTCTGAAGGCCCAGTTGGTGTGTGAAGATCGAGCAAGTGGACAGAGATTTAATGTTCTGACTGATGTATTCACTGTTCAGCACCAGCCTGGAGACCCAAGCAGCACTCACTTCTATGGCATATTTACCTCACAATGGTACATTGATCTATCTCACCTCTGGTCTGACCTCATCTTCTGAGCTGATCTCATTTGACCTCTTACCGTTTTGTTCATTTGCTTTTCATTTTTTCCATGATTGATTTTCTCCACATGTGCATATCCAGCGGAATTTCATGTTGTGTTGATGTGTAATGGTTAGGGAACGGGAGGAGTTGTCTGCAGTGTGTGTGTACAGTCTGGAGGAGATCACTAAAGTGATGAATGGACCCTTTAAAGAGCTAAAGAAGAGCTGTGAGAACTGGATTAACCCAGAGCCCATACCATCTCCACGACCAGGACAAGTATACAACTGCACCCTCACTACCATACAAGACCATAGAATATTATAGTATTGCATAATATTAATATTATGCAATACTATACTATACTATACTACACTATACTATTCTATACTATACTATACATTTTGGAAAAAAACACTATACTATACCTTAACATACCACACATTATGCAAAACAATACTATATTATACCAGACCATACTACATATTTTACAGAACAATACCATACTATATTACACTATACTCTACTATACCACACAATATTCAAAACAATAATATACTATAATACACTATACTATACTACTGTATAATATGCATTATGGAAAACAATGCTATACTATACCTTAACATACCACGCATTATGCAAAACAATATTACAATATAATGCACTTTAATATATTATACAAAGCCCAAAGTATACAAACTGTATACAACTGTATGAAACACCAGACTATTTCTTTTCAGGGGTTTAGACCCATAAATATGTCTTTATAGTCCAGTTATACACATCCAGGTATCTCCTGACCTCCTCACACACGTGTTCTTGAAATGCACATCCACTGTTGACATTTTTACCTTCGTCTCCTGTAGTTTATCGGCGATTACATCTCCTTCTAGCGCATCTTTGTGACAACATCGCCTCTAATGTGACTGTTGCCACCTTTTGGACCCACTTATTAGTGCAAATAATTCCAGGTGCGTGCGCATTCTGCACGTTCAAAGACGCGCGGTTAGAAAAATCGGGCTGTGTGCATTCAGTGCTCGAGCACTATGTTGATAATGGGAATTGTGCCACGCATCCTGTACGTGGATGCTCAGCTATGGGCTTAAACCACATATTAGGCAAAACAATACTATGCCATACCATACCACACATTATGCGAAACAATACTATTCTATACTACACTATACTTTACATTACTGTACTGATCTGTACCACACCATATCACAATGTGATACAATACAATGATGGACAATAATATGCAATTACACTACTGTATACTATACTATACTATACACAGCATACCACACATTATGCAAAACAATACAATGCTGTTCAAATATACTCTGCTTCACTATATTACAAGACCAGGAAAAGTGCTAAATTGCATTTGTTCTACACATCATTATACAATTTCTAACAAAACCCAAAGTAACTCCTAATCATTAATGTGGGCTTTATATATACACTTACCTAAAGGATTATTAGGAACACCATACTAATACTGTGTTTGACCCCCTTTCACCTTCAGAACTGCCTTAATTCTACATGGGATTGATTCAACAAGGTGCTGAAAGCATTCTTTAGAAATGTTGGCCCATATTGATAGGATAGCATCTTGCAGTTGATGGAAATTTGTGGGATGCACATCCAGGGCACGAAGCTCCCGTTCCACCACATCCCAAAGATGCTCTATTGGGTTGAGATCTGGTGACTGTGGGGGCCATTTTAGTACAGTGAACTCATTGTCATGTTCAAGAAACCAATTTGAAATGATTCGAGCTTTGTGACATGGTGCATTATCCTGCTGGAAGTAGCCATCAGAGGATGGGTACATGGTGGCCATAAAGGGATGGACATGGTCAGAAACAATGCTCAGGTAGGCTGTGGCATTTAAACGATGCCCAATTGGCACTAAGGGGCCTAAAGTGTGCCAAGAAAACATCCCCCACACCACCAGCCTGCACAGTGGTAACAAGGCATGTTGGATCCATGTTCTCATTCTGTTTACGCGAAATTCTGACTCTACCATCTGAATGTCTCAACAGAAATCGAGACTCATCAGACCAGACAACATTTTTCCAGTTTTCAACTGTCCAATTTTGGTGAGCTCTTGCAAATTGTAGCCTCTTTTTCCTATTTGTAGTGGAGATGAGTGGTACCTGGTGGGGTCTTCTGCTGTTGTAGCCCATCCGCCTCAAGGTTGTGCGTGTTGTGGCTTCACAAATGCTTTGCTGCATACCTCGGTTGTAACGAGTGGTTATTTCAGCTTAAATCAGTCGGCCCATTCTCCTCTGACCTCTAGCATCAACAAGGCATTTTCGCCCACAGGACTGCCGCATACTGGATGTTTTTCCCTTTTCACACCATTCTTTGTAAACCCTAGAAATGGTTGTGCATGAAAATCCCAGTAACTGAGCAGATTGTGAAATACTCAGACCGGCCCGTCTGGCACCAACAACCATGCCACGCTCAAAATTGCTTAAATCACCTTTCTTTCCCACTCTGACATTCAGTTTGGAGTTCAGGAGATTGTCTTGACCAGGACCACACCCCTAAATGCATTGAAGCAACTGCCATGTGATTGGTTGATTAGATAATTGCATTAATGAGAAATTGAACAGGTGTTCCTAATAATCCTTTAGGTGAGTGTATATATATATGTATTTTCTCTCTTCTATCACCACTTGCAGTGTTTGAACAATGCTCTGTATGAGCAAGGCTTTGAGTCTTCCCTGAAGCTGCCTGATAAAGTATTGACATTCATGCGTGATCACCCGCTCATGGAGAACAGTGTGGTGGCAGCACCCTTGATGATCAGGAATGGCATCACATACACTAAACTTGCTGTTACCTTAACAACTGCCTCCAATGGCTCCAAACAACAAAGGGTCACTGTTTTACATCTTGGAACAGGTAAGAGAGATAAAACTGAAAAGTGGAAAAGCATCAGTACATCACATACTATAAACCCAAAGTTTAGAGACTGTAGGGGCACCAGAGCGGCCAATGCTGTTATATCAGTTGTAATAAACGTGTAATTACTTAGTGCTCTAATTTCATGTGAGTGTAAATTGATATGCTTACTTGCTTCATAATGTGTGTATGTGTGCATGTTTATAGATCGTGGACAGCTGCACAAAGTTTCTGTGGTTGGTCCGAATGCAAATCTTATTGAAGAAGTCCCTCTGTTTTCTGCACAGGAGCCTGTGAATAACATATTGCTATACAAGGTAATGACACATGCACATGTACAGTTTTATATAGGTTTATTGTGGCATCTTTTGTGTGTGTTTGTGTGTGTGGGGTGGTTTTGTGTGGTTTACGAGGACATTTTATGTAACAAACTGGTAATTACAAGGGTATTATGGTATTAAAGTGGTATTACATTTCTAGTGTCCCCATTATTCAAATTGCTTAAAAAACATACTAAACTATGTTTTTTGGAAAAACGTTTTTTGTGAGGGTTAGGTTTAGGGGTAGAGCTAGGGGACAGAATCTATAGTTCGTACAGTATAAAAATCATTATGCCTATAGAGAGTCCTCATTAGGATAGCTGCACCAGTGTGTGTGTGTGTGTGTGTGTGTGTGTGTGTGTGTGTTTGTGTGTGTGTGTGTGTGTGTGTGTGTTTTAAAACAATACTGTATCTCCAACCTGGATTCATGTATTTGGACTGTGAATGCACAACTGACACTCTATCCCTCTACTGTAGGACAAGGCTCTGGTTGGTTCTCCTCTCTCTCTAGTGAAGTTACCCATAGTTGGTTGTTCCTTCTACACTACTTGTGAGGTGTGTGCACGCGCCCATAGCCTCGGCTGTATATGGAGCCATAAAGACGGAGCTTGTGCTATGGCAAAGTAAGTCACACAAAAAAAACACACTCACATGAGCACACACACAGAAAGAGTCTTTCTAGTTCATTATCATCAAACAGAGTTGCATATAGTTGCATTTGTGTTTTAGGCCTGGAGAAGTGGTGGAGCCAGAGGATTTGGACAACCAATGCAACAAAGAAGGTGGGTCTGACACAACTAATTGTAAACACTTTACTGAAAGATATGTATATGAATATTCTGGGTTATTGTCAACTTAATGTCTATGTACCACATCTGTCACATGCTATTGATTACCTCACATAGATACCAAGCAAAATTAACCAGCTTTATATTTTTTCTGCTGATAATGACGTTGGGTAGGCTATATGGCAAGGATGGTAAAAGATTTTATCACACCAGTCTCATACTAACACATACATACACCTTTGAGTATAGTTACACTTTCACATTTTAAATTCATATTCATGGTGCTGTCTGCTTGCCTGCGTCCATTATATATTGACTAATCGTACTGTATTTCCCATTCATTTATACATACTGAGGGGCGAGTTGACATCATGCCACAGATACAGTACATATAGTACACAGACATTAGATTGAAATAAAATAACCTGGAGTATTATTCAGCTGAACCATGAAGTTTACAGGTTAATAACTCCATACTTGTGGTCCTTCTTCTTCACCACTGTTCCCCCAAAACTTTTGAATGAAGTGCATCTGCTAAATGGCAGCTAAGACCCCGCTTACACCTGGTATTAAAGCAATATTCCAGAGTCAATACAAGTTATGCTCAATCGACAGCATTTGTGGCGTAATATT